>NC_057410.1:32242503-32557191 GCF_019320065.1 Cervus canadensis | reverse complement strand
CTCCACCCGATTCCTCTGGGTCTTCCCAGTGCACCAGGCCCGAGCACTTGTCTCATGCTGGGCTGGTGATCTGTTTCACTATAGATAATATACGTGCTGTTCTCTCAAAACATCCCACCCTCGCCTTCTCCCACAGAGTCCAAAAGTCTGTTCTGTACATCTGTGTCTCTTTTTCTGTTTTGCATATAGGGTTATCATTACCATCTTTCTAAATTCCATATATATGTGTTAGTATGCTGTAATGTTCTTTATCTTTCTGGCTTACTTCACTCTGTATAATGGGCTCCAGTTTCATCCATCTCATAGAACTGATTCAAATGAATTCTTTTTAATGGCTGAGTAATATTCCATGTGTATAGTGTACCACAGCTTCCTTATCCATTCGTCTGCTGATGGGCATCTAGGTTGCTTCCATGTCCTGGCTATTATAAACAGTGCTGCGATGAACATTGGGGTGCACTGTCTCTTTCAGATCTGGTTTCCTCGGTGTGTATGCCCAGAAGTGGGATTGCTGGGTCATATGGCAGTTCTATTTCCAGTTTTTTAAGAAATCTCCACACTGTTTTCCATAGCGGCTGTACTAGTTTGCATTCCCACCAACAGTGTAAGAGGGTTCCCTTTTCTCCACACCCTCTCCAGCATTTATTGCTTGTAGACTTTTGGATAGCAGCCATCCTGACTGGCGTGTAATGGTACCTCATTGTGGTTTTGATTTGCATTTCTCTGATAATGAGTGATGTTGAGCATCTTTTCATGTGTTTGTTAGCCATCTGTATGTCTTCTTTTGAGAAATGTCTGTTTAGTTCTTTGGCCCATTTTTTGATTGGGTCATTTATTTTTCTGGAATTGAGCTTCAGGAGTTGTTTTTATATTTTTGAGATTAATCCTTGTCTATTGCTTCATTTGCTATTATTTTCTCCCAATCTGAGGGCTGTCTTTTCACCTTGCTTATAGTTTCCTTTGTGTGCAAAAGCTTTTAAGTTTCATTAGGTCCCATTTGTTTATTTTGCTTTTATTTCCAATATTCTGGGAGGTGGGTCATAGAGGATCCTGCTGTGATTCATGTTGGAGAGTGTTTTGCCTATGTTCTCCTCTAGGAGTTTTATAGTTTCTGGTCTAACATTTAGATCTTTAATCCATTTTGAGTTTATTTTTGTATACGGTGTTAGAAAGTGTTCTAGTTTCATTCTTTTACAAGTGGTTGACCAGTTTTCCCAGCACCACTTGTTAAAGAGGTTGTCTTTTTTCCATTGTATATCTTTGCCTCCTTTGTTGAAGATAAGGTGTCCATAGGTTCGTGGATTTATCTCTGGGCTTTCTATTCTGTTCCATTGATCTATATTTCTGTCTTTGTGCCAGTACCATACTGTCTTGATGACTGTGGCTTTGTAGTAGAGTCTGAAGTCAGGCAGGTTGATTCCTCCAGTTCCATTCTTCTTTCTCAAGATTACTTTGGCTATTCGAGGTTTTTTGTATTTCCATACAAATTGTGAAATTATTTGTTCTAGTTCTGTGAAAAATACCGTTGGTAGCTTGATAGGGATTGCATTGAATCTATAGATTGCTTTGGGTAGAATAGCCATTTTGACAATATTGATTCTTCCAATCCATGAACACGGTATGTTTCTCCATCTGTTTGTGTCCTCTTTGATTTCTTTCATCAGTGTTTTATAGTTTTCTATGTATAGGTCTTTTGTTTCTTTAGGTAGATATACTCCTAAGTATTTTATTCTTTTTGTTGCAATGGTGAATGGTATTGTTTCCTTAATTTCTCTTTCTGTTTTCTCATTGTTAGTTGTATAGGAATGCAAGGGATTTCTGTGGTTAATTTTATATCCTGCAACTTTACTATATTCATTGATTAGCTCTAGTAATTTTCTGGTAGAGTCTTTAGGGTTTCCTATGTAGAGGATCATGTCATCTGCAAACAGCGAGAGTTTCACTTCTTCTTTTTCCTATCTGGATTCCTTTTACTTCTTTTTCTGCTCTGATTGCTGTGGCCAAAACTTCCAACACTATGTTGAATAGTAGTGGTGAGAGTGGGCACCCTTGTCTTGTTCCTGATTTCAGGGGAAATGCTTTCAATTTTTCACCATTGAGGGTAATGCTTGCTGTGGGTTTGTCATATATAGCTTTTATTATGTTGAGGTATGTTCCTTCTATTCCTGCTTTCTGGAGAGTTTTAATCATAAATGAGTGTTGAATTTTTCAAAGGCCTTTCTCTGCATCTATTGAGATAATATCATGAGGGTTTGTTATCTTTCATTTGTTAATGTGGTGTATTACATTGATTGATTTGTGGATATTAAAGAATCCTTGCATTCCTGGGATAAAGCCCACTTGGTCATGATGTATGATTTTTTAATATGTTGTTGGATTCTGTTTGCTAGAATTTTGTTAAGGATTTTTGCATCTATGTTCATCAGTGATATTGGCCTGTAGTTTTCTTTTCTTGTGGCATCTTTGTCTGGTTTTGGAATTAGGGTGATGGTGGCCTCATTGAATGAGTTTGGAAGTTTACCTTCTTCTGCAATTTTCTGGAAGAGTTTGAGTAAGATAGGTGTTAGCTCTTCTTTAAATTTTTGGTAGAATTCAGCTGTGAAGCATCTGTCCTGGCTTTTGTTGCTGGAAGATTTCTGATTACAGTTTCGAATTTCCATTGCTTGATGCTCTGTTAAGATCTTCTATTTCTTCCTGGTTCAGTTTTTGAAAGTTATACTTTCTAAGAATTTGTCCATTTCATCCAAGTTGTCCATTTTATTGGCATAGAGCTGCTGGTAGTAGTCTCTTATGATCCTTTGTATTTCAGTGTTGTCTGTTGTGATCTCTCCATTTTCATTTCTAATTTTGTTAATTTGGTTCTTCTCCCTTTGTTTCTTAATGAGTCTTGCTAACGGTTTGTCAATTTAATTTATTTTTTCAAAAAAAAACAGCTTTAAGCTTTGTTGATTTTTGCTATGGTCTCTTTAGTTTCTTTTGCATTTATTTCTGCCCTAATTTTTAAGATTTCTTTCTTTCTGCTAACCCTGGGGTTCTTCATTTCTTCCTTCTCTAATTGCTTTAGGTGTAGAGTTAGGTTATTTATTTGGCTTTTTTCTTGTTTCTTCATGTAAGCCTGTAATGCTATGAACCTTCCCCTTAGCACTGCTTTTACATGTCCCATAGGTTTTGGGTTGTTGTGTTTTCATTTTCATTCATTTCTATGCATATTTTGATTTCTTTTTTGATTTCTTCTATGATTTGTTTGTTATTCAGAAGCGTGTTATTTAGCCTCCATATGTTTGAATTTTTAACAATTTTTTCCCTGTAATTGAGATCTAATCTTACTGCACTGTGGTCAGAAAAGATGACTGGAATGATTTCAATTTTTTTTGAATTTTCCAAGACCAGATTTATGGCCCAGGATGTGATCTATTCTGGAGAAGGTTCCGTGTGCACTTGAGAAAAAGGTGAAGTTGATTGTTTTGGGATGAAATGTCCTATAGATATCAATTAGGTCTACTGGTCCATTGTCATTAAGGTTTAAGTGTTATCCTTGCAATTTTCTGTTTTAGTTGATCTATCCATAGTTGTGGAGTGGGGTATTAAAGTCTCCCACTATTATGTGCTTACTATTAATTTCCTCTTTCATACTCGTTAGCGTTTGCCGTACATATTGCGGTGCTCCTATGTTGGGTGCATATATATTTATAATTGTTATATCTTCTTCTTTGATTGATCCTTTGATCATTATGTAGTGTCCTTCTTTGTCTCTCTTCACATCCTTTATTTGAAAGTCTATTTTATCTGATATGAGTATTGCGACTCCTGCTTTCTTTTGGTCTCCGTTTGCATGAAATATTTTTTTCCAGCCCTTCACTTTTAGTCTGTATGTGTCTCTTGTTTTGAGGTGGGTCTCTTGTAGACAGCATATATAGGGGTCTTGTTTTTGTACCCATTCAGCCAATCTTTGTCTTTTGGTTGGGGCATTCAACCCATTTACATTTAAGGTAATTATTGATAGGTGTGGTCCCGTTGCCATTTACTTTGTTGTTTTGGGTTCACGTTTATACAACCGTTCTGCATTTCCTGTCTAGAAAAGATCCTTTAGCATTTGTTGAAGAGCTGGTTTGGTGGTGCTGAATTCTCTCAGCTTTTGCTTGTCTGTAAAGCTTTTGAATTCTCCTTCATATCTGAATGAGATCCTTGCTTGGTACAGTAATCTAGGTTGTAGGTTATTCTCTTTCATTACTTTCAGTATGTCTTGCCATTCCCTTCTGGCCTGGAGGGTTTCTATTGATAGATCAGCTGTTATCCTTATGGGAATCCCTTTGTGTGTTATTTGTTGTTTTTCCCTTGCTGCTTTTAATATTTGTTCTTTGTGTTTGATCTTTGTTAATTTGATTAATATGTGTATTGGGTGTTACCTTGGGTTTATCCTGTTTGGGGCTCTCTGGGTTTCTTGGACTTGGGTGGCTATTTCCTTCCCCATTTTAGGGAAGTTTTCAGCTATTATCTCCTCGAGTATTTTCTCATGGCCTTTCTTTTTGTCTTCTTCTTCTGGGATTCCTATGATTCGAATGTTGGGGCGTTTCACATTGTCCCAGAGGTCCCTGAGGTTGTCCTCATTTCTTTTGATCTTTTTTTTTTCTTTTTTTCCTCTCTGCTTCATTTATTTCCCCCATTTTATCTTCTACCTCAAGTTATCCTATTTCTGTCTCGCGTTCTCTACTCTTGGTTCCTCCAGAAGTGTGTTGGATCTCATTTATTGCATTATTCATTTTTAATTGTCTCTTTTTTTATTTTTTCTAGGTCCTTATTAAACATTTCTTGCATCTTCTCAATCTTTGTCTCCATGCTATTTATCTGTAACTCCATTTTGTTTTCAAGATTTTGGATCATTTTTATTATCATTATTCTAAATTCTTTTTCAGGTAGATTCCCTATCTCCTCTTCTTTTGTTTGACTTGGTGGGCATTTTTCATGTTCCTTTACCTGTTGGGTATTTCTCTGCCTTTTCATCTTGTTTAGATTGCTGTGTCTGGAGTGGGCTTTCTGTATTCTGGAGGTCTGTGGTTCCTTTTTATTGTGGAGGTTTTACCCAGTGGGTGGGGTTGGACAATTGGCTTGTCAAGGTTTCCTGGTTAGGGAAGCTTGCGTCAGTGTTCTGGTGTGTGAAACTTGATTTCTTCTCTCTGGAGAGCAATGGAGTGCCCAGTAATGAGTTTTGAGATGGGTCTATGTGTTAGGTGTGACCTTGGGCAGCCTGTATGTTGACATTCAGAGCTATGTTCCTGCGTTGCTGGAGAATTTGCGTGGTATGTCTTGCTCTAAAACTTATTGGCTCTTGGGTGGTGGTTGGTTTCAATGTAGGTATGGAGGCTTTTGGACGGTCTCTTATTATTTAACGTTCCATGTAGTCAGGAGTTTTCTGGTGTTCTTAGGTTTTGGGCTTAAGTCTCCTGCCTCTGGATTTCAGTTTTATTCTTCCAGTAGTCTCAGGACATCTCCAACTATACAGTACTGATAATAAAATTCTAGGTTAATGGTGAAAAGATTCTCCTCCGTTAGGGACACCCAGAGAGGTTCACAGAGTTACATGAAGAGGAGAGGGAGGAGGGAGATAGAGATAAGCAGGAGGAGAAAAAGGGGGATTCAAGAGGAGAGAGACAGATCTACGCAGTTGTCTGTTCCCAGAGTGTTCTCTGTAGCCCAGACACCCACAAAGATTCACAGAATTGGATTGGGAAGAGAAGGGGAAAGGAGGAAATAGAGGTGTTCTGAGGTAGAAAATGGAGAGTCAAGATTGGGAGAGAATAATCAACACACTCCTGAATAAAAATGGGAACTGAATATTGGATTCTTAAATGTTCACAATTTATATCATATACCGGTCCTTACCCTAAGCAATGCTGCCCGCTCCTCTCTGTTCTGCCCCCACTTGCTGGTGGCAGATGCGGGCATCTGGGGTACTTTTCTGCTGGGAGTTGCTTTTAGGCTCGTAATCTGTGGGTTTTATTTATTGTTCCCTTCCCAGTTAGGTTGTCCTCCGAGATTCAAACACTTACCCCAGACCCGCCAGTGCGAGGGTTTCCTGGTGTCTGGAAACTTCCTCTATAAAGACTCCCTTCCCGGGACGGATCTCCGTCCTTAGCTCTTTTGTCTCTCTTTTTATCTTTTATATTTTGTCCTACCTCCTTTCGAAGACAATGGGTTGCTTTTCTGGGCGCCTGATGACCTCAGCTAGCGATCAGAAGTTGTTTTGTGAAGTTTGCTCTGCGTTCAGTTATTCTTTTGATGAATTTGTAGGAGAGAAAGTGGTCTCCCTGTCCTATTCCTCCGCCATCTTGGCTCCTCCCCAGGAAATTATTTTAAGATATAAAATCTTGATTTCCCAGGCAGATTGCTTTAAATGTAACAAAAAATCTTTATTTTACAGTTCAGTATGAAGAACAGACCAGTAATCTAAGAAAACTTTGTCATTGCAACAGAGAGAGAAAATCAAGTTCTAGTTTTGCATTAATGTACTATTAATACTAAGGCTAAGGTTTATTTTAAAAACCTATGTAAATAAATCCATCCAATCTTGGGCTTCCTTTGTAGCTCAGTTGATAAAGAGTCTTCCTGCAATGCAGGAGACCTGGGTTTGATCCTTGGGTCAGGAAGATCCCTTGGAGAAGGAAATGGCAACCCACTCTAGCATTCTTGTCTGGGGAATGCTATGGACAGAGAAGCCTGGCAGGCTACAGTCCATGGAGTTGCAAGAGTTGGACACGACCTAGTGACTAAACCACCACCAGTCTTGGCCAGCTTTGGCCACATGAGAAAAAATTCATTTTCTAAGATTCCTTTTCCATAAATATTCTGAAATAAAATTTTAAATATTTATTCAGTTTTTGTCCTCCTCTTTCTTATTTCTCATTCTGAAAAATCAGCCATCCTACTTTAGGACAGTTACTCCTCTTCTCCCTTAAAAAAAGTGAAGTCACTCAGTCATGTCTGACTCTCTGCGACCCCATGGACTGTAACCTATCAGGCTCCTCCAACCATGGGATTTTTCCAGGCAAGAATACTGGAGTGGGTTGCCATTTCCTTCTCCAGGGGATCTTCCCGACCCAGGGATCAAACCCGGGTCTCCTGCATTGCAGGCAGATGCTTTACTATCTGAGCCACCAGGGAAGAAACACATGCTTCATATCTTCCCTCATTAAAAACACATCTTACTTTATAGCATGTAGAATTTTTTTTGCCCTTATTATTTCTAATAGATTCATTTGTACATATTTGATTACAATTTTCAACCATTAGCAACCCTAATTTTCAGTGAATACTAGGAAGCAGGCAATTGTGAACTGTCTACCATATATTGTCATTCTGTAGCAAATTTAAGAATCTATAAATTCACAATTTTCTAGAAGGATATCTTTTCATATCACAATATCTGATGTTTATTAACAGATGCAAGTATATTTAGCTTCTTTATACTGTATAAAAACAAGAAGCTAAAATTTGATAGATTTAAACTCATGTTTAGCAATTAATGTCTCAATATTTATCTTATTTGGGAAATGATCTAGATATTCAATGAATTCCATCATTTAACTTATTATAGCTTTAAGGTTTCAAGTTATCAAAAAGATTTTTGCAACTATTTTTAAGCAGATATATTATAAAGCATAATTATTGTTGAAAAGTTTATTTATAGACTTTTATGCCATTTATATTTGCTTAATATATTTGTTAAAGCATAATATACTTATGCTTGACTTGATCATGAAAATTTAATGAGACATCAAACAAAGCTAACCATCATCTTTTTTTTCTTGTTGACAATTCAGGAAAGTATAAAAAGAAAAAAAATCACAGAAGTGGAAAACCTAAAGTTAAACATGATTCTTTCCTTTTTTTTCTATTTTATTGTCATGCTTGACATACATCAAGCAATTTCTTTTTATTGCACATTTTGTTCTGAGGTTGGATTTATAGTTTTATAATCTTGAATATCTAGTAGAGATAATATAAGCTTGTTTGACTCATAAACCCAGGTAGGAAAAAATTATATAACCCCACTATATTTAATGCTGAAACTTCTGAAGACATACATGTTTTGTTCTTCCAACAATCTTAAGACTATTTTTATTTACCAAAAATATCCCAGATCATCTAAACTTTAAAAAAAAAAAATTGAACTACTTTCTATATTTCTGAAAGCTTTAGGAAAACCTAATTTATATAAATTTGTCTCTAAGTCAATTCAAAGAAATTCATTTGAAATGCTTTATAAGTTAGTTTGGTAATAATATCCAGCAATAACAAATATCACATGTACATATATACAAATGTATATATGAATATTCAGACAAGTGCTGAGATCTTATAACTTTCCTTCTAAATTTTAGTTGAGTTAGTAAAACATAGTATTACAGACTCACTGGTTTATCTCCACTTTATATTTTTGTCTGAATTATATTTCCAGAAAATAAGAAAAGTTAAAGTTATGGGTCTACCAGTATCTGTGAAGGAAACTTTTAGATTTTCTCTTGCCCTGATATGTAATCTGATGGAGACTAAGGACTAAATTTTAGGCCAGTGATCAAGAAGATAACTAGTTGCTATCTGATGTCTCCAATGCACATTTGAGTGGACGAAACATCCAGGTCTGTTTCTAAATGAACTTCTTTTCTCTTTTTAGCCTCAGGTGCTTTGGGAGGTCCCTGAGTCTCCTGAAAGTCCCTGATGGAGTATAGGGAGCCTAAAATTCAAGGGAGCTGAGGGGCTGAAGTGGAAAAGGAAAAGTTTGGCAGGGTGGATGGACAGAGGGATGGAGGACTTAGAAAAAGATTCAAGGGAACTGGAGGGAACAATGAATGTAGTAAAAGGAACAGACACAATGGAAAGGCACAGGTCTTAGAGGAGCCAGTTTGAGGAGACCTCAAGTTTTCCAAGGCCTATGAAGTTACAAGTTCTCTTCAGCAGAATCATGCCAACGAGAAAAGCAGCAGACAGAGTTGGTGGAGTATGTGGTCAGCAGAGGTTCAAGAATGGGGTTTCAACTGACTGAGACATTCTCATGGGAGAAGCAGAACCCAATAGAGAGAACAGAGAGGTCTCAGAGAGAGCCAAGAAGAAAGACGTCCAGTCCAGAGTATCAAAGAATACTCCCCACTCGGGAAATAAAGCCAGCCCGAAGAGACTTCTGGCTCAGCAGGCACCTTCCAAACAAGGAAGCCTGGGGCTCTAACTCAGCTTCTTATAAACAGACACCTCAGACTCCAACCCAGCACTTTTCTATGGCCTCTAACTGAACTTCAGGAGTATCTTCCTAATCTTAAGAATCAAAATCTGTCTTTACCAGTGCCAACAGATGTCTGTCTGGAACATTGGTTCAAGAATCAGACTCTTAAATGGATCTCTGATCAATCAATCAGGACTGAAGACAAAGCAACAAAGATCCGCTCTTAGGGTCCTAGATGAGAGGTCTGGGATCCAATGATGAATCTGTTCCTAACTAAGTCATGGCACCATAACAGTTAAAGGAAAACAATTCAATGATACTTGTGAATGATAAGGCAGACTTGATTCAGGACCATCACAATAGGTATAAGGACCACTGCAACGGGATTTTGCAACACACAAGAGAGACTGGGCTCAACATTGAACACAATGGGAAGGGGGAATTTATAGCCAAGAAGCAGGATGGGGGGTTTCAAGTGGACAATTATTAAGAGAAAATATCAGAAGTAAGAGAGGTTCTGGCTAAACTCACCTAACAGGATTCTTGCTGAAGATAGGCCAAGGTGATCAGACCTCACCTGGGGGATGCTGGAGGATGAGGAACCTCATCAAATATCAAGGGTGATCAGATATTTGAGGGTGTGGTGTTTTGGTTAAACTGACTTGTCAGGATTCTTGCTAAAACTAGATTTTACAAAGAAACACACAGATGGGCTTAGGAGAAGGTAAGGAGCATAACCTAAGTTTGGTCAAACAAAGAATCTTTGTCAGTGGGTTTATTGTAAAGAGGAAAAGAATACAAAAATGGAAGACGGGGAACCTCAAAGATAAAACATCATATTTTTTTACATTTTCTAAATCTCATATTTCTCTGAACACAACACCATCCCTACCAGAGTTAAGTAACAGTCTGATCCCCCAGAAAGTCATGTAACTTTTGGCTTTCAGAGGTTAATGTGGCCCCAGGATAGTCTCAGACTTTGAGAGAAGTCCATGAAAGGAAGCAATCCAAAGAGAGGGAAGGACCACATTGTGAGAATGCCGATAACTCGTCCTAATTTAACCTGAGTCCCCCTCCTAAATCACTTTCAGTGACTCAAGTATCCTTCATAGTTTTGTAGCTGAAAAAATAAGTTGGTTTCAGTACTTTTCCCCTGGAATCTCATAATAGAGATTTCTCCCCCATGGCACAAAATCAAGTGAGTAAACTGTGTTATGCTGGCTTTCCTATCAGTTAGGCCTACATTCAAATCCTGACTCTAACTTAGCCTTGTGAACACAGGCTGGTCTTCTAACCACCCTCAATCTGCTTTCTGGATATAAATTGGTAATCATTACTGTGCTTCTACTGTACAGTAGCTTCTTTGGGGATGAGATAAAATAATGGACCAACGTGCTTAGCGAATTGCCTGTTATGCTATCACCATTAAATAAATGGGAGAAATCTGAAAAGAAGGGATAGGTGAGGGGAGTTGGCAAAGTCTAGAAAGAGTGTCTAGTTCCTCAGAGAGACAAAGCCTCAAAGTCTAGTTCCTCAGAGAGACAGAAGTGCCCTGGGCTTCAGGCAATGAGTTGGCCAGGCCAACAGGCACACACACTAGGTCTCAGAAGAAATTGAGAGGCCTGACAGAAAGTTGGCCTTGCATTTAGAGACAAAATGCGAAGAGCCCTGTCCTTCTCATGTTTCCTTTTCTGATGTGTCAGGTGAGTTCACCAACAAGACAGGAAAAGAATGACAAGGGCCACCCACACTGCCTGAAGAGGCCTGTGGTGCTGACATAGAATTCAAAATTCAGACTTTTGACCGGGGCAAGACATCTGCCTGAGGAACTTCTGGGAAGAGTGATGCTTAGGAAACTAGTAAGAGCTTAAATAAGTAGGAGTAAATTAGAAAATTGGGCAAAAAAGATGAAGGGAGATTTACTGCCTTCCTACAGACTGTGAGCTAAAGCCCATGAAACTGGCCTCATTTCAGATGGAATCATTTCTTTTGGGAAAGCTCCTTGGCCTTGTTGAGCTTGGCCTGGTTTTCTCCAGTAAGATTTTTCTCTTTCTGGAAAAAAAAAAAGCAATACAGTAAAAAGAGGGAAACTATATAGTAAGAATGCCAAAGAATGTCTGAGTGTATGAATCATGGGACAGAGAATTCCTGAATTTATCTTTTCCCAACGTTATTTTTATCAAGAAAAAAGAGATTCCTCTCTTAAGCGCCTGTATCTACAATCCCTTAAATTACTTACTTAAGAAGTTCTCATTTGTGTCTCATTTTCTAATGTGGAGTCACTTTGAATACCTGTTTCTGTCTCTGTCAGCTCTTTTCTCTCACACCCATGCAGCCATGGGAAGAATTTCAACAGGCCCAGCAAATACACCAGGATATTATACCCTATGCACTTTTGAGGAATGAAGACTGTGAATACAATGCCGAAAATGGCTCGTGTTCTCCTGGATGTCGTGGCCCGTGTGGTTGCAGTGGTGTACCTGAGTGGCCTGGTCTCCCGCCTTACTGAAGTGACCAGGCAGGAAATGAATAGAGGACAACTGTGACTCTATACCTCTCCAGAGAGGGTACTGCCAATCTCAAGCATCCAATAGCACCACTGAGGAAACATGGCCAAACTTCCCACCAGTATTACAGGAAACAGGACTAGAAGATGGAGGTGGTTGCAAGGTTGCCAAGAAAAGGAATCATACACACAAGATCAGGACTACTTGATGCATGGAATTAAAAAAATCAACTACAAGCAGTGTGGGAAAATATTATATATTTCAGTACTATGCACCATCTATAGCAGGTTAAGAGATCCTACTCGGTTCACTGTACTGCAATTGTATAAGTTGTATAATTGTATAACAGTGTACAGTTGTAGATAACTCATAGGTATGTAATTGATAGCCACTCCCCCTCCCCCACCACCAACAAGCCCCGTGGAAAAAAATTTTGTCTCCATTGCAGTCCATCTCCACGTTCCTTTAGCTGTTTTGACTTTTCCTTGGAAACAGCTGTTAACCCACTGAATTATATGCTCCCCATAAACACATGTTGAAGTCCTAACCCCCAGTACCTGTGAATGTGACCTTATTTGGAAATAGGGAGGGTCTTCACAGATGAGATTGAGCTAAGATGAAATAGTTAGAATAGGCTCAACATGACTGTGTTCTCATAAAAAGAAGAAATTTGAACAAAGAGACAGAGACGCACATAGAGAGAACACCAAGTAAAAAGGAAGGCAAAGGGCAGGATAATATTGGCTTGGCCAAAAAAGTCGGTTCAAGTTTTTCCATAGCATCTTTTCATGCTAAAGCTGTGAACTCCTCCTCCTCCTGCCCAGACAGCCACCATCAAAAGGGCCCAACTCCCTGGGAGCACCCGGCTTTCCTTGCTGGAGCCCAGCCTGGTTTTGTCTCTACTCACATTATCCCCCCCACCCACCCACCCCCAGGCCCCTGAGACCTTTGATGTTCACGTGGCTGCCTGGCAGATAAAACCCCACTTGTTCCCTCTCTCAGCAATAAGACCTTTGGCAATTTAGAGAGACACAGAGATAAAAGACTGGATTTTTTCCCCTTCTTTTCATTTTTTTTCAACAACAAATGGTGGTTTGTCTTTACTAGCCACTCCTTCAGAACCACACCAGCATCAAAGAACAAGGAATGAGTATAAAGCCAAGGCAGGGGAGTGCCATGCCCCTGCAGGGAATTCACCTGCCTCCAGCACACACAAAAGGCAGAGGCGGAGGGGAGCTGTGTATCAGGAGCACCCCACAGGGGTGATCTAAGCTCACGCCCCTCCCCCCACCTCATTCCCCAAAGTTTGCTTTCTTAACATTTATGCTATGCCACTTTAAGCTTGGCAAACAGACAAGACGGGACAGGGAAGGACACGGAAAACTTAACTTGTCTCATGGATAAACCTGAGTTGACTTGACATCTTCTGGTCCAGAGAGCTTAGCGTGCCGACAGTGCGTAGCCTCAGTATACGGAGCACTCCACTGGGACTCACAAGTCCGATGTCTGGCTCTGCTGTCAGTCCATGTGAGAACCAGCCAAGGGCAAGTGAAGGAGGAATGGGAATAGTCTGCCTGCATGACAATGAGAACAATCGTTTTCCAAGATGGATGTGTATCAGTATTCAACACGTAGCAACCATAGAGTAGGTGGGTCTACTTTCCCCATTTTACAGTAATGGAAGCTGGAGCTTATAGAACTCAAGTCAAGGTCATGCCCGAAGGGGCAGAGGCAGGACTTAAACTCAAGTCTGCACCAAAGTATGTTCTTAACCAAGGGTAACAAACTGCTTTCCATGGGAATTGTGAGTGTACTTTGAAAAATGTCAAGCGAGATCTGTTCTCCATTGAGTTGTATCTCCAAAGAGGGTATGTTGAAGTTCTAACCCCCAGTACCAATGAATGTGGTCTTATCCAGAAATGAGGGTCTGCAGATGGAATCAAGTTAAAATGTGGACCTACTGGATTAGGATGAGCCCTAATCCAACAGCTAGTGTCCTTATAAGAAGAGGGAAATTTGGGGACTTCACTGGTGGTCCAATGGCTAAGACTGAGCTCCCAGTGCAGGGGGCCTGGGTCTGATCCCTAGTCAGGGAACTAGATCCCACATGCTACAACTAAGACCCAGAGCAACCAAATAAATAAATATTTTAAAAAGAAGAAGAGGGAGAAATTGGATACAGACACACACAGAGGGAAGACAGCCATGTGAAGATGGAAGTTGAAACTAGAGGGATGCAGCCACAAGCTAAGGAACACCAAAAATTGCCAGCAATCACTGGAAGCAAGTAAGGGGCAAGGAAATGTCCTCCCCTAGAGCCTTCAAGAGAACATGGCCTTGCCAATGTCTTGATTTGAGACTTCTGGCCTCCAGAATGGGAGAGAAAAATTCCTATTGCTTCAAACCACTAAGTTTGTGATATTTTGTTACAGCAGCACTGTGCTTAGTCGCTCAGTCATGTCCAGCTCTTTGTGACCCCATGGACTGTAGCCTGCCAGGCTCCTTGGTCCACAGGGATTCTCCAGGCAAGAATACTGGAGTGGGTAGCGGTTCCCTTCTCCAGGGGATCTCCCCTACCCAGGGATCGAACCCAGGTCTCCCACATTGTAGACAGATTCTTTACTGTGTGAACCACCAGAGAAGCCCAAGAATACTGGAGTGGGTAGCCTGTCCCTTCTCCAGGGGATCTTCCCAACCCAGGAATCAAACCGAGGTCTCCTGCATGGCGGGCGGATATTTTACCAGCTGAGCTACCAGTAGCAGTAGGGAACTAATATAGTGTCTGTCTTTGTAAGTTTGGGGAGAAGAAGAAGAAAAAGATACAGAGAGAGAGAGAGAGAGCGTGCGTGCAGGGAGGAAGGAAGAAGGCAGGACAAATCTCAAACAAATAAAATAGAAAGAATATCTCTAGCATATTGGCCTGGGGAATGAGGCAAGGACGCTGGCCACAAAAGAGAGAGACAGAAATTGGTGGTAAAGGTAATGGAACAAGGGTGGGAAGGAAAGAAAGAGAACTGGAACCAAGTCTGATGGGTCAGCTCCTTGAAAGCTGTCAAAGAAGAGTCCAAGAAGGTTCTAACACTCCCTGCCAGCAAGGGAAAGGATTGAGAAAGAAGAGTATGCTGCCATGGCCCACTGGGTGAGGATAACCTTGCCCCACACCTCTGCCCAGCCTTCTCACACCTAAACAGGGCTCTTACGTCAGACTCTTCTTCAGTTACTGCACTCAGCGAACATGCATTTAGCACTCACGAAGTCACTGGTGCTGAAGGGCGTAGGGGATGAGGGCCAGAGAACAGCACTAAGTAACAAGGGACTAGAAGTCTCTGGGCTTCTGCAGCCTCGATTTCTCTCCATCTCCACGTCAGCCTAGAAAGTGCGTACCCAGACCTCTAGTCTATGGGTACTTGGATGAGGGATTTACCCACCTCACTGAGTCCTTGACATCTTCCACACACTTTTAGCATAATGCTTGGGCTTTATACTGTGCTTTTTTCTATTTATATCTACATACAGAAAGATAGGGAGAAAGAGAGAGACAGCTACCTAGATAACTGCATTCAGATACAGAGATAGAGATACCCAGAGGGCTTCCCAGGGGGAAAGTGAAAGTGAAAGTCACTCTGTTGTGTCCAACTCTTTGTGACCCCATGGACTCTACAGTCCATGGAATTCTCCAGGCAAGAATACTGGAGTGGGCAGCCATTCCCTTCTCCAGGAGATCTTCCAGACCAAGGGATCGAACCCGAGTCTCCTGCATTGCAGGCAGACTCTTTACCGTCTGGGCCACCAGAATAAAACAGGCGAATGACATTAACACATGATTTTGACAAAATAAAGGAAAACAAACAGCTCCTAATCTCACAGAAAGTTGCCATTCTTATAAGAAGAGGAATTAAATTAAAGCTCAAATTAAAGCTCCACTGAGAAAGTATTTTATCTCACAGACAGGCAAAAGTATGATAAGACATTGTGTTGAGAGGCTGTGGGGACACAAACAGGCTCATAGTCACTTGCAAGAGTTCAACAGACATAACCTGTAGGTTAGGCAATGTCTAACAAAATTATTAATATATCTACCTTTGGTCCAGCATCCCATGCCCAGGGGATCTGTAGGTTGTCTCATGGATACATCTGCAAACATAAAATTGGTGTATGTACAAGCATTGTAACAGCAGTTCAAAAGTTCTTCTTTAGAGAACTGGGAAAAGAAACTGTGATGCCTGAATAAGCAAGGATCAGATAAAGGTGGTCAAAAGGTACAAACTTCCGGTTATAAAACAATTAAGGATATAATGTATAACATGATTAGTATAACTAATACTGCTTTATGTTTTATATGAAATTTGTTAGAGTAAATTTTAAGTTATCACAAGGGAAAAATTTTTTTACTATTTATTTTACTTTGTATCTATGTGAAATGATGGGTGGTCTCTAAATGTATTGTGGTCATCATTTCATTATGTATGAAGCTAAATCATTATGCTATACACCTTAAACCTATCCAGTGCTGAACATCAATTATATCTCAACAAAACTGGAGGAAAAAGATCTTTAGCTCAATACAAGCCTCACATTTTTATTTAAAAATCTAGCTTGAATATCATAGGAGTACAGTGCCATGCCCAATCCAGGCCACATATAATTCATTAACCCCCATAATAATCTTGTAAGATAAATACCATCACAATCCGTCTTATCAGCACCTCACAGATGAGAACAGGATACCGCAGAGGTGGAGCACGTTGTTCAAGGCTGTTGCAGGAAGGTGAGGCCAGGGAAGAAGCCATGGTAGTCTGACTGCAGAGCCCACCGTCACCAGAGCAGCCTACCTAGACACCCACTAAATATTGCATGGTTTATTGACTTTTCTTCTGCTTTTCATCCCTCTCTTCACACATTCATTTGTGCATCAATCATCCATGGCCACCTAGTATATACCAGACATCGTGCTGAGTGAAGGGGATACAGAGATTAAGCAGACAGTAGTCCTCAACTTTGAGAATTTATAGTTCAGAGAGAACACACACAGGTAAACAGACAACCCATATCCAAGGAGTTCTCAACGTGAGCCTAGGAGAGTGCCACCCAATCCACTTGTATACCTCTTCTGTCTTTTTTCCTCTGCTCAGGAAGTCTTCATTTGAGGCACTGTATCTATCACAACTGTAAAATCAACTCCATGAGGATTCTTTCAGATAGTAAAGGTACCCAAACAGACTTCCATGCTGACAACTATCAGATTGGTTCTTGGGGTCTGCTCTCCTACAGCTTACAATTTTATAAATGTCCTTTCACAGCGAAACAAGAACAAGAGTACTGTGTATTTTTGCTTCCTTCCACAAGAATCCAGGTTGAAATGAAAACAGAAAGGAGACTTAATCTGATAATACTTCTCACAGTAGAATTCAGAGGACAGAGCAGGAAAGAAGAGCCCAGAAATCTTATCTGGTGCCCTTAAATGTCCTCTTCCTTATCACAGTCCAAAGGACTCAGGTCCCTAAAGCTATTGTGCTAAGCTAGAAAGAACAACCTACTTACATGCAGTCTTCCTTGTGATCTATTCAGTCTCCACAGGGCACAGTGACTGCCTGTGTTCTGTGCCCTAAACAAAGCACAGAGACCAAAGCAAAGTCACACAGACCGGGGTTCAAAGCGAGACTCTGCCATTTACTGAGAGGTCATCAGCATCAGCTTCCTCATCTGGAGAGTGGGATTATAAAGAAGATTCAAGAAGATAATATGTGCAAAGGCTCTAGCCCAATGCAGGACCCAAATTCAAAGCCTCCTTGAGACACTCTCACAACCAGAGTTACTCTGTCTCCCAGGCACACCCCCATCCATCTCAGCCCCTGAGCTAATAGACAACATCCAGAGCCCTGGCCCCCTCTGCCCAAGGGAACTCTACTGATTTCTACAGCCATAAACCTGCCTCCAGTGCCGCAGAGGGGCAGGCTGGCCTCTGGGACCCAAGAAGAGAAGGGCTCCAAACAGTTAGGGATTGTCCCAGCTGCTGTCATAGAGGCTGGGGTTGGGGTTACACTCTAGACTAGAGACGTACGGAAAGCCTTGGTGGCTCAAAGGTAAGGAATTCACCTGCCAAGGCAGAAGACGCAGGAGATGTGAGTTCAATCCCTGAGTCGGGAAGATTCTCTGGAGGAGAGTCGGGAAGATTCTCTGGAGGAGGAAATGGCAACCCACTCCAGTATTCTTGCCTGGAAAATCCCATGGACAGAAGAGCCTGGCAGGCTCAGTCCATAGGGACGCAAAGAGTCGGACACAACTGAGCACACATGGGAATGTAATGTGAGTGCAGGGAAACTTAGGCAAAAGCAAATGCTGCAGGTTGGAGGCAGCCCAGTGTCCCCAGAGACAGACCAAGTCCACAGCCTGACATCAACAAGACAGTAACATCCAAAACACTACTTTGGAAAAAATTCACTATTATCCAAAAGGCACCCAGGAAATCACCTCAAGGCGGGTAAAAAAAATCTGAACTTTAGTTATTGGACTGGCCTACATTTTGGTGCAGCTTGAAATTTTTTTCTTTTTATTTTTAAACACATAGAGGAAAGGAGAAACTAGGGAACGGAAGATAGGCACCCTATTCTTTCCAATGTTAGAACCTCCAAAGCTCCTTATCTGTCCTGGCCCATGAAATACCACCTAGATTTAATTTTACATCTCTCTAGATTGGGGGTAAGAAACCCAAGTGCTTTCAGAGGTCAAGCAGATTAAATACATGAGCAACTGTGCCAGCTGAGGAACATGAAACACGAATACCCTGCGGAAGTGGAACAGCTGCTAATCAGCCCGTCAACTGTTACCATAGAGAAGCAGAGTCAGTGTTGTTGGATCGATTTTTTAAATATATATATATAGAAAGATTTATTTTGAGGAATTGGCTTACACAGTTATGGGGACTGCTCAGCCCAAAATTTATGGGGCAGTATGGAAATTCAAAAATCACTGCAGATGGTGACTGCAGCCATGAAATGAAAAGACGCTTACTCCTTGGAAGGAAAGTTATGACCAACCTAGACAGCATATTAAAAAGCAGAGACATTATTTTGCCAACAAAGGTCCGTCTAGTCAAGGCTATGGTTTTTCCAGTGGTCATGTATGGATGTTAGAGTTGGACTGTGAAGAAAGTTGAGCGCCGAAAAGTTGATGCTTTTGAGCTGTGGTGTTGGAGAAGACTCTTGAGAGTCCTTTGGACTGCAAGGAGATCCAACCAGTCCATCCTAAGGAGATAAGTCCTGGGTGTTCATTGGAAGGACTGATGCTGGAGCTGAAACTCCAGTACTTTGGCCACCTCATGCAAAGAGTTGACTCATTGGAAAAGACCCTGATGCTTGGAGGGACTGGGGGCAGGAGGAGAAGGGGAAGACAGAGGATGAGATGGCTGGATGCCATCACTGACTCCATGGGCATGAGTTTGAGTAAACTCCGGAAGTTTGTGATGGGCAGGGAGGCCTGGCGTGCTGCAATTCATGGGGTCGCAAAGAGTCGGACACGACTGAGCAACTGAACTGAACTGGACTGAACAGAAATTCGGGTAATAGTTGACGTTGCCATCTTGAGTCTGAATTCAGCAGGGCAGCAATCACTTGCTTATAGACACCATGTACATGTAGCACTAAAGGTTACTCAGTCACCTCCAGACATACACAATGACAAGAAGAGATTTTGTTTTCCTGGAGGTAGAAGTGGATTTACCCTCCTTGTGCATATTTCCAGTATTGCTTATTCACAATATTATATAATTATTTATGCCATTCTTCTCCAATAAACCATAGGATGCTTTTCAAAGGATTGCTCACACATCACAGACAGCAATATTTCCTTTTAGAACTTCAAATTCCTGGTCACCCAATCTACTATATCAGAAAATTCTGCACTTCAACAAACTTCCTCTTTTTTTTTTTCTTGTGTATGCTAACACTTGAAAACTACTGGACAGAAATTGTTTCTCAGTTTTGTTCTTCAGTGACCAACAAATTATCCAACATCTAGTAGGAGCTTAACAAATGTGGTTGAACAAATTAATAGAGTGTCACTAGTTTATCCTTGGGTTATCTGTAATAGCTATAAAAAAAATCATAACATTAAACTTGATCTCTTTAGGTGCTGACCACCATTGTATAATCACCCATGTATGTGTCAGCCCCACTAGAAAAGAAAATTCCTCACATTTTGTCACTTTTTTATTCCCAGAACTTACCAATTACTGGCATATGTTGGTGCTCCATAAATATTTGTTGAATGAATAGACAGATGCATGAATGGACAGGTAGACAGAGCTACCTGAATACAGAATATCCACTGCGTTTTTAGGTTGTGCAAATTTTTTACTTTCTAGCCGTTGAATTTTTATACATTTCTTATCCATCTTACAGTAATTTATAATTGTTACATGTATTAAGGGTACATATAGAACTTTCTATTGCTAGATTTGAAGCATAGTTAAGAGTCTGTAACACATAATTTCTTTTTTTTTTTTTTAATTTTTATTTATTTTATTTTTTTTTTTTTAGGCTGAAGGTTTTTATTTTTATTTTTTTTTAAATTTATTTATTTATTTATTTTTTTGGTCATACATTGATATGAATCAGCCATAGATTTACACGTATTCCCCATCCCGATCCCCCCTCCCACCTCCCTCTCCACCCGATTCCTCTGGGTCTTCCCAGTGCACCAGGCCCGAGCACTTGTCTCATGCATCCCACCTGGGCTGGTGATCTGTTTCACCATAGATAGTATACATGCTGTTCTTTTGAAATATCCCACCCTCACATTCTCCCACAGAGTTCAAAAGTCTGTTCTGTATTTCTGTGTCTCTTTTTCTGTTTTGCATATAGGGTTATCATTACCATCTTTCTAAATTCCATATATATGTGTTAGTATGCTATAATGTTCTTTATCTTTCTGGCTTACTTCACTCTGTATAAGGGGCTCCAGTTTCATCCATCTCATTAGGACTGATTCAAATGAATTCTTTTTAACGGCTGAGTAATATTCCATGGTGTATATGTAACATATAATTTCTATAGCATTAACTATATCTCATTTATCCCTTTCAGAACACACACACATCTCCTTGACCTTGAATCTTCTTCAACGTATAAGCAAAACTATTTATAAGCTTAGGTGCTTAAACTATTACAATTGTTTTTTAAAAAAATAAATTCTTCATGATCCCTTATAAACCATCCAGAAATAACACTGTGTCAAGACACTCAGGTTTAAAACAACTGCTGCAAATCATTTCACCTAAATCAAGTGGTAAAGATTTTCATTTCCAGAATGATTAAATTTAGAAAGACTGCCACTATCAAGTGTTGGTGAAGATATGGAGCAATCAGAACATTCATATGTTGCTAATGGGAAGCTGGTGTTTACCCAAGAGAAATGAAAACTCTTGTCACCATACAGAGTTATACAAGAATGTTCACATCAGATCTATTCATAATAGATCCAAACTGGAAGTGGCAGGCCCAAATGTCCTTTCTCTTAAAGGATAAAAAAAGCATGATATACAATGGGATAATACTTAGCAAGGCTTCCCAGGTGGCTCAGTGGGTGAAGAATCTGCCTGCCAAGCAGGAGACTCGGGTTTGATCCCTGGGTTGGGAAGATCCCCTAGAGGAGGGCATAGCAGACCACTCCAGTATTCTTGCCTGGGAAATTCCAGGGACAGAGGAGCCTAGCAGGCTACAGTCCAAAGGGTCACAAAGAGTCGGACACGATTGAAACAACTGACCATACATGCACGTAATACTGAGCAATAAAAAGGAGCAGATTTCTGATATACAAAACAACGTGGACACATCTCAAAATTATCAGCTGAGTGAAAGAAATCAGAAACAGAAAAGTACATTGCTCTATTATTACATGTATAGAAAGTTCAGAAAAGGCAGAGCTAATCTGTAGTGTTAGAAATCAGAAGAATAGTTGCCTCTGCAAAGAATATGAATCAGAAAGGACACAAAAAAACTTTCTGGTAAGAGAAATGTTCTATATCTTGATTTGGCAATGATATATTGCCAATGAGCATATTCATTTGTCAAAATTCACAGAATTGTTCATTTAAGATCTGTGCATTTTCTTGTATTTAAAATATATCTCATTTTAATACTTGTACTTCTATCTTGGCCAGGAATATCAAAGCATGATCTATCTTTTATGCATTGTGTTTTCATTGCTAGGAACATTTTTCAGAAACCAAAGGCTTTAAACAGCCTATGAGTCCAGTAAAAGCATAAAAGAGGTATCACCCACATCTCTGCACAGCACCCTCTTATCATTCTACAAAGTTATTCAGAACAGGCAAATGCTATCCCAACTTGTAACTTATACAAGTGCTTGGCTCCAGTATTCTTGGCTGGAGAATCCCATGGACAGAGGAACCTGGCAGCCTACAGTCTATAGGATCACACAGAGTCGGACACAACTGAAGAGACTTAGCACACATGCTGGCACCATTCTGACTTTTTATAGTTGATTTAAATTTCACTCTTTAGAAATGTACAGTGCAAATATTTAACAGATGAGAATCAAGGTTCAGATAGGCTAATGAGTGATGTCACTGGGACTCAAACTCAGGTCCCAAGCCCACACTTTCTTCTCCCAATGAACACACACACACACTTGAATCACAATTCATAGATCTTTCCCTTCTTTTAACATGAATCTGTGAAAGCAGTTCTTCCTCTGAGATTTTAAGATAAACCAATGGAAGCTTTTCTAAAGGGCTCTAGAGTCCATGGAAAGTTTTAAATCATTGCCTGATACTTCCAGCCTGGCTCTCATTCTCAAACCAATGTTTGCTTTGGAATCTAGGGACTCAAATAATCTACGGAAAGTAAATAAAGGAAGCTGCAAAACATTTGTTGGCCAAGGGCAAAGGGGCTGTTTCCTTCACTTTGTTTAGGTGTTAAAATAAAATTCTCCATTATTCTTCACACTAAAGTACTGTTAGCATGTTTAGAAGGGTAGCAGACACCTTGATTGCATTATCAAATATAAAAAACCAAAAGAATTAGCAGAGGGAAGAGAGAAATGAGCTTTACCATCTAAAACCACTGACTGCTCTTTCTAAGCATGGGCCTTAGGATAGAATTTCGTATTGAATTTTTCATTCCATTAGTGATTTTTGACAGTGAATTTCTAGACATTCAAGTCTATACCAAAGCCAAGGTTTTTTAATTCTGATTTGTTAGAAATCCCTAAGAACCCACCAAAAAATGCCATAAAAATTCAACTGACCCTCAGGTACACACAGTAATATTCTACAGAAATGCCTTATTAGAGTAATGTCAAAATAATTCACTTTTCCTGGTAAAACATAAAACTTCTATGAAAAAGAATGATATTGTTCAGATACCAAGACTGAAACAAGGTGGGTAGCTGCTAATGTTCCTAGATAATCAACTAACTCATGAAGAAAAAAATCATTATTGATAAGCAGGTTTCTTATATTTCCAGTGCTACCAATGCTCTGAAAATCATTTTGCATAATACACAGAAAGCCCTCACATATCTGGTCAACAAAATTGAAAGCTGGTTTTCAATCTGGTTTTAAGTCCTAACCCTAGTTTCCATGGGAAATGGTTTGTACTTTAAAGAGCTCAGGACAATAATTTCTTTGGAGGAAATTTAATTCTGTGCTTGGCTTATTATTATAGATACAAACTATCTTAGGTGTCAGCTCTAAGCTGAAGAATCTTATTCCTCTCTTTGGCTTTTGGAGCATGGACATAATTTTAAAAAAGAATCTCCCCTGCTCTTATAAACTTCTGACTTCCAACTAGCAGTGACTATAATTCCCAGGACTGTAAATACTTATAAACCTTGCCTTTCCTAACACAATTAATTTTTCCATTTTCTTAGGTATTGACAATAAATGTATTGTGTGTAAATATTCTTAAAATTTGGCAAAGCTATCACAAGAATTCAAAATACACAGTCCCTACAGGATAGCAACAGGTGCCTTTTCACGTGGTTAAAAGTGGTAGAGCAATTCCCAGGGTGTTCAGAGAGGAAAGACTTTGAATCATAGAAGTAAGGTAAAATCATCAAGAAAGAATAATAGGTTCTAAAACATGTGATCTTGTTATGCAGGCAGTTTCAAATTGAGTAATTCAAGCCAAAGTAGGTTTTTTACTTTGGTTCTCCCTATGGGCTAACACCCGCAAAGGATAATGGAAATGGGGGTAGGAATTGGATACAGAAGGTTTTAATTCCAGTTCTTCCTAGACTAGAAACTGGGCAACAAAAACAAATTGAAAACAGTCATAGCTAACAGTTATTGAAGCTTAAAGTGAGTCAGATACTAGTCAAAGTGTTTTATGTGTATTAACTCACTTAATTATAAGGGGTGGTCAAGTGTTTAGAAGAATAGGTTCTGGAACCACAGTGCTTGGTTTTAGAAACTCTCTCTCCCATTTGTTAGCTGGGCAAATTCCTCTTCTGTCTGATCACCATACAATGGCGTCTCCCTCATAGGCTGCTTATAAAAATCAAAGATCTAATTCTAAGATGAGGCGCGTAGAACCATTTTCGGTACAAAGTAGATACTCAACTAATGTTTGCTCTTTTTATTCCCATCTTACATTTAGGAAACAGACACAAAAAGTCTGTTTGCTAAAGATGTGGTGGTTCAAGTCTAGTGAATGAATCTGTGATATCTGGTACTTATAAATACTTCATACATGATTGTCACTTCTCATTCTATAATAGACAAAGAGGTCACTGTGAAAACAACTCCTCCTTTAGTATGCAAAAGTATGATTCACCCAAACTTAACACAGAGCTCCAACTATAGATTTCGAATAGAAAACATTTAAATAGCTGTCAGTTACTATCTTTCCCTTCCTCTTGCATTCTTGGTCACAAATCCAGGGCACATCAGTAATTTACACAGATTGAATGAAGACCTATATTCTACAGTAACAATCAGCTTACCCATCTGTAAAATGGGAAACCCAAACTGTCCCCCAGCACACACATAGCAGGACATTTTCATGGTGAATTCTTCTCTGTCCAGGTTCTGGCCTACCAGCCAGGCGTCTCAAAACTTAACACTGAGCAGAGAACACAGCCAACTCTTAGGGACAGACTTCCCTTAACCAAGGTGGTGGCCAAGATCCTTGTACAAAACTAGAATGTCAACTGATCAAAGAGATATAGCACACCACGCAGGCCAGAGATTAGACTAGTTGATGGCAGTGCTCACTTCCTATGAACCAATCTGCATGGGAAACCAGGTTGTAACTAAGGCTGCTCAGTGAGTATAATATCAGAAGGAAAGCAGACCCAGCCATCTCTAGAGGAATCTGAATTGAAGAGTTTGTACTGAGGTCAGGTGGGGCCAGTTCTTGCCTCTGCAGATACCCTTTCCCAGACACCCTTTCCCAGACAGGGTTTCCCCTTTGTCTGAGGCTAATTAACCCATTTCTGAAGGACTCTTTAGCTCTGTGAATAACAACAATCCTGTTACAAGTTTTAAGGGCCTAGAAGCCATCCCATCCTTTCAGGTAATTTACCTAGATGTGTAACCTGATTTCTTTTATGTTTGTTTCACACTTTAGCTCTCTTAGAAGAAAATCTCCTTTCCAAAATTCAAAGCTCATAGGTAGATACAGCCCTATTTTTCCTAAATACCAACAGTAAGATAATCACCCCGTCTAACATAAAATAATTCTCCAATAATGTAATCCCCTTTCTGAGGCAACAAGTTTGTCTCCCTATAGCAGTAAGAAGTGTTCCTGGAGACCACCAAGGGTCAGTTCATTCATTCACTCCTTTAACTTCTATTTACTGGGTGTCTAGTATGTGCCAAGCACTGAGCAATGCGCTGTGGGTCAACAGGATGTAAAAGACATGGACTCTGCCCAGCCAGATCTCTGAGTACTGTGAAACGAAAACTAATCATTTACTGCAATTCCAGCAGAGAAGGTAAAATTGCAAACAGAGAAATATGCCCTGAAGGGAAAAAGCAAACAATTCTTTGAGAAAACTAATGAGCTGACAAGAAGGGTTAAAAAGTATTCCCTAAAGAAATGAGATTTGGGTGAAAGTTGGATGGAGATGAGCAGGCAACTGGCCGAGCAGAGAGAGGCCGAGAGGATTTGGGAGGGGCACATTTCAGATGAGGGAAACTGCATTCCAAAAGTCTTGAGGCTTTTAGACAGTGAGCATCTCACACATGGGAGGGATCTAAAGAAGATCAGAGATGCTGGAGGATGAGCACTGACAAAACATTCACGAGACATGTAGGACAAGTAGGAAGAAGCTGGGCCACAGCAGACCTTGCCACACAAAATACAGATTTTGATCTTTATGCTGGGATGAAGAGTTTTACGGTAAGTTGATGATTCTTGATCAGAATGGCACCTCTAAAGATCACTCCGCCCACAGACTGAAGAATAAGCTGGAGGTGGGTAAGGAGGAGGCTGGGAGATGAACGTAAGAGGTAATGATAGTCGTCCTGACCAGAGATCCTGGTTCTTTAGGCTATATTGATTAGCAGAGATGAAGAGAAAAGGACAGGACTGAGATACTGTGAAGATAAATGTCCATTAGCAGGCAATGGGTAAGAAAAAAACTGTCCCACTGTATGGACACACTACTCAGCAATGAAAAGGAATGGACAAACATTTTAAACACAGAAACTTGGGGATGAAGAAAAGGGTAATTTACCAGGAAAAGGAACAAGGGAACTTTGGTGGTTGAAATCTACATTATGTCTGGTGATTACACAGCCATACAAATTAGTCAAAACTTATCCAAACATACATTTGAGTGGTTACACTTTATCATATGTAAAATAGATCTCAATAGGATTGATTTTTTTTAATCAGTGCAATTTAATTATTAAATGTATGGACTCTGGTATTGTACAGACATGGGTTTGAACTCTAGTTCTACTACTGGTAATTGGGCCATTCTAGGAAAGTCAACAAAATGGGAAGGAAGGGTGGCCATTCTGAGGATCAAATAATCCAGTTTAGCAGGTTGCTAAACACAAAGGCAAGAAGGCCTATCATTCAAATTTTATTCCTTGACCCATTGGGAACACTAGATCAAGGAATGAACATTTCCTGAGGGTATCCTATTATTAGACATGTGCAAGGCCCTTTGCAGACACTGTCTCACTGATCTTAAGGAAAACTCTTAAGAGATGGTTATTAGAAATGTAGACATTGTCCAGGAAATAGTATTGGTGAAGGTCCTCCACAGAATGGACAGGGAGCCAAGGTCCTTGTAGTGGTGAGAGAAAGTCGCCTTAGATCCATCTCAGTGATCTGAGAGCAAAGTGGAGAGTCCCCACATGGGAATTTCCAAAAAGCAGCACTTGAACACAGGCAACCTGGGAGATAATTCTAGATGTCATGTGACTGGACATTAGTTACCATGCTCTGATTGCACTCATTGATAAGGTTACTGTCTTAGTCCTTTCAGGCTGTTATTACAAAATATGATGGACTAGTTAACTTATAAATGACAGAAATTTCTTTCTGGAGGCTGGAGTCTGAGATCAAGGTGCCAGCATGGCCAAGGGAGGGCCTTCTTCTGAGTTGCAGGGTTCTCACTGAATTCTCACATGGTGCCAAGGGACACGAGAGCTCTCAGACATTACTCCCGATCATGACAGCACCACCCTCACGACCTGATCACCTCCCAAAAGCTGCACCTCATAATACCAATCCATTCGGCTTCAGGATTTCAACCTATGAACTTGTGGGGGGACACAAACAGTCAGACCCTAGTAGTTACCTTCCACTTATGTCAATGATAGTGCTTTTCCACTATGGTGATGAATTATATTTCTTTTAGAGATAAGTTTATTTAAGCTTTTTAAAATGAGTCAAATTAAAACTATGAAGGAATTGATAGTATGAGCACTACTTGGATATATCAAAATTGTGAAGAGGATTTGAAATGACTGAAGCTTGAGAAAGGCTGGGCCAGCCCAAGCAGAGAACTGCTAAGGGCCCAAGATGCCAGGAAGGTGGTCTAAGGATGCAGGAGGGATTCGGGCTGGGACTTTAACAACCTTAGACAGCCTGCTGCTGTTCAGTCACTCAGTCGTGTCTAACTCTTTGTGACCCCATGAACTGCAGCACGCCAGGCTTTCCTGTCCTTCACCATCCCCCAGAGCTTGTTCAAACACATGTCCATTGAGTCGGTGATGTCATCCAACCATCTCATCCTCTGTTGTCCCCTTCTCCTCCCGCCTTCAATCTTTCCCAGCACCAGGGTCTTTTTCAATGAGTTGGCTCTTCACATCAGGTGGCCAAAGTTTTGGAGCTTCAGCTTCAGCATCAGTCTTTCCAATGAATATTCAGGACTGATTTCCCTTGAGATTGACTGGTTTGATCTCCTTGCAGTCCAAGGGACTCTCAAGAGTCTTCTCCAACACCACAGTTCGAAAGCATCAATTCTTTAGCACTCAGCCTTCTTTACGGTCCAACTCTCACATCCATGCATGATTAGTAGAAAAACCATAGCTTTGACTATACAGACCTTTGTCAGTAAAGTAATGTCTTTGCTTTTTAATACCTTGTCTAGGTTTGTCATAGCTTTTCTTCCAAGGAGCAAGTGTCTTTTAATTTCATGGCTGCAGTAACCATCTGCAGTGATGTTGGAGCCCAAGAAAATAAAGTCTGTCACTGTTTCCATTATTTCCCCATCTATTTGCCATCAAGTGATGGGACCAGATGCCATGATCTTTGTTTTTTGAATGTTGAGTTTTAAGACAGTTTTTTCACTCTGCCCTTTCACCTTCATTAAGAGGCTCTTTAGTTCATTCTCACTTTCTGCCATAAAAGTGGTGTCATCTGGATGTCTAAGATTATTGACATTTCTCCCGGCATTCTTGATTCCAGCCTGTGCTTCTCCAGCCTGGCATTTTGCATGAGGTACTCTGCATATCAGTTAAATAAGCAGTGTGACAATATACAGCCTTGACGTGCTCCTTTACCAATTTGGAACCAGTCCATTGTTCTATGTCTGGTTCTAACTGTTGCTTCTTGATCTGCATACAGGTTTCACAGGAGGCAGGTATTGTGGTCTGGTATTCCCATCTCTTTAAGAATTTTCCAGTTTATTGTGATCCACACAGTCGAAAGCTTTAGCATAGTCAATGAAGCAGAAGTAGATGTTTTTCTGGAACTCTCTTGGTTTTTCTATGATCCAACAGATGTTGGCAATTTGATTTCTGATTCCTCTGCTTTTTCTAAATCCAGGTTGAACATCTGGAAGTTCTCAGTTCACATACTATTGAAACCTAGTTTGGAGAATTTTTAGCATTACTTTGCTAGCTTGTGAAATGAGTGCAATTGTGTGGTAGTTTGAACATTCTTTGGCATTGCCTTTTTTGGGGACTGGAATGAAAATTGACGTTTTCCAGTCCTATGGCCCCTGCTGAGCTTTCCAAATTTGCTGGCATACTGAGTGCAGCACTTTAACAGCATCATCTTTTAGGATTTGAAATAATTCCGTTGGAATTCCATCATCTCCACTAGCTTTGTTCATAACAATGCTTCCTAAGGCCAAGTTGAGTTCACACTCCAAGATGTCTGGCTCTCAGTGAGTGATCACACCGTCGTGGTTATCTGGGTCATTAATATCTTTTTTGTATAGTTCTGTGTATTCTTGCCACCTCTTCTTAGACAGCCTGGGAAGAGAGTTTTTATGCTCATGTCACTATTCCCATGAGTGGGTTCAAGACATCTAGGGTCAAAACTCAGACCCTGAGGAATCAAGGCATCAAGATGGGGAAGAGAGAGGAACACAGGGAGAGGGGAGTGGGAGGAGATAGGGAAGGAGTTGGAGCTAATGATAATCCAGAGGGCTCAATGCCACTCAGGGCTCCAACGCTATTATCTTTCCACTTCAGCTAGGACAGCTTTGGGGGAAAAGCCAAAACAGCTCAAAGCTTTTCTTAGAATCTCCTTTTCCTCTATAAACTAGGAAGAATCCAGCTGTAAAATGATCATTTTCAGAAACAAAAGAATTAAAATAATGAAACTTCTTGTACTTCGCTGTCACTGTCACAGGTGGCTTTTGAGGATGAGGCAAGAGATAATAGAGTAATTGTTCCTAGAAAAGACAGTGACGCCCTGCAAATTAAAACTCATTGCCTCTCACATCCAGCATTGTGTTTCCCAAGCAAAATCTTTGCAAAGCAGCTGGATGGCATACATGATATATTCTTCTTATAAGCCAGGACTGGTCTGATTTTTTTTCCTAGTCTCATATCCAAACTAATCCTTAGGGGATTTTAAAAATGCTTATGGAATTTATTCTATGCCCTGTTCATTCCTGTTTCTTTCTGTGGTCCCAGCATGTTCCATCTTAAGATTTGGTCAAATTAACTTCTGAATAAAACCTCTAAATTCTATTCCAATACTCTTACCACCATCAGCCCCGAAACATACACCATCTATGCCCGGGTATAGGAACTATAGAGATAGTTCCTATACTCATCTATGGAGGGAGGAGGGAGAGAGTTAGTTGCCTCTTTAAATGTGTAAATCAGCCTGAAGGATGGAAGATCAGGAGTAGAGATAAGACAATAAGTGGCCAGAATTCAGTGCAATACAAAGATGGAACCCAAGAGAAAAAAGAAATAAACTACTTCCTATGGGTGGAATCTTTAGGGGATAAAGAAAAGGATTATAAACTTGGGGCCTATAGGTATTTCTAGAAAAATCTTGGTTCAAAACATGACACTGAATGAAGGCTTGCTGATTGGATCAAACATATGAACACTATGTTCATAAACATATGAACTAGCCTAAGCTAAAGTGTGCATAAGCTAAGTAACCTCAAGGAAAGAGAAGATAGGGAGTCAACCATCCAGAAGCTTATTCTTATCCTTTCCAGTTTCAATCAAATATGGATCGAAGGTTAGAGGTTACATCAGGGATCTTAGCCCCATGGTCCAGACCTGTGTATTAGATCAATATCAGACATGGCATCGCTCCTCCTGTCTTTCACAATAAAGACCACATAAGTTTTAGGGCTTTCTGAGATTAAAGAAGCTAAAAGTCACTAACAGAAAGAGAAGTGAGAACATGATATGCAATAGCTTCCATAAGAACTGGTAAAAGTACCCTGGTTATTCATTCATCTGGTTACTGTTGTGGACGACACTCATTGTTTCATGAAGCATCTGTTGAGAGTCTACTATCCACCTCCCAGTTAGTACAGGACAGCTGTGTGGTCCTGAATTATAGTGTGGGAGACAGGAGAACTGGGTGAAGAGCTGGGAAGCCTGAATCTGAACCCTGGCACTGACATGCAGTAGCCCTGGGGAAGGGCATTGCAGGCAGAGAATAATATGTGAGCCATCCCAGAGAAAAAAGAAACAGCATATAAGTTCAAGAAACAGTGAGCAGCATGATGTTCAGTAAAGAGAGGTAGAGAGGCAAGATTTTAGGCTAATATGTAGCAAGTACTCAATAAATACTGTTGAATGAACGAATGAGAAGTAGGCAGGAACAGATCACAAAGGACCTTAAATTCATCCCATGCTAAGGAACTTGGACTTCTTCCGTGCTTGTAGGCAATGGACACTCACCAATGAGAAAGGACGTTACTTAGACTTAGGTTATAGTTATTAATAGATGCTGTGCTATATGGAAAATTAATTTAGGGAGACAAGAAATCACACACACACACAAACAGTTAAAGAGTCTGTGGTCCTAGGGAGGAGAAGAGAGTAAATGACTTGGAGAAATCAGAGTTTAAACAGACAGCACTTGGCTAGTAATTAGATAAGGACTCTAAGCAGAAGAAAAACTAAATCATGGACTTTTAGGGTGATAAAGTACTTGGCCAATTTATATAGAAAATGCATGAAGAACAAGTGTAGAATGGAAACTGGTAAGTTTGGCTTTGGACACATTAAGTGGAACACCCAGGTGGAAATAAACGATAGCTAACATTTACCAAGCTCTTCCTGTGGGCCATGATTATTCTAAGCACCCTAAACACATGTACTCATTTAATCTTCACAATAGCCCTTGTGAGGTCTGTATAATGATTAAGGCCATTTTTTAGAGAACAAAACTAAGGCATAGAGAATTTAAATAAGCTCCCAAAGTTCCCAAACTGGTAAGTGTCAGAGTCATACTCAAACCCAGACCATCTAGCTCTAAATCTCTCTCTCAATCTCTGTGCAAATATGTAGACATGTACTTGCCATACAGTGAAGGATTCCTGCCCCATCTCTTCTCATAGAAACAGAACTCAAAAAATAATCAAATGAAAGTGATGATTTTACACACAAAATGCAAGAATTTCAACCAGGAGATCATGATGTCATTATTGTTGGTGATTTAATACAGTTAAATTTCAATCTGCATTTTAATACACATCTAGTCTCCAAAGTGAGCAAGACATAATGATATTTTTATATTCATTTGTCAAGCCATCGTTTTTTATATTATTTATTGAGAATAAATTAAACAGCATATGTTCATTTGCTAAATGGTGAAAAGTTAAACTGTTCCCTATATCTATTATAGTACTACTACAGGACATATTAAAATATATTTCATTTTATATCATCTTTAGTAATATACCACTCATATTGATTTTTTTCAAAAAAATTACTTCTTTGCTTTCTCGTTACTTTGCAAAAATAATACAAGTTTTTTTTAATTCCTAAGAGGTTTTGTGAAATTATATATTATTGTGAAATGGGTTTAACTTTAAATAGGTCAGAAACTACTGCTTGGCACCAAGATATTTCTGCCATTTAGACATGTTTCATAACTAAGAAACCTCCATAAACAACTATAATAAGAAAAATTCTGAGAATTTTTCCATTCCGGTGTTTGTGGTAGAGCATTCACATTTGACTGGTACACGTTACTGTGTGACTAACCACTATAGGGACACAGCTCAGGACTCTGTGGATGCGTTCAACTGATGAACTACTGCGTTGGAGCTCAGCACCATTTTCATTTGATTTTAATCCTTCACAGGTCAAGACACAGTAGCCCTCTTTGAAAAGTCAGGTTTAGTAGAATGCACATGTGACACATTCTCAGAAATGGAGGAAACACTTTTACTTCCTCTCCTGGTTACTAAAGACTCTAGAACTTACTGTAACTTCAGCAGCAGCCAAAAAGGAAAGTTTTTTCTCTTGACCCTTGGCTGATCCTTTCTTTCACTTCCATGAATTTTCTCCCTCTTTCTGGCTATGGCTTAGGTTTTGTTCTCCTTGAGATTCAGCCTTCAATAGAAAACTGAATTCAGGCAGGGTAATAGAGTGATCATAAAGCTCACTCATGACTGTTAAGCACTTGAAGTATGGCTACGGTGACTGAGAAACTCAGTTTTTAATTGCATTTCATCTTAATTTATTTAAACACTAACTTTAATATTTATACAAAATTTAGTTATTGATGAATTTCTGAGTATGCTTGTTTCTGTTTTAATATTTATTTATTTATTGGCAGCATCAGGTCTTAGTTGAGGCATGTGGGATCTTGCTCCCTGACCAAGGATTAAACCAGACCCCCTGCATTGGGAGTATAGAGTCTTAACCACTGGATCACCAGGGAAGTCCCCTGAGAATGTCTGGAACAACTTGGATATATGAGTCTACTTTTTCCAACTATAAATTTTCTGAAATCTAAATGTATATCAGATATTTTCAATGTAAATTTGGTCTCCAAGCTGATGTCTGTAAGTGCTAGATATTCACTTAATTTTTAAGACAATACGAAAAAAGAAAGTAAAATGTCTCATTAATAATCAATTGTATGTTGAAAGGATAATATTTTGGCTATAGTGGGTTGAAATGTACATATTATTAAAAATAATTTTACATGTTTCTTTTCACTTTTTCAGTGTAGCTACTAGAGCATCTTAAATTATATGTATGGCTCTCATTGTTTCTATTAGTGTTGCTCTACAGCAAGAGCAAAGATGTCAGACAGAATTAGCTCCCTCCATTTGCCGGATGTATGACCTTAAGTAAGATACTTGACCTAATTAAGCCTCTGTTTACTCATCTGAAAACTGGAAGAAATATTATTATCTTCTGAATAGGTCAGTAGTGGATTTTATATGAGACAATGAACAAAAAGCTTATCACAGTGCCTGGCTTATAGTAAAATATTCTGTAAATGTTCATTTTATTATTGTTGTCATTGTCATTACTCTCTAACTATCATCCGAATATTTAGCAAAAGAGTGCTGTGCTGTGCTAAGTCGCGTCAGTTGTATCCAACTCTTTGCAACCCCATGGACTGTAGCCCGCCAGGCTCCTCTGTCCATGGGATTCTCTAGGCAAGAATGCTGGAGTGGGTTGCCATTTCCTCCTCCAGGGGATCTTCCCAACCCAGGGACTGAACCTGATTCCCTTTTGTCTCCTGCACTGGCAGGCAGGTTCTTTACCACTAGCAAAACAAAAGAGTACATCAAAATAAATATTGGTCACCTGTGGCTTAACTATTATCTCATGACAAGATAATCTCATTTTCAATATACAAATGGGACTTGAAGTCAGATACAGGAGATTTTCCTTGTATTTGTGAATTTATTTTCATAAAAAAAATCACATCTGCAGTTGATGAAATGCTTTTATTTTAAAACAATGAAATTACTTGAAACCCAGACTTTCCTGGAAAATCCAGGGCATGAGGTTTACTCCTAAAAAATACTGCCACACGGTTTCTCAAAGAACTCAAAATCAGCAATCTTCATTCAGATTCAATTTTGATGGCTATTTATATCCACTTTTGGAGGGATGGGATTAAAAAGACTACATAGTCTGACTATACATTAAGGACTTTGGCTTCAAAAAAAGTGGAGAATTACTTTTCCCTATTTCTACTCATAAGTACAACTAAAAACCCTAGCTCTTATAAATAAATCAAACATAAGACTCTGAAAGGTGGAAAGAAGAAGGCAAACCACTAGGGACGCTGAGCTGAGCTGAGCTGAGCTGAAGTCGCTCAGTCGTGTCTGACTCTTTGTGACCCCATGGACTGTAGCCCCCCAGACTCCTCGGTCCATGGAATTTTCCAGGCTTGAATCCTGGAGTGGGTTGCCATTTCTTCTCCAGAGGATCTTCCCGACCCAGGCATGGAACCCAGGTCTCCCGCATTGTAGGCAGACGCTTTACTGTCTGAGCTACCAGGGAAGCCCTACTGGGGACGCTGGGACCCAAGAAACAACATGATGGTAAATTCTCTGGCTTTCCTTATTATCTTATATATCCCAGACTTAGAGCTGAACACACAGAATGCCAATGGGTACAAAGAAAATTTCTAAACAACAACAATAACAAAAAACAAACAAACAAGTCCTGCTGTCTCTAGCCAAAGGACCAGGAAAGGAGAAGTCTAGCAAGAAAGAAAACTTTTAAACAATAACCACTCTGCTCCAGCCAACACTACAGAAAAAGCTTTGAACGTATCCATTCATCCTGGCAGAGATAAAGCAGGGAGTCTGGACTTCCACCTGTGGTAATGGGGCACCTCTTCCCCCTACTAGGATGTTATTGGAAGAGGCCTAGTGGAGATGCAAGACTTCCATCACTGTCAAGCAGTAACAAGGCCACTTCAACCCCTGTGGCATCAGTAGGAGGCACATGGAGAGCTGGAATTCCCACCCACATCCGGCAGTAATGAAGAACCCCTCTTGTCCTTAAGTGTCAGTGGAAGGTGAGTGGGAGACTCGACTTCTACCTTCAGCAGGCATTAATAAAGAGATGACCCCCTTCCTCCAATCAAAGTGGTGTTAGAGTATATCACCTAAATCAGAAGGTTTAAATAAGATCCAGAATATCATAACATAATACCCAAAACATCTAGGTTTTAGTCAAAAATCATTTATCACAGTAAGATCCAGGAAAATCTCAATTTGAATTTAAAAAGACAATCAACAGATGCTAATACTAAAATGACAGATAATAGACTTAATCTGACAAATATTTTTAAACAGGCATCATTTTAAAAATGCTTCTGTGAGCAGTTATGAATGCATTTGAAATAAATGAAAAAAATAGAAAGCTTCATCAAAGAAATAGAAAACTAAAGGAAGAATGAAATGGAAATATTAAATTGAAAAATATAATAAGTGAAACTAAAAACTCAGTGAATGGGCTCAACAACAGGATAGAGGGGCCAAAGGAAAGAAACAGTGAACTTGAAAATAGGATAACAGAAACTACTCAATCTGAAAAACAGAAAGAAAATACACTGGAAAAAAAAATGAATGGAGCAACAGAGACTTGTGGACTATTAAAAAAAAAAATCTAACATTCATGTCATTGGAGTCTCACAAGAAAAAAAAGGGGTGGAACTGAGAAAGAATTAAATAAATAATGACTGAATTTCTCAAATTTGGCAATAGACATAAACATACAGATTCAAGAAATTCAGTGAATCCAACGGGATAAACCCAAATAAATCTGGGTGGTCCAATGTTTTTTAAATACTTCAGGGAATTAACTGTCAAGCCAGAATTCTGTACCCAGTGAAAATATTCTTCAGAAATAAAAAATGTAGCCAAAGAAATTTTATTTTCTTGGGCTCCAAAATCACTGCAGATGGTGATTGCAGCCATGAAATTAAAAGACACTTGCTCCTTGGGGGAAAAAAAAAAAAGACTATGATAAACCTAGACAGCATATTAAAAAGCAGAGACATTACTTTGCCAACAAAGGTCTGCATAGTCAAAGCTATGGTTTTTCTAGCACTCAGGTATGGACGTGAGAGTTGGACCACACAGAAGGCTGAGTGCCAGAGAATTGATACTTTTGAACTGCGGAGTTGGACAAGGCTCTTGAGAGTCCCTTGGACTGCAAGGAGATCAAACCAGTCAATCCTAAAGGAGATCAGTCCTGAATATTCATTGCACAGATTGATGTTGAAGCCAAAGCTCCAATACTTTGGCCACCCGATGTGAAGAGCTGACTCATTGGAAAAGACCCTGATCCTGGGAAAGATTGAAGGCAGGAGGAGAAGGGGATGACAGAGGACAAGATGGTTGGATGGCATCACCGACTCAGTGGACATTAGTTTGAGCAAGCTCTGGAAGATGGTGAAGGACAGGAAAGCCTGGCATATTGCAGTCCACGGGGTCTGAAAGAGTCAGACACGACTGAATGACTGAACAACAAAATAAAATGAAGGAAAGCTAAGAGAATTTGTCACCATCAGATACACTTTAAAAGAATAGTTAAAGGAAGTTCTCACATTATTTTCAATCACCCATGGAACATAAACAAAATAGACCATGTTCTGGGCCATAAAATCAACCTCAAAATTTTTTAAAGAAATAAAATTATGCAGAGTGTGTTTTCTAATCACAATTCAATCAACCTAGAAACCAACAACAGAAAGATAACAGGAATATCTCTAAACACTTGGAAACTAAACAACACATTTCTAAATACTTCAGGGTAATAAGAAAGTCTCAAAGGAAAAAAAATTTTTTTTAACTGGCAAGACTAACACACTTACTTTCCACAGTGAAATGTCCAAAGTAAGGCAGGTATAGACAGCTATGATGATGAACAATCATGGTATGATATCATGACCAAAACCAATAAGCCTCTAGAAATCCTTCAACATCTGTAAAAATCTGCATTGCAAAGTCCTTCTTTTATTTTTTAAAACATTGAAAATCAAGAATCTTTTCTGTAGAAGCCTACATAAATGTATTTTTTAAAATAATTATTAATATCAATTTCCTTTGTTATTTTTTCTTTTTTTAAATTTTAAATTTATTTATTTTAATTGGAGGCTAGTTACTTTACAATATTGTGGTGGTTTTTGCCATACATGGACATGAATCAGCCACGGGTGTACATATGTCCCCCCACTCTGAACCCCCAACCCTCTTCCCTCCCCACCCCATCCCTCTGTGTTGTCCCAGAGCACCAACTTTGAGTGCCCTGCTTCATGCATCAAACTTGCACTGGTCACCTATTTTCAGTTCAGTTCAGTTCAGTTCAGTCGCTCTTCTATATAACTCTTTGCAACCCCATGGACTGCAGCACGCTAGGGTTACATGGCCATCACCAACTCCCGGAGCTTACTCAAACTCATGTCCATCGAGTCGGTGATGGCATTCAACCATCTCATCCTCTGTCATCCCCTTCTCCTGCCTTCAATCTTTCCCAGCATCAGGGTCTTTTCAAATGAGTCAGTTCTTCTCATCAGGTGGCCAAAGTATTGGAGTTTCAGCATCAACATCAGTCCTTCCAATGAATATTCAGGACTGATCTCCATTAGGATGGACTGGTTGGATCTCCTTGCAGTCCAACAGACTCTCAAGAGTCTTCTCTAACACCACAGTTCAAAAGCATCAATTCTTAGGTGCTCAGTTTTCTTTATTGTCCAAACCTCACATCCATACATGACTACTGGAAAAACCATAGCTTTGACTATGCAGACCTTTGTTGGCAAAGTAATGTCTCTGCTTTTTAATATGCTGTCTAGGTTGGTCACAGCTTTTCTTCCAAGGAGCAAGTGTCATTTAATTTCATGGTTGTAGTCATCATCTGCAGTGATTTTGGAGCCCAGGAAAATATAAGTCTGACACTGTTTCCACTGTTTCCCCATCTATTTGCCATGAAGTGATGGGACCGGGTGCCATGATCTTAGTTTTCTGAATGTTGAGTTTTAAGCCAAATTTTTCAGTCTCCTCTTTCACCCTCATCAGGAGGCTCTTTAGTTCTTCTTTGCTTTCTGCCATAAGGGTGGTGTCATCTGCCTATCTGAGGTTATTGATATTTCTCCTGGCAATCTTGATCCCAGCTTGTACTTCATCCAACCCAGCATTTCACATGATGTACTCTGAATATAAGTTAAATAAGCAGTGTGACAATATAAAGCCTTGATGTACTCCTTTCCTAATTTGGAACCAGTCTGTTGTTCCATGCCCAGTTCTAACTGTTGCTTCTTGACCTGCATACAGGTTTCACAGGAGGCAGATAAGATGGTCTGGTATTCCCATCTCTTTAAGGATTTTCCATAGTTTGTTATGATCCACACAGTGAAAGGCTTTAGCGTAGTCAGTAAAGCAGAAGCAGATGTTTTTTTGGAACTCTCTTGCTTTTTTGATGATCCAATGGATGTTGGCAATTTGATGTCTGGTTCCTCTGCCTTTTCTAAATCCAGCTTAGAAGTTCACGGTTCACATACTGTTGAAGCCTGGCTTGGAGGATTTTGAGCATTATTTTGCTAGTGTGTGAGATGAGTGCAATTGTGCAGTAGCTTGAACATTCTTTGGCAATGTCTTTCTTTGGGTTTGGAATGAAAACTGACTTTTTCCAGTCCTGTGGCCACTGCTGAGCTTTCCAAATTTGCTGGCATATTTGCTGGTCACCTATTTTACGTATGGTAATATACAAGCTTCAGTGTTATTCTCTCAAATAATCCCATCCTCACCTTCTCCCGCATAGTCCAAAAGTCTGTTCTTTACATCTGTGTCTCTTTTGCTATCTTGCATATAGGGCCATCATTCCCATCTTTCTAAATTCCATATATAAGCATTAATTTACTATATTGGTGTTTCTCTTTCTGACTTACTTCACTCTGTATAATAGGCTCCAGTTTCATTTACCTCATTAGAACTGACTCAAATTTGTTCTTTTTTATAGCCGAATAATATTCCATTGTGTATATGTACCACAACTTCCTTATCCATTCATCTGCCAATGGGCATCTAGGTTGGTTCCATGTCCTAACTATTGTAAACAGTGCTGCAATGAACATTGGGGTACATGTGTCTCTTTCAATTCTGGCTTCCTCGGTGTGTATGCCCTGCAGTGGGATTTCTGGGTCATGTGGCAGTTCTATCTATTTCCAGTTTTTTAAGGAATCTCCACACTGTTCACCATAGTGGCTGTACTAGTTTGCATTCCCACCAACAGTGTAAGAGAGTTCCCTTTTCTTCACACCCTCTCCAGTATCTATTGTCTGTAGACTTTTCGATGGAAGCCATTCTGACCAGTGTGAGATGATACCTCATTGTGATTCTGATTTGCATTTCTCTGATAATGAATGATGTTGAGCATCTTTTCATGTGTTTGTTAGCCATCTGTATGTCTTCTTTGGAGAAATGTCTGTTTAGTTCTTTGGCCCACTTTTTGATTGTGTTGTTTATTTTTCTGGTATTGAGTTGCATAAGCTGCTTGTATATTTTGGAGATTAATTCTTTGTCAGTTTTTTCATTTACTATTATTTTCTCCCATTCTGAAGGCTGCCTTTTCAGCTTGCTTATAGCTTCCTTCACTGTGCAAAAACTTTCAAGTTTAACTAGGTCCATTTTTTAATTTTTGTTTTTATTTCCATTACTCTAGGAGGTGGGTCATAGAGGATCTTGCTGTGATTTATGTCAGAGAGTGTTCTGCCTATGTTTTCCTCTAAGAGTTTTAGTTTCTGATCTTACATTTAGATCTTTAATCCATTTTGAGTTTATTTTTGTGTATGGTGTTAGAAAGTGTTCTAGTTTCATTCTTTTACAGGTGATTGACCAGTTTTCCTAGTACCACTTGTTAAAGAGATTGTCTTTTCTCTGTTGTATATTTTTGCCTCCTTTGTTAAAGACAAGGTATCCATATGTACATGGATTTATCTCTGGACTTTCTAGTTTGTTCCATTGACCTATATTTCTGTCTTTTTGCCAGTACCATACTGTCTTGATGACTGTAGCTTTGTACTATAGTCTGAAGTCAGGCAGGTTGATTCATCCACTTTCAAGGGAAATTAAAGAAAAAAAAACAAAACATTGAACTGAATGAAAATAAAAACAGAACATACCATACAGCTAATTCAGTGTCTAGGGGAGATTCTGTAACACTAATACTAACATTAGGAAAAAGGAAAAGTCTAAAATCAATGATATAAACTCTCACCTCAAGAAATTAATAAAAGTAAAATAAACACAAATAAAGCAGAAGGAAGAAAATAATTTTAAGAGAACAGAAACCAATGACATTGAAAACAGAAAATAGAAAAAAAAAAAATCACTGGAACAAAAACCTGGTTCTCTTAAAAGATCAACTGACAACCTCTAGCATGACTGACTAAAAAAGAAGACACAGTTACAAATATCAGGAATAGAACAGGATTTTTACTTGGACTTTACTACAATTACTGTAGACACTACAGATGTCAAAAGGTTAATAAGGGAATATTACAACCACCTCTACACACATAAATTTGACAACCTAAGCAAAAGAGACCAATTCTACAAAAAGTACAAACTACCACAACTTATTCAATATGAAATCAATAATTTGAGTAGCACTGTAACTACTGATAAAATTGAATTCATAATTTTAATCTTCTTGCCCAAATGGTTTCACTGGAGAACTCAACCTAACATTTAGAAAAAAATTAACACCAATTCTATACAATCTCTTTCAAAAAACAGAAAAGGAGAGAATACATAGGTTATTTACTAGCTTAACTTGGCCTCTTGGCACACAGCTGTCTTCTTTCAGCTCTGGGACATACCAGGGAAGAACAAACCCACACTGAGTCCTCTGCCCAGGACACTTTCCAATCAAGCCCACTCCCCACTCAGATCTCAGTTTATTCAGCACACATGTTACTGCCTCAAAGTAGAGGAGGGCTCTGTCTTATGAACTTAGAGCCCCTGGTATATTTTCTCTGTGGCACTTACTGCATTTTAATTCATCATTTACAATAATGTCTAAGGTCTGCCTCTCCCTCTAGTCTAGTCTAGAAAACTGTAAACTATATGAAGGTAGGAAATCAGACTTCCTTATTCTCTCTCTCTGTCTTTGGCTTGGAGCCCAGTACCTGAGATCCAGACACCATTAGATCAATAGTGAATGAATATGCACTCAGGGCGCTGCAGAGAAACAGAACCTATAAGGTATGTGTGAGAATGTGTGTGTGTGTTTGTGTGTGTGTGTACATGGAGAGAAAGACAGAGTCATTATAAGGAACAGACAATTCCCAAGATCTATAGGTTGAGTTGGCAACTGAGACCAGAAGCTAATGGTAGAGTTCCAGTCCAAGTCTGAAGACCAGCAGGCTCAAGACCCGTGAAGGGCTGGTGTTTCAGTTCAAGTCTGAAGGCATGAAAAATAAAGTGTCCCAGCACTAAAGTGGGCGGGCAAAAGAAATTTTCTCTTACCTAGAGGAGGGCCAGACTTTTGGTACTAATTATACCTTCAACTGACTGGATGAGGCCCACCTAGGCTGAAAAGGGCAAGCTGTTTTACTCAATATACCAATTTAAAAGTTAATCTCATCCAGAAACACTCTCACAGAAACACCCAGAATAATATTTGACCAACTATCTGGGATCTCAGTGGCCCAATCAGGCTGACACATAAAATTAGCCATCATATTAACAATAAATGAATATAGAAAAAAAGATTTGCTCGTATAATCTATTAAATATAATAGCCTATGGTCAGAGTTTACTTTTATCTTTTTTTTTTACTTACTTTTATCTTTTGACTGAAAAGCATACAGCAGGAAATTCATCAATGAATTAATAGTCATTAAGTTTTCACCTTGAATGATAATAGTATCATTAACTAAGTATTTTTCTTTGTGTCTATAATCTCTGATCCTTCCAATCTGGCAGATTCAAAGGGGTTGTGTAACATGTCCAAGACCACACAGTAAGGTAACAGCAAAGCCATGACAGAAACCCAAATTTTTCTTCAGATCTCAAGCTTTTACCAACTTGAATGCTTCCCATCAAGAAATCAAAGCCAATAGAGTTACCCAAAATTGAGAAACAATTTGTAGCTCAGCCACTTTTTGAGCAAGTTATTTAACCTCTTCAAGCCCCAGTTTCCACCATTTGTTATAAAAAGGTAGAGGTATGTCTGCTATAGGATTGCTGGAGAAATTAATGGAGCTAAGACTGTGAAGAGTGTAGTCCTGGGCACAGTTGTTTGTTGTGTTTCTTGTTCAGTCACGTCCAACCCCATGGACTATGACCTCTGTCCATGGAATTCTCCAGGCAAGAATACTGGAGTGAATTACCATTCTCTTCTCCAGGGGATCTTCCCAACCCAAGGATGGAACCCGAGTCTCCCATATTGCAGGCAGATTCTTTACCACTGAGCCACCAGGGAAGCCCCCTGGGAACAGTCTACTATGCTGGTAAATGTTAACTTATAACAGCAGTTGCTCAAATTTCATTGTCTCAACTGGCATCTGCTCTTTTGGGCTTTCAGACCCTGGCTAAATGCTCCTTGAGGACTGGATGAGCATCAGGGACAAGGCACCTCACAAGTGTTCACAATTTAGCTCACCTGCAACCTTTTCATGCCACGGTGTCTTTCCTTCCATCTTTGCTGGATCCCAACACACCCCACACAGAGACACACATATACACTTTCCACCCCTCATTTAAAGATCCCCATCTGTTCTAGGAGTCCCTGGGGCCAGGCCAGGGTCATTATCAGAGACTGGCACAAACTTATCCTTCCTTTTCCTTCCTCCTCCACTGAGCAGAACCTTTCAACCCAAGGAAATCAGTCCATGCAAACAGATGTCTGCAGGTTACCAAGCCCACCAGCTCACCCTACCTGCCCAAAGCATTTGAATCCAGGCTAGTGCCCAACACAGACAAAATAGAATTACAGGCACAATAATAGAATTTGTCATCAATTTCCATTCCACCTAAGTGTTTCTCTGGACCAGGTTCTTATTTCGAATGTCAAGATCTGCCTGTTCTATAATTTTCCATTTTTATCTTATTAAATTCTGTTTCTTCTTTCCATGATACTTATTTTTAAACACTAATTTGGTCAAACAATAAAAATACTAATAAAAATGTTCTAATTATTCAAATTCCACCATTCTAATAATTTTTTTTACTTTTAGCAAAACATTTCTTCCAAACTTTGTCAGTATGTATAAGTCATATAACTAGGTACAAAAATATATACACACATACACATGTATATGAATGTACACATTTACATATGTATGTATATATATTATGTTATATTATAAAACATATATGTATTATGTGTGCATATGTTTTATAATATAATAATGAAATAGATACAAATTCCCATTACTTTTCAGTACTTACATTGAATTTTCACTAATTCCCTATCCCACTCATTTTCAAAAACAGCAATTTTCTGATAAATTTACAGTCATCAAGCTCAACCTAACAAGATATTTAAGCAAAAGACATTTTTATCCTATTTCCCTTCTACCTTACTCATTGGTTCTCCCTATTGGTAAAACAAGCTACTCAATATAGGAAAATTGTGTTTATTCTAAATTTGAGAACAAATTGTGGAAATTGACCTACTCTTCCCTTTTGGGGAAAAATCCCAAGTTGGCTTCTTGATGTACATTCTGCTCTCCATACATGGTAGGGCAGGTGCCAGGGACTGTCTTTCCAGCCATGGTGACAGATTTGCAGTGGTTATCTACACTCTCTCATCCATTCCAAGGACAGGTCGAGACAACACTTTTGATAGGACTGGCCAGGTTACAGTACGGGTTGAGACAAGGAAAGAATGGAAAACAAACCTCACAAGTACAGAGATTGACCCTTTGACCTTTTTCATCCAGACCCCTGGCCTCAGACTTTCCCCTCCACCACATGGCCATGCTCTGCGGTTGACAATCAGTTTAGACCTGATGACCAAAATTTCAGGGTTAACCAATAGATCTCCGCACTGCTATTTTGTTCCAACGAAGTTCAAAACATTTTCAATTATTTTGTATACTGCAGGCACAGAAAAATTTCTAAACAAAGTCTCTGAAAAGCAATACCTACTAATTTTTAGAATGAAAATATAAATTTGTCCCTTAACAATAAACTACATGAGAAAGAAAACAACAGTCCTGTTGAAGGGAAAAGTTTTTGCTGCAGTGTGGGTTCCCTGGGAAACCGATTCAAAGATGGAGCATTGCCTGCAGGTGGTTCATTAGGGAATGATCTTGGCATCGACACCTGTGTGGAAACAAAAACTGCAGACTGAGGCAGAGAGAGAAGCTGAGCTGCAGCGCAGTCACACCAGAGGTGTCTGTTAATTTCACAGGGAACTCTGGAGCTGGGATCACCCTGCAGAGATGTCCCCAAAGAGAGAACAGGACTGGACCTTCCTGACCCCACATCAGCCCATCCTTGAATTCTGGCTGCTCCCAGGAAAGGGGCATGACTTTAAACAAGGTGCTTCTCTTCACGAGGGTTTGGGGACCAGAAGGACACAGGTGCAAGCTGTCAGTCAAGCTCAGCTGCCAGCTGCAGTCCTGAAGTGGGGTGTCTGAGCAGTGCACCGCAGTGCCTGCTACAAGTGTAAATCACACATTCGTTCAACTCTGACTGGGAAAATGTCACTGTAGACCCAGCAGACGGGTCTGCACTTTCTAAAGAAAGACCACTTCCTAAAGAAAGATTGTGCTCTTAAGAAGAAAGAAAAAAATGGATGCACCACGGAATTTTTACCCAGAGGTAAGCCTCATGTCACTGCCAAGACAATGCAGCATCCTATACTCAGTACAAGACTGATCCCAGTTTCTTGGCAACAAATGTACAGCAACCCAGCAGTGAATCTCATGCCAGTTACCCACTCTTCTCTCTGCTCATGCCCAGCATGGACAGTGCCTTCCCAAATACCAAATGAAGCAAAGGGAAATGCATTTCATGAAAGCAAGCCTACTAAATTTACTCCATGCGACTTCGGCATATTGGTTTTCTCATGAATGCTAAGAAACAGAATGGACAGAGAAAGGAAAGTTTTACGTGGAAATCACTATGAGAAGCAATGGTCTATCAGTGGAGATGTCCTTGGAGCAGAGCTCAAACTGTTATTTTGATTGTGTAGTCATCGTGGTTTGCATATGCTGGAAACCCCCTGGAAGGTTTATTTAATGGAAGAAAAGAAAGGAATTATTACGACCTGAAAGAACTTCTGCTTCTCCTATTGAATGTTAAAAAAAAAAAAGTGACCTTTCATTTAAAGAAGGAAAGTCAGCCTTCTGCCCCATGACAGTGTGATCATTTAAAATAAAGTTTTTTAAAAACATATAGTATGAGCTTAGAGGGTGGGGGTTTCAGAGGAAAAGTTTGTTTCTTTGAAGCAGTTTCCAACTGTTGACAGATAAAATGACAACCCTGGAATAGTGACCTCAGAGAAAGCCCTGTGAAAGCAAGTTTTGTGTGCACTTCTGTCTGATGTGACACCTGTGCTCACACCCTAGAGAAGGTGGCTAGATGGACAAACCTGTTTTAGATGTTCTCTTGAAGCCCTTGGCTTCACCCCACCAGGTTTACCAAACCCCTGTAGAATCTGGCCACACTTCTATGTCTAAATATTCAGGGACTATTTAGGGGGGGAAATGTTTTTTTTTTAATTTAATGCAGGTGAAACTCAAAAGGTAGGGGAAGTAAATCCACTTAGCAAATAAGCAAGGCATCAAGGTCCTGTACACCTTTGTCCTTTAAACACAAGTGCAATGTTCTCGCGCTCTGATCTGGGCTGAAAACGACCAGGCTCTCCTGGCCCTTCCAACTAACTTCTTCCAGAGGCTCTACCTAATCCCTTGCACATGGCCCCGGGTGTCTGCCTTCCTGAGGTAAATGCATCCTGTGACTGAGTTGTTTGTGGAAAACTTAATACTTTTCTGCTGACTTTCACTCTGATTCCAGTGGTTTGTTTTTTTTTTTTTTTTAATCATCACTTCTCATCTATCTCTTGTGACAAGTGTGTCACTTACAAAGTGAAGAATTATTTCTAAAGAGAGCAAGCATCCCACCTATCTTGCTTTCATCAACAGAGGCATCTAAAAATGGCTTTCCCCTTGGGGGTATCAAGCTCTCAAACCTGCACTCACCTCCTTGCCCGCAGCTTCCAGCCTCAACTATGCAGAGCTCACTCTGCTCAGGGCTCTACCTTGGCTATAGACTGTCTTAGTCGTCTAGGGCTGCCATAACAAACACCACAGACTGGGTGGCTTTCCCTGCAGAAATGTGTTATCTCAAAACTCTGGAGTCTAGGCATTCCAAGATCAAGGTGTGGGCAGAACTGGTTTCTTCTGAAGCCTCTCTGGTTTATAGATAGCTGCATTCCCAAATGTCTTCACATGGTCTTCCTTCTCTACCTGTCTGTAGCCAAAGTTCATCTTCTTACAAGGACACCAGTCATATTGAACTAGGACCCAGTCACATGACCTCAGAGTAGAGGGCTTCCCAGGTGGCTCAGTGGCAAAGAATCCACCTACAATGCAGGAGATGAGAGACGCAGGTTCAGTCTCTGACTCAGAAAGATTCCCTGGAGGAGGAACTGGCAACCCACTCCAGTATTCTTGCCTGGGAAATCCCATGGACAGAAAGCCTGGTGGGCTACTGTCCTTGGAGTCACAAAGAATCAGACACAAGTGAGCACACACGCATGCATGTGACCTCATTTTACCTTAATTAGTCACATCCTGAGGCCCTGAGGTTAGGACTTCAACATATGAATTCTGCTGCTGCTGCTGCTGCTGCTAAGTCACCACAGTCGTGTCCGACCCTGTGCGACTCCAAAGACGGCAGCCCACCAGGCTCCCCCGTCCCTGGGATTCTCCAGGCAAGAGTACTGGAGTGGGGTGCCATCACCTTCTCCGCTATGAATTCTAGTGGGACACAATTCAGCCCATAACAATGGCTAAACTTCAAATTTATCTGAATACCCTTCTACATAAGAAGGGGGCGGGGACGGAGATGGTTTTACTATTTCTAAATATCTTCCAAAGTTAAACAGTGTCTTGTGGGTAATGCACCTCTGCCCTTCTCCAGATGACCTTAGCATAGCACTTCCCACACATGAAGGTGCAACAGTATCACCTGGAATGCTGGCCGGATGGAGATCACACACTCCACCTGCAGGGTTTCTGGTTTTACAAGGTCTGTGGTGGGACCTGAAATTTTACATTTTTAACAGGGTGTGCTGTGGGCCACACATGGAGGAGTGTGTGGGGCTTCAGGGCATCATAGATGGTATCATCTCACCTCTCCCTCTCCCTGTAGACTTGCTGAACCTTGGTGGTGCTGTCTCTTGCTCACCTCCCAGCACTCAGGTAGTCCAGCAAGGGGGTGCACTGTTGTTGTCCTAATTTAAAAGAGGAGGGAGGTCTGGCTGAGTGGTGACACGCTTGCTTAAGGTTGCACGTCAGCTGGTGGCAGAGGCCCCTGTTGGTCTTGCTCTCGCCACTAGTCCACAGCCATCAGGATCACAGAGGAAACAGAATGAAGGACAACGGGTTTTTTCCCAATCTGTAAAAATACCACTACTAAAAACGATAATAGCTATTCTCGGCTGAGTGTTCATTATTTTCCAGGCATGGTTGTAGGTGTTTCACTTATATCATTTAATTCACTCAACCATGTGAAATAGGTACGATTATGCCCATTTCACAGATGCAGAGGTTAAGAAATGTGATGGAGCCTGGACACAAACCCGGATGATTCTGATGCTAAAGCTCATGTTCTTGGACATTACTCTTGAAGAAGGGGAATCAGCAGCCTTCTCTAAACTTCTGTCACCCTGTAGTTCTCAGTAACCTGGCTCAAAACCTGGGCTTTGTGATGAGAATCGGGGTGGGCGAGGAAAGAAAGCTGGTGGCAGAGAAAGGCAGCTGGACCTCGCGGGTAGATGACCAGTGGGAACCTGGGGACACAGAGGACCTGGAAGCTTACTTATTACACTCAAAGCTAACCAGGTGGGTAAGTTTAGTTCCAATTTAGTGAAGCAAGGTCCCTTTGCTTCCAGGTGCTGGCTTAATACTACCAGCCCCAGTCCTTGCATAGTGTGTCTAGTCTGCCCTTTTCAGTAAGCTGTTCTTTTTTTTTTTCCCTTAATCTACTACTCCAGTCCCTTTAAAGTTCTGGGGGATAGGGGTTTTGAGGGCTACAAGGGCTACATGTAAATTTCACCTATAATGTTCTCCATTTCCCTCTCTCCCTCCCCACCTGTGATACCCAAGAGCTCTTGGTAAGGCTAACAGGTAACCTCAGATGTCATGGGTGGCCTCCCAGATATAAACAGTTTATTTGGTTCCCATGACATATCTCTTTTAGGTCATGTACTAACATTAGCTTCTACGAGCCTGTGATTCATGTACACACAGCTCTCCCATATCTGCTCTCTAGATTACCCACGTCCCATCGAAGGCTTCACTTGGCACAGACAAAACATTAATTTAAGAAGGGGAAACCTTTTGCTGGCACCTCTCCAAGCCAGGAGGTGTGCTGCTGACTTATAGACGCTGCTCCAGCACCTCCTCCCAGCACTTCCATGAAGTTAGTATCATTCTCCTTTACAGAAGAGTGAGGAAGAGGGCTACCTGACCTGCTCAGGTCAGGTCAGCCTCTCCATGGGGACTTCCCCACTCTGACACCCATTTTTTTTCTCTCTTTATCCTAGAGCAAATTTGTCTTACCAGACACTTGCCTAAGTGACTCCAGTTCCCATCACTCTTTCAACTTCTGGGTGCTTTGGCAGTTTTAGTATATTCTGCAGTCCCTCTTCCAGGCAAAAAGGAAAGTCTTAGTCCTTAGAAACTTTTAAATACCAGGGCATCATTCATCTTCTTTCAGTTCAACAAGTATTTATTATAAGTATCTACTTGGTGCCTCACTTTGCACTGAAATCAGTAGCTCTGGGACCTATTGTCTGCAGGAAAGAGGAAAAGCATTATAAACTGTGTGTATGTTGCCCCAAAATTCATATGTTGAAGCTGTAACCCCCAGAGATGTGATGTGATGGTATTTGAAGAAGTAGCCTTATGTTTAGATGAAGTCATGATAGGATTAGTGCCTTCATAAGAAGAGAAGCTCTCTGTCTTTTTGAGAGTGCAAAAAAGAGGTTCTATAAGTACCCAGTGAGAAGGCAGCCATCTCCAAGCCAGGAGGAGAGCCCTCACCAAGATTATATCTGCTGGTACCCTCATTTTGAATTTCCCAACTTCTTGAACCGTGAGAAACGTTAGTTTGTTAAGTCACCCATGCTATTTTGCTATAGCATCCCCTGACTAAGACCATGTGCTTGGTCATTTGGTTCTGTGGACTATAGCCGACCAGGCTCCTCTGTCCATGGGGGTTCTCTAGAAAAGAATACTGGAGGGGGTTGCCATGCCCTCCTCCAGGGGATCTTCCCAACCCAGGGATCAAACCCAGTTCTCCTGCATTGCAAGCGAATTCTTTACCATCTGAACCACCAGGGAAGCCCAGACTAAGACCATGGGGGAGTGGAAATGTTAGGCTTACAAGTGATTCACTTCCCAGGCCAGGTCCTTGGGGCAGATATGGGCGCAGCAGATGAAGGGAGCTCTGATGGACCGTTTGGAAGTGTGCTACCTCCAAAGTAAATGACACTTAACTGAAGTAGCAGAGTTTGTCACTTTCTCTCAGGAACTCACACTTCTATCAGCCCTTTGTCATTAAAGAGTTTTTATAGGGGCAAAGCAGTTGCTGACCACCAGGAGAGGTAACCCGTGGGGAGCTCTCTCTGTGGTGGGTAGGGGCATTGATAACCCTTCTAAAATCTCTGTGATGTGTTAATTTGACATAACTAACACAGTGTTTTCTATGTTAGTTACATATTAGAAGGAAGGGCTGGATCAAAATAAGGAATTAGCTGTTACATGTGATGAGTAAGACACCAGAGCCAGATTCTTGGGTTCAAATCCTACCTCCACCACATACCAGCTATGTGTCCTTGGGAGCCAAGCCTCACCTTTCTATGCCCCAGCATCCTTGAAACGAGGATAAATGTCTTGACCTCATGGGGCTATCATGAGAATTAAATGAGTTAATACATATAAGGCTTTTATTTTTTTTTTAATATTTATTTATTTGTTTGGCTGTGCCAGCTCTTAGTTATAGCACATGAACCCTTAGTTGCAGCATGTGGGATCTATTTCCCTGACAAGGGATTGAACCCAGGCCCCTGGCATTGGGAGCTTGTAGTCTTAGCCACCGGACCACCAGGGAAGTCCCCATATAAGGCTTTTAAAACAACACCTGACCCACAGTTGAATCTCAGTAAATATTATATATAATATAGAAATATATACATGCATACAAAGAAATTGTGTACAGAGAAACTTCTTAGTTACAGAAACAGTATGAGCAAAAAGCCAGTCTTCTTTCTGTACCTGCAGCCCCTGTCTTCTGTAACATAATTCCCATGTCTGACGATTTGCGTAAGGTGATGGCGTCACTGCTGGGTCACCTGAAGGGTGTTATTAACTCCTTGCGTCATGAAATAATCATTTAAATCTAGACCCTAAAAGGCAGAATGGCAAGTTTGGGAAATGAAGATGTGCTCCTCTTATTTATTTTTGCCTTGTTCCTTATTGGAGTTCAGTACAAAGAAATGTTTCTTGCCAATGTTTCTTCCTATTTGTTTTTGGTGCACCAATCCATATGCTAGGCCTTGGCCATGAGGGGTAAATCCAGCTAGATCTCTATCCTCAAGGAGCTCCTGTACTGACAGCTGGCAACACATTATACAACTATGGCACATGGTCTATATTTGTCCTAATAGGATCTGGGGACAGAAGCATCCCCACAAGGAGAGATAGATCAAAGTGGAACTTTGGGTGAAGTCATATTCATGTCTTTGAAATGACCCTCTATATATCTTCTCCTTATATAGCACATATGCAGTACCAAGCCCTTGTCTAAATACTTTACACATATTAACTCACTTTAGCCTATGCCCATTAAAAGATGTTAGTGTTCATCAGAGTATAATGTAATATGTAAACTGCAAAATGTGAAAAAAATATTAACACTTAATAAGTTAAACTTAAAAGACAGAGGAACTAGGACTTCCCTGGTGGTCCAGTGGTTAAGAGTCCATGCTTCCACTGCAGGGGACACAGGTTTAATCCCTGGTTGGGAAACTAAGATCCTACATGCCATGCTGTGTCACCAAAAAAAAAAAAAAAAAGATTCAAAAGGAATAATCAAGCCTGCCCCCTCAACTCTTTGAAATATTTGCTCCTGCTTTTTGGCCACTGTGAAACTGGGGAGATCCCAGTCGGGCTGAGGACATCAGATCTTATTGTCCTCCCAGGCCATTGACCCTCCCCTGAAGCCCCTCAACAAAATTGTTTGATCCAAGAAAAAGCAGAGGAACTGAATTCAGACCCAATACCCTCACCTAAGCTCAAAATGATGAGAAAAAGAAGTCATCATTTTACAAAAATGCCTCAAGTCTCACTCCACTTCTAAGGTGCCTCATGGAAGCCATGCAAACCAGGACCATTAAAAATAATAACAATTGGATTAATAGAATTTATGGAACATCTACTGTGTTACAAAATTGCATGTGTTTAATATTTGTGCATAACCTAGTGCTTAGGAATGGACCTGGACTCACACTATTTGGGTATCTCAGGTATGTAATTACCACCTATGGAATGTTGAGACATTTCTTCACTTCTCACTGTCTCAGTTTCCTATTCAGTAAAGTGGGGATAATAATTGTACATACCTCATAGGGTTGTTGTAGGATCAATTAGTATATATAAGACAGAGTAGTGCATAGCAGTTAGTAAAAGCAATAGAAGTGCTTGCTGTTATTATTAAAATATCATAACATCCTTGTTGCTATTATACATTTTTACGTAGATGACTGACATTTTAAGTCAACCTGTGCCAGGTGACCCACCCAGAAAATTGTAGAGTAAGAAATGAAATTTGGGTGTGTCAGATTCCAGAGCCTGGGCTCTGAATGAGCCCATGGTGACCTTTACCCCAACTTGTAGCAGAGGGAAGTCAAACACAAGCTGATGAAGGCCACTGTCTCAATATGCACAGAAAGCCCATAACCAAAGCCATCGCCCTTGGCTTGCTCCTTTGCAACTCTCCTTGACCTCTGCCCACTTGAAGAGCCAATCCCAAGGGAGTTTGGAGCAAAGGGGTGGGGAGGAGACCTTTTGGTTGGGTCTCCTCAACTATCTCTTCTGATAGCCACAGAAAGCCTCACTAGTTTGAGGTGGGGCACAGTTGCTTATCACTAAGGAATCAATGCTAAAGGCTACTACAGACAAGAACCAGAGGTTTTATAATCAAACAGCCCCAGGCACTTCTGGAACCAGAGTGCACTGCAGGCTGGTCAGATTCCCCAGACAACAAACTTGACTGTCCATAAATATACCCTCCAGGAGGAAGGAAAGATAAGACAGGATGCCAGGGATAGACATTTCCTTTAGAGTCTCCTTAAGAGGTGAACAAGCACAGGATGATGGATTTAGCATATATGACATTCTCCTGCCTCTTTTGACATCTGTGCTCCCTCCCCTCTTAGACGAGTGAATGATGCTGCTGAGCTCCTAGTGCTATCTTCCAAACATCCCTGGATCCTAGCCAATCACCAAAACAGAAGAGACATTCACATGTGATGGATTAAAATATACAGACCATGGAGGAGAGCTCCCTCGGTACATTTCCTAGATGTGCAACTTTTGAATTCATGATGACTTTAGAACTTGAGCTTTCCTTGTGGCTCAGATAGTAAAGAGCCTGCCTGCAATGCAGGAGGCCTAGGTTCAATCCCTGGGTCAGGAAGATCCACTGGAGAAGGAAATGGGAACCCACTCCAGTCTTCTTGCCTGAAAAATCCCAAGAATGGAGGAGCCTGGTAGGCTACAGTCCATGGGGTCAACAAAGAGTCAGATACAACTGATTGACTTCACTTTAGAACAGAACAAAAGTCATTAGACAAACCTTTATCTTACCATTAAATATATCTAGTATCTTTGTTGAAAAATCATGGGTTATTATGCAGTTTTGTATGCTTTCAAAGGGCTTCTCTGGTGGCTCAGGGGTAAAGAACCTGACTGCCAATGCAGGAGACACAGATTCTATCCCTGGGTTGGGAAGATCCCCTGGAGAAGGAAATGGAAGTTCACTCCAGTATTCTTTCCTGAGAAATCCCACAGAAAAAGGAACCTGGTAGGCTACAGTCAGACACAACTTAGTGACTAAACAACAGCATGCTTTCAAAAGTATATTATTGTAACTTTAATAAATAAATCATTTGGGGGTTAAAAATACAACTCTCTTGGAAAGGGGTGGATAGTGGGTAAGAAAGAGGCCCAATAAACAGAAAGAAAATAATTGCTATGAATCATCCTTTCATTAATTCTGGAGGGGTTGAGGGGAGCACAGTGGACACGCTATGGCCTTAAGCCCTGTGTTTCTGGGTTTTAGTCCACGCAGAAAGACCTGGGTTCAAATCCTAGCTCTATCCATTGTGTGTGACCTTGGGAGGATTCCATGAACCTCCTGTCCTTATCTGCAAACAAGGATAACAATATCTAGCTCTGATGGCTGTTTTGAGTAGATGAGATGGTTAGTGATGAGAAGTGCTCAGTCTTATGTACCGCCCAGTCTTGGCTCAAAAATATTACCCTTCTTCCTCCTATACCCCCTCCTATACCCCACCTCCTCTTAAATGTCCTTCAGTTAGTCACCTGTACTTTTTGTTATACCCACAGCTAATTTGTTCCTCGCAATTTTCATCCCTAGATCTTAGAGCAGTGATCAGCTGCTTGGTAAACATCCATTCATCCAGACTTGGTTATGCTATAACTTATGTGCTTGTTGTGAGCTCCTGGGGACAGGAACTGTGCCAGCCAGCAACAGGCATGGTTGTGTTACTAAGTGTGGCCTGTCCCATCTTACAAAGTACACAAACACATCCATCTTAAGCAGAAAGGCAGGTGCCATAAATCAAATGAATTAAGATAACAAGAATGGTAAAGTCTATGAGAAACAGAAGAGTGTCCCCTCCACTGCAGATACTCCCAATTCTGCTAAAGAAAATGCATTTTTCTTTTTTTCCAGACAAAACCGTCTGTCCCCAGGACCTGCAGCTCTGGCCATAAATTTGCCACCATAAACAGAACTTACCACGTCACACATATTTTCTTATACGTGATCTCATTTGATATTCAGCAATCCCCTGGAGAAGGGAATGGCTACCAACTCCAGTATTCTTGCCTGGGAAATCCCATGGACAGAAAAGCCTGGTGGACTACATTCCATGAGGTCACAAAGAGTCAGACATGACTGAACGACTAACACAACACAACAACATTTCTCTGAAGTAAGCATTGTTGAGTTCACCTTATAGGCATCTGACAGAGCAAGAAACGGAGGCTCAAATACCATGATTTGTCCAAATCAAACCTAGCTAACTGGTGGCTGACCAGAGATTTTAATCCATGACTTCTAACATCAATCCGGGACTCCTTCTTCTCTTTACACCGCATACTGTCCTTGATGTGCTGTGGTTTTTCACCCACTTAGTTCCCCTGGGACAAAACTTAAACCTCATCAGAAGGCTAGACCTATGTCAGGTTTAAACTCCCATGTCTGTCTAAAATTCTAACCCAGATGTCCCTGAAAACAGGACTTTCTTCACAGCCAGAGGAACATGTTTTATTGAAGCTGTCCGCACCAGGAGTTAGGCAGAGAGATGCCAGGCAGAATGGTGAAAGGAACTCTGCTCCCCAATAGGAGTGAGGAAGCAGGCTCCTCATAACAATGTGAAAAGTCTTTAAGGGGATGTGAGTTTGTAAAAGGAGAAAGAAAAATAAGGTAGAATCACAGCAGCTAGAGTAAACAAGCTTCTGATTCCTCCAGGTGAGTGTTGTTGAATAGAAGTAAAAGGTGAGCCACACAAGTAACTTCATGTTTTCTAAGTATTCACATTTAAAAAGTAAAAAGAAGAGAAATTAATTTGAATACATTTAATTTAAATCAATATATCCAAAATAGCATCACTGCAATATGTAATCAATATAAAATTATCAATGAGCTACTTTGCATTCATTTTTCTTATTGCAAAGTATTTGAAATTCCATATGTATTTTACCCATACAGCTCATCTCCTTTGCTCTAGCCACATTTCAAAGGCTCAGCAGTCACATGTGGCTGCTGCTGCTAAGTCACTTCAGTCGTGTCCGACTCTGTGCGACCCCATAGACGGCAGCCCACCAGGCTCCGGTGTCCCTGGGATTCTCCAGGCTAGAACACTGGAGTGTGGCTAGTGGCTGCCATAATAGACAGCCCATACCTGAGCCAAACTCCTAAGGGTCTGTATTTCTGGTGTAGTGGAAGTGAGTAATGTAGTTGAAGGCCAGATCTGACAGCATTCTTCAAAACCACAGAGAGACCTTATTTCCCATCCTAATAATCCAATCTCAAGATAGGTCTTTGGGGGCCACCTTCAAACCCTGCCACCAGTTGGTGAGAGCTGTATCAGTTTCCAGCCAATCAGAGTCACTGTGTTTGGCAACCTGCTTTTGCCTTGCAGCAGTGTAGTCCTCAGCATGTCTCCTTTCAAACACCGATTATTCTGGTTCTGTCTTCAGTGGTGCCATGACTGGTGGTGATTAGGATAATGTGTTTTATGTGCCCAAGTTCACAGAGCAAATTACATAGTGTGAGTGGCATGGTGATTAAGAGGCTGTATGTAAAGACTAGAATTGTTACATTTGCATGTGTCTGAATAATGAGATTCCTATCTCCATGATATGGCAATAAGGTAGAAATTGATAGTATTATTAACTGTTTACACAGTAAGTACAATTTTCTATTCTCTCTCTCCAGCTGCTTTCAAAGACATCAAAACCTAGAAGAGACAACCAAAGGCCACAAACTCACCCTCCCCATCATGAGACTCCAGCAACCTTACCAAACAGAAGTTTCCCAAAGCAAGACATTTCAACATCTTCCTTCCAAAAGGAGCCCAAGACCCAATCTTGTGGTTTCACAGGAGAAAAGATTACAGTGTAGAGAGGCAGGATTTGTCCACGGTCACACAGATATAAAGAAGACCGGAATCCAACAATACCCATTCCTTCTCCAGTTCTCATCCTCTGGCGCCTGGTTGAAGCTTTGGAATAACGGAGTCTCATCTTCCAGCCTAATTACATATTGGACATTCTGATCACACACCCATTTTCCTACTAAAGAGATGGAGAAACCAACTGAAATTATACTTTGATTTCCCAAACACAAAGACCTTTGTAGCTGACTGTAGAAATAAGCCCTAACTAGCCACTGAATCAACAAACATCCATTTGTGCAGCAACGAAATAAATATATAGGGAGAGAGTTAGTTGTGGTGGGTTATAGAACAGGGAAAGGGAAAGCTGTGATTAAGTGTTTTGTGGCTCTGCTCCCAGCAGTGGAACATTTTCCCATCAGCCATGTAGCAGTGACAATTTTGATATCAAGAGTTAGATCAAGGTAATAACATCCAAAGGTACTCTTTTTAGCAAAACATATCATCAGTGTAGCAACCCAGAAATGCATACCAGAGAGTGCCTCAATAGCAATGTTGCAGTAGGTAGGGGACAAAAACTCTCTTCAACTAAGTCCTAACACATCAGTGCTGTAGTGATGGGAATAAACAACTGCAGATAGAGTGAGGGTTAACTGCATCTGTGTAAAAGAGAAGATGGAATAAGGAGATTTGTCAAGTAAATGGTGGCATCAGCTTAATGTTTATGGTAGTTAAATAAATGCATTAACAGTTGTAATGCTGAATTCCATTCATAAATATGATGATGACATAGACTGGAATGGAGCATTATTATTTATTATGTACTAAAACGAACTGTTTATGATCTATCTTAAAGTTTTTGGTTCTTGTTTTAGTCACTAAGTCATGTCTGACTCTTTTTTGACCCCATGGATTGTAGCCCACTAGGCTCCTCTGTTCATGAGATTTCAGAGGCAAGAACACTGGAGTGGGTTGCCACTTGCTTCTTCAGGGGATCTTCCCTATCCAGGGATTGAACCCATATCTCCTGCATTTGCAGGTGGATTCTTTACCACTGAGCCAGCTGGGAAGCCCATCTTAAAAATAGCTTAAAATAGCTAGAAAGGTCGATTACTTCTTTACCCCATCAGTAATCAAAGGTCTTGTCCTGCAAGTCAAAACTGAAGGATCTCTGGGCAGCATAAAGAACAAGACAATAGAGACAGAGACTCCCCTGGTGGCCCAGTGGTTAAAACTCCATGCTTCCACTGCAGGGATCACAGGTTCAATGCCTGGTCAGGGAACTAAGATCCTGCATGCTGCATGGTATGGCCAAAAAGAAAAAAAGAAGAAGAAAATTGGGACATATTCAGTAGTGTATAAAAGAGGTTGTGAAACCCTTTTAGTCTCAACTTAAACTTCACTGGGTTCTGGGAGGTCTTTCTCTGAATCCACAGTCTTAATTAACTCCCCATTATAAGTTACTATAGTTTTACATGCACTGTTTCACTTGGTATGTTCCTTAAAAGTAGGCCACAAGTAGGTACTCACTGTCAGTCTTCTCCGCAAAGACTAAGTAGCTGCTGCTAAGTCGCTTCAGCCATGTCCGAATCTGTGTGACCCCATAGACAGCAGCCCACCAGGCTCCTCTGTCCCTGGGATTCTCCAGGCAAGAACACTGGAGTGGGTTGCCATTTCCTTCTCCAATGCATGCAGGGCAGGTGCCTATTTGCCTGACACAACTGATTCACTGATTCAAAAGGCAGAGTACCTACTGAAAAATCAAGTGCCGTACTATGTGCACAAGTTACAAGTTGATTTTAGATAATCATATGTGCTCTATACAAAGTGAGGGATAATAAGATAGAGAGCAAATACATGAGAGATGGGTCAGAAGAAGTCTCTCTGAGGACATGAGATTAAGGAAACAGTGAGAGGTTCTGGGGAAGGGCACTCCGGGCAGCCAGAAGACAAATGGAAAGGCTCTGAGATGGGAATAAGTCCCAATAGTTGGAACTGAGTAAGTTGAGGGCAAGAGGGAGCCAAGGATGGTGATTGGGATGGATCACATCCTTGGCACATAGTAAATACTCAATAAATAGTCAGAAGGACGGGTAGCACGTAATTCTTGCTATCTTATTTAAAAGCACAGTGATCAGCAAATAAAATTCGAGACTAGAACCTTGAAAGTGAAAGAATAACGCAGCAGGTAAACAAGATGAGGTCTGGGGACTCACAGAATACGAAAGTGAGATATTCAAGGCAGTCTATAATCCACTCCAAAGTGCTGCAAAGGAATGTGGGGGTAAGGGAGCTAACTGCAGACTGACATCACATGTGACAAGTTCCTGAAGGTATGAGCTAGTGTGAGCTGGACCTTGAGTCACACACAGGAAATTATTAACTGGAATGAACAGGAAAGGAAGGGCATCACAGGGAAATCAGTCTTATCATGTTATCCTGATGGAACTACCACAGCTATTTCTAGGCCACTAAACTACCGCACAATTGCACTCATCTCACACGCTAGTAAAGTAATGCTCAAAATTCTCCAAACCAGGCTTCAGCAATACGTGAACCAAGAACTTCCAGATGTTCAAGCTGGTTTTAGAAAAGGCAGAGGAACCAGAGATCAAATTGCCAACATCCGCTGGATCATCGAAAAAGCAAGAGAGTTCCAGAAAAACATCTATTTCTTCTTTATTGACTATGCCAAAGCCTTTGACTGTGTGGATCACCACAAACTGTGGAAAATGCTGAAAGAGATGGAAATACCAGACCACCTGACCTGCCTCTTGAGAAACCTGTATGCAGGTCAGGAAGCAACAGTTAGAACTGGACACGGAACAGAGTGGTTCCAAATAGAAAAAGGAGTAAGTCAAGGCTATATACTGTCACCCTGCTTATTTAACTTATATGCAGAGTACATCATGAGAAATGTTGGGCTGGAGGAAACACAAGCTGGAATCAAGATCGCCAGGAGAAATATCAATAACCTCAGATATGCAGATGATACCACCCTTATGGCAGAAAGCGAAGAAGAACTAAAGAGCCTCTTGATGAAAGTGAAAGAGGAGAGTGAAAAAGTTGGCTTAAAGCTCAACATTCAGAAAACTAAGATCATGGCCTCTGGTCCCATCATTTCATGGCAAATAGATGGGGAAACAGTGGAAATGGTGTCAGACTTTATTTTCTTGGGCTCCAAAATCACTGCAGATGGTGACTGCAGCCATGAAATTAAAAGACGCTTACTCCTTGGAAGGAAAGTTTTGACCAACCTAGACAGCATATTAAAAAGCAGAGACATTACTTTGTCAACAAAGGTCCATCCAGTCATGGCTACGGTTTTTCCAGTGGTCATGTATGGATGTGAGAGTTGGACTATAAAGAAAGCTGAGTGTCGAAGAATTGATGCTTTTGAACTGTGGTATTGAATAAGACTCTTGAGAGTCCCTTGGACTGCAAGGAGATCCAACCAGTCCATCCTAAAGGAGATCAGTGCTGGGTGTTGATTGGAAGGACTGATGATGAAGCTGAAACTCCAATATTTTGGCCACCTGATGCAAAGAGCTGACTCATTTGAAAAGACCCTGATGCTGGGAAAGATTGAGGGTGGGAGGAGAAGGGGACGACAGAGGATGAGATGGTTGGATGGCATCACCAACTCAATGGACGTGGGTTTGGGTGGACTCTGGGAGTTGGTGATGGACAGGGAGGGCTGGCGTGCTGCGGTTAATGGGGTCACAAAGAGTCAGACATGGTTGAGCGACTGAACTGAACTGATGTAAATCCATACTCTACTTTCTATACAGGCAAGAGGGACAATTTCATGGAATACATGAAATACAGAAGCTGGCATTGAAATGTCTTTACCTTAGGCTCATGTTTTCCCGTTGGAATTCATACTCCACCTTGAGTGGGGAATGCCCTACATTCAGTTTATAGTGAAATTGATGACAGTTGTGGATCTGGAAGGCATGTTCTAATTCTCTCATCCTCTGGAAGCTCACTAGCTTGCTATTCTTGTTGCGGTGGTTTAGTACCTTTTTAGCACTTTGCTAATTAAACCCTTTTGGAAGTTGTCCAGGATAATCCAGCCTCATATTTTAATGTCTGTAATATATGAGTCAGAGTGCCACCACCCAACCAATAGCCTGAATCAGAAACTAGATGTCTTTACTCCACCTTTTTTTTCATTACCCCCACCTGGGTCTAATAAATGAAGTCCTATCAAATCTAACCTCTCAAATAACTCTCAAATTCATCCTTATGCTCCTTCCTCACCACCACCATCTTATTCAGCCCGTGTCACCACTTCTCTGATTCCAATTTTTTAAGTTCCACCATATCTCCCTTCATGCCTCTCAAAGTTCAAGAAAACCGAGTTGTATATAATTCTCCCAAAGCCCCATGCTGTTTAAAGTCTCTGTGCCTTTGTATTTGCAGTTCTCTCTGCCTAGATTGTCTTTACCCTAAATGGACTCCTCTGATTCATCCTTTAAGACTCAGCTATCATCTATTCTCTAAAGCATTTCCTGTTTACCATTGTATTATTTAGGATTCTTCAGAGAAACAGAACCAATAAGATGTATATAGATAAAGATTTATTTTAAGGAACTGGTTTATGCAGTTATGAAAGCTGGCAAGCCCAAAATCTGCAGAGAAGGCCAGCAGGCTGGAGATTCAGGGAAGAGCAAATGTTACAATTCAAGCATGAAGGCCACCGGCTGCAGAATTCCCTTTTGTTTGGAGGAAGTCAGACTTTTGTCTACTCAGGTCTTCAACTGACATGGATGAGACCCACTCACACTGTGGAGGGCAACCTGTTTACTCAAAGTCCACAGATTTATACATTAATCTCATCTAAAAATACCCTCACAGAAAGACCCAAAATAATGTTTGACCACATGTCTGGTCACCATGGCCCACCCAAGTTGACATATAAAATTAACCATCACAATCATGAAGAAGATTAGGATTTTTCCTTCTGTGATCCTGTAACATAGCAAAGAAAACACTATTTTAGCATTTACTATATTGCTTCAATTATCAGCTGACACATCAAACTCCCCTCTCATGGGTACTAACCATATTCATATTCCATTCTTAATGAAGCAACAGTAAATACTTAATCAAATCAATGACTAAATAAATTCATTTACTGTTCTTATGTTGTTAAGACAATATTGTACAAGCCCAATCCTTACAATAATCACCAGATCAGGGAATTATTGTTAGCTTCCCAGGAAAGAAAATTTTAAACAGAACACAAAGAAGTCATTAGCCCAATTTCCTGCTGAAAGACCACAAATCCCAAGGTTCATTTAAAAAACCTTTGTCTCTTGATTAACAAGGCACAAAAGATGGCCGGACGTCCTTAAGCTTTCCTGGGCAGTGGATGGATGGGCATGAGGATGACTCCAGCTGTGATCATCCCAGCTCCTGCAACCACTGACCAACAGGAAGTTCCCTACAGCAGTCTGGACTTGTACACTGCTCCATGATTCATCTGTTCATAAATGTACCAGACCTCTGGCTCAAAGCATTTGTGGCATAATGACAGTCGAAAGACCATAATTCCAAGCATGTGTCATAGAGCAATTAGAACAAATTCCTGCCATTACTTTGAAACCAAGGATTCAAGGTGTGAAGGGCAGGAACTCTTCAATAGCCAAAACAATGTAATTTCATTCTAGAACAAAGAGGGGATGGTATTTGATGAGATGGACTTCACACTAAGGATTTTGCTAATAGCTGCAATGCTGTGAGAATTTATTACAATGTAGGCCTTATTCTAGAGCAGTTTATGTGTCTATCTTATTCCATTCTTACAATAGCTCTCTGAGTGGGTACTATTATGATCACATTTTACAGATGAGGCGGGGTGCTGAAATACAGAGATGATGTGATGAGGTTAGGGAGCAGCTCAGTGGAGCTTCAAAACTAGACAGTCTGGCTCTAAAGCCCAGAATATAGCCCCCTCAGAACACCTTAGAATCACAGGAGCAGATCAGGAGTAAGTTAGGGAGCTTTCAGAATATGCTCCTCTTTCTACCATATTTCACAAGGTTCATTAGGACCTGCATCCCCACACCCCATCTATCATTCCCACCTCACCTACCCTTCCAAGCTTTATGCTCTCAACATCTGCAGTCTACACTTCAGCCAAAGTGTCTTGGTTCCATCAGCATCTCTTGCCTGCAGGCACATACTTGGCATTTCCTCCACTAAGACTTTTCTCCCCTTCCCTCCCTTCACCTGATCAACTCCTGGTCCTTCTCAAGTGTTAACACTGCCCTCACTTTCTCTGGGGAGAGCTCTCCTGACCACTCTGCCTGATTTGAGTGCCCTTCTCCCTTATGCTGCTACAATCCTAATTTTCTCTATCACAGACCTTATCAGACTAAATGGCAATTACTTGTTTTAATGGTCTGTCTCTTAACTGTGGTCTCCATGTAAACATAATCAAATACCTTGCACATATTCGACTATGGCAGACACTTAATAAATCTTTGAGGAAGGAGAATTATAAAAATGAATGAATTGAATAAATGCTGTTTATCAATTCTAGACCAAGCTTCTGTGGTGGCTCATTGCTGCCTGACAAGCAGGAGATGTAGGTTCGAACCCTGGGTGTCAGATCCCTGGGAAGATCCCCTGGAGAAGGAAATGGCAACCCACTCCAATGTTCTTGTCTGGGAAATCCCATGGACAGAAGAGTCCAGCAGGCTACAGTCCATAGTGTCACAGAAGAGTCAGACGCAACTTAGCAAGCAACTAAACAGTAAAACAACATCACTTCTAGATAGGATACTTTTAAGACATTCTCTAAAGAATCTCTAAGATTTCATCAAAAACTGATGCCTTACTGACATCTCCCTCTAACAACCTAAGAAGCCCCTAGACTTCCATAGGTGAGAGAAGGGATTCCAAGGATTAAGCATGAATGATATGTGAGGCTTTCCTTCTCTTTCTCTCTGAACCCAAACATCTGTTGTTAGATGGCACCCGGGAGACTTTTAAAGCCAACTGAAGCCTCTTGATACTCCTCTAGGGTGAATTTAATTGTCAAGAACTTTTCAAAACAATATCTGGGTGTGGTCCAGCTTCGTGGGTGTAAATATGCTGTCTGTTTCATTATATTTTCACAAGTAATCCCCTGTCATCGATAAACTCTGCAAACAAGCTTTTCATGATTCCTCAAGAGCACTCCCTCAATCACAGCACAATATGTCACTCTTGATAACAAATATTGAGGGAACTGTGTACATCTTGAACATAGACCCCTCTTCTGTCATAGGATAGAAAGTTGAAAGTCAGAAGAAATGTGCCTGAGTAATGTCAAGTTCATTCCTCTTTCCAAAAGAGAGAAGGTAAGAGCTACACCAGATGACAGCTGTGGTTTCCAATTTTTAAAACTCCTTGAGCCTGTCAAGTCATAACATGTGTGCTGTCACTAAATGGATGTTGTAAGCCAAATCGTGTCCCCAAGATTCACATGTTGAAGCCTAACCCCCAGTACCTCAGAATGTGATTATATCTAGAGAGATAGAGATAGGGCCTTTGAAGCAGTGATTAAGGTAAGATAAGGCCTTGAGGGTGGGTCTTAATTTGATCTGACTGGTCCTTGTAAGAAGAGAAAATGCACATGATGAGACAGGGACAAGGCGGCCATCTGCAAAATCTGCAAGCCAGGGAGAGAGGTCTCAGAAGAAACCAACTCTGGACACACTTTGATCTTGAACTTCCATGTTCCAGAACTGTGAGAAAATAAACTTCTGTTGTTTCAGCCCAGTTTGTGGCATTTTGTTATGGCAGCCCTAGCAAACTAATACAACAAATGATTAACAAACATTAGAGCAATACTAGAAGTCCAGTGCATGTATATATCTGCCATTCTTGATTAAGGATGCTTTGATTCTGAATTTTTAAATGCAGTATTTTAATCTGTATTGAAATCAATCAGTATTAAATTAATCAGTATTTAATCAAATTAAAATTAATCAGTATTAATAATCTGCAAGTATTTTAATTTAAATAGTACCAGTATTTACTGATTTTTCAATAAGAAATAATTTGGGGGTGAATACCATTAAGCCAATTTAATTTCTTTGTCAATTTTCTATGGAAATCAGTTAAATTATACCCAGTTTTGTTCTTTTAACCTTTGTTCAGCTGAAATCATTTTCACTGAATCATTTTTATCAGCATGTATTTCACAACAAAGATTCATCAGTCAGTGTTTTGTCAATATAAAATTTTATCAATTATTATAGCCTGTTATAAAATCTCTGCTATGACTATTAATTTTACCAACACCAAATTTTCCAGGTCAAATGTTGTTGACAGTATTTGATTCTTTTGACAATTTTTTTAAATGTCAGTTTTCTAATATTTTGATTTGTAAACCATGTACATAAATTTTATTCTTCTAAGGTATATGATTTACTATTTTATAGCATATTCACAAGGTTATTCACTCATTACTACCATCAAGTTCCAGAATATTTTCATTACTCCAAAAAGACACTCATTACCCTCTCCCTGTCCCCAGCCTTTGGTAACCAATAATCTGCTTTCTTTCTCCATGGATTATACATTCTGGACATTTCATATAAATGAAATCATATAACATGTGACCTTTTGCATCTGGCTTCTTTCACTTACATTTTCAAGGTTCATCTATGTTGTAGTAGGTATCAGGACTTCATCTTCATTCCTTTATATAGCCAAATAATATTCCAATATTGGACACGCCATATTTTATTTATTCATCAGCTGACTGACATTTAGGTAATTTCTACTTTATGGTTATTATGAATAATGTGGCTATGAGCATTCATGTACAAGTTTTTTACGGACATGTGTTTTTGATTCTGTTGCTCATATACATACATGGATGTATATACACATACACGTATGAAATTATTAGCTGTATGATAACTTTATACTTAACTTTTTGAGGAATTGCCTGACTGTTTTCCAAACTGGCTACACTATTTTACATTCCCACTATAATTTAAAAGGGTTCTAATGTCTAAGTTTTTAATTATCATTTGTTGTTATTGTTGTTTAGTCACTAAGTCATATCCAACTCTTTGCAACTCCATGAACTATAGCACGCCAGGCTTCTCTGTCCTCTACTATCTCCCAAAGTTTACTCAAATTCATGTCCCTTGAGTCAGTGATACTAACTAACCATATCATCCTCTGTTGTCCCCTTCTCCTCCTGCCTTCAATCTTTCCCAGCATCAGGGTCTTTTCAAATGAGTCAGCTCTTTGCATCAGGTGGCCAAAGTATTGGAGCTTCAGCTTCAGCATCAGTCCTTCCAATGAGTATTCAGGGTTGATTTCCTTAAGGATTGACTGGTTTCATCTCCTTGCAGTCCAAGGATTCTTAAGAGTCTTCGCCAATACCACAATTCAAAAGCATCAATTCTTCAGCACTCAGCCTTCTTTACATCCAACTCTCACATCCATACATGACTACTGGAAAAACCATAGCTTTGACTATGTGGACCTTTGCTGGAAGAGTGATGTCTCTGCTTTTTAATACATTGTCCAGGTTTGTCATAGCTTTTCTTCCAAGCAGCAAGCATCTTCTAATTTTATGGCTGCAGTCACTGTCTGCAGTGATTTTGGAGCCCAAGAAAATGAAATCTGTCACTGTTTCCACTTTTTCCCCTTCTATTTGCCATGGATTGATGGGACTGGATGCCATAATCTTAGTTTTTTTGAATATTGAATTTAAGCCAGCTTTTTCACTCTTCTTTCACCCTTATCAAGAAGCTCTTTAGTTCCTCTTCACTTCTGCCATTAGAGTAGTGTGGTATGATATGGTATGGTATGTGTACTCAGTCATATCTGACCCTGCAACCCCATGGTGTGTAGCCTAGCAGGCTCCTCTGTCCATGGGATTTTCCAGGCAAGAATACTGGAGTGGGTTGCCATTTCCTCATCCAGGCAATCTTGCCACCCAGGGATCAAACCCGTGTCTCTTGCATCTCCTGCATCAACTGGCAAATTCTTTACCACTAGTGCTGCCTAGGAAGCCCCATTAGAATGGTATCATCTGCATATCTGAGGTTGTTGATATTTCTCCCAGCAATCTTGATTCCAGCTTGCGATTCATCCAGCCCAGCATTTTGCATGATGTACTATGATTAGCCATGTGCAATAATATGCTTTTCCAGTTTTGTTTTATGTTTATTGACACTATCACTAATATTCATTACAAATTTCATTAAAAATAGAGTAACTTGCATTTATCTCTTAGCAAATTCAAGGACATCAGCTACTCCAAGATATTTCTGTTGTCTTTGTGGCAACTAAAACCCATGGGCCAAATCCAGCCTTGGGCCAGTTTTGGTAGGATCCACATGCTAAGAATGCTTTTTCAATTTATAAAAATAGTCAAAAAAAATTAAAAGGAAAGTAATATCTTGTGATACAAATAAATTTTACAACATCCAAATTTCACTGACTAGAAATAAAGTTCTGCTGGAACACAGCCCTGCTCATTCATTGCGCATCACCTATGGCAGCGGTCACACAGCAACAGTAGAGCTGAGTGGTTGTGACAGAGACGGTCTGGTCTACAGAGCCTCAGGTCTTTACTCTCTGGCCCATTACAGAAAACAGCCAATCGTATTGTCAATCCAATTCATCTTTATTTTTCAGATCACATGTTGTTGTGGGTAGTAACTAAATAGTTGGCAAAAACCAAGCATATGGCAGCTACCCCAAGTGCGGGCCTTAGACAACTGCCAGTTGGTGAACCGTCATGATTCACAATGAGATAGTTGACAGTAAGCCTTAGAAACGTACAGAAAATTGATTGAGCAATTTTTTTGTCATTGAGTCAAATACTTAAAAAACAAGCTGTGTAATTTGTATGTACTTGAGGTCTTTGAAATTTCACTTTTCTAGTTATTAATTTTTTTTGTACTTTATTAAAATACCAGTCCACAACATACTGGAAAACTTGAAGAAAAAAAAAAAAACTGGCCTTTAACAAAAATAGCACTCAAATGGAGAATCAATAACCTTAGAAAAACAAAGCAGTGAATCTCCTAGGACATGAACCTCCTGAGAGCAGGGCTTTCATCTGCTTTGTGCACCTGTATGTCCCAGCACCTGGACAGAGTCTGGCACAGTGTAACAGGTACTCAACAAATACTGGACGAATATGCAAATCCAATCCAATCCACTTCCTAACTCCGATATCACTGCCAAGGGTTATTGTTTTCTAGGTTTGTTTTGTTTTTAATTTGCTCTCAAAGGCAGTATTTACATCACAGAGTCTGGAACCAGGCCGAGGTTGAAATCCCAACTTTTCCTTTTACTAGCCAGGCTATCTGGGGCAAGTTCTCAACCTCTCTGTAATTCTTCATCTTTCAAATGGGGATAATGATAGTGTCTATAGTTATTAGAACAGTCATCTGAGTTTACACACACACACACACACACACACATATATATATATATATAAATTACTTAGAAGTATGGTGGTTCATATGGTGAAGAATCTACCCACACTGTGGGAGACCTGGGCTCAATTCCTGGATCAGGAAGATTCCCCTGGAGAAGGGAATGGGTGCCTACTCCAGCATTCTGCCCTGGAGAATCCCATGGATGAAAGCACCTGGTGGGCTACAGTCCATGGAGTTGCAAAAGAGTCAGACATGACTGAACAACTAACACTTTCACACTTGTGCCTAGCACAAAGGAAGAACTCAATAAATATTAGCTATTAGTATTACTGTACATACATAGGAAGTGTATATGCATGAAGTGGTCAAAAAACTTCCTTCTTTCAGCTGCCCAAAATGGCATACAACATATTTCATCTTTTTAAATAAATGCATTTTATATTCCTGCCAAATGTAAGATCCCTAGTTTTTTAAAGACAATCTCTTTAGGTTAAGGTGATCAGACACTTTTGGCAAATAACGATTTTTCATGAATGGTAAAACATTCCTCATAAATTTGCCTAGTACAGTCCAAAGGCTTGACTCTAATTCTATAAAGTGCAATCCATGAATTGGTGCAAGTAATGTATAGAAGTTTCAATTCTGTCATGCAGCACGCTAACCCTACCATCCCAAACTTAAACAAACGATAAAACATCAAATTTTTCAGACTGAATTAAGCCTTCAGCAGCCCCTCCTCAGGCAGGCCTCTGGGTACTGCGTGGCTACCCCTAGGAATGACCCTCTCTATAATTATATCTCAGGACAATTTTCAGTGTTACAGAAAGGAATACAGCTCATCCAGCTCCTCAGAAAGTCTTGCTCTCCACAAACATTCTTGCCATTCCATACTGCCCATCTCTGGCTATGTTTTGCTTTGGCCTAGGATAAATCTCCAGCCTCTGACTACTGAGAACTAGACTCCTCCAAGACCAGACACCAGACACTTCTGCAGCAACTTTCCATGTCCTTTGCAGTCAGAACTAATAAAAACTCTAAAACCTTCTATAATCAATCTTGTTCAAGGTCTATCTTGTACACCAAGCTGACCCCAGAGCAACTACCAAAGTGCCTAGTACATACTGAGAGGGAAAAAATATACAAAATAATGCCCTCGAGGGAACTATTGACCAAACATTGATAAGCTGTTCTGTCCTTCCCTACTACCTAAACTCCATGAAGGTAGGAGTCTTAACTGTCATGCTTTTAGTCAGGAACAGTATAACTAGTAGGCGCTAAATAAATGTTGGTTGAATAAATAAATGAATTACAGTGAATGAATGAATGAATGAGGGAACAAGACAAGGATGCTCTTTATAATGTGGGCTCTTATTTGAGCTGATCTCATTCCCCTCAACACAAAGGGATTGAGGAAGATTTCAAAATTACCTTATCTCAAACTTCAATAATCAAGTTGTTTCCCAAGGTCAAAAGTAGAGTTATGTATCATGATGTCATGCACGACATCTGCAGCAATACTGATATCAAACTATAAGTGTTGTTGAAGGAAGAGATCTATTTTTCTTTGTTTCCCTTGTGTGTGTGTGCTCAGTCTCATCCAACTCTTTGTGACCCCTTGAACTATATAGCCCGCCAGACTCCTCTGTCCATGGGATTTCCCTGGCAAGAATATTGTGGAGTGGGTTACCATTTCCTATTCCAGTGACTCTTTCTGACCCAGGGATCAAATTGTGTCTCTTGCATCTCCTGCCTTGGCAGGCAGATTCTTAACCACCGTGCCAGCGGTGGTTTCCTTTCGACAATTTTAAAATCATCTTCTTTTTCTGAAAGCAAAGCTTCCAATTGCCTATATCATTTCTCTCCTAACTATCCCCATCCCATTAGGGTCCTCCATTTTGTAACATTTAAAGATTTCATCTATCTTAGTGACAATAGTGTTGTCTGGATCTGCAAGCCTCATTGACCTGAGTCATACTAAAGGCTCAGGTTCAGAATGTAAACCCCAGCCACAACTGGGGTTTATACCGAGGTCAGTTCTGTTCAGTTCATTTCAGTCGCTCAATCGTGTCCAGCTCTTTGTGACCCCATGAACTGCAGCACGCCAGACCTCCCTGTCCATCACCAACTCCCGGGGTCCACTCAAACTCATGTTCACTGAGTTGGTGATGCCATCCAACCATCTCATCCTCTGGCATCCCCTTCTCCTCCTGCCTTCAATCTTTCCCAACATCAGGGTCTTTTCAAATGAATCAGTTCTTCGCATAAGGTGGCCAAAGTATTGGAGTTTCAGCTTCAACATCAGTCCTTCCAATGAACACCCAGGACTGATCTTTAGGATGGACTGGTTGGATCTTCTTGCAGCCCAAGGGACTCTCAAGAATCTTCTCCAATACCACAGTTCAAAAGCATCTTCGGCGCTAGGGAACAACTAAAACAATGTCACTAGCCAGCTGTTTTTACTGCCCATTGTGGACACAAGTGGTAACCCTCCCATGGACCTGAAAGAAGAGATGTCAAGAAAGTAATTTGAATGTCTCTTTGCCTATGTCTCACTCATCTTGTTTACTTACAGAGTGTTCATGATGACTAACATTTTAGAATCATAGGTGTTAATGGTAGAAAGGGTAGTAGAGATAGTTTAATCCAGGGGTTGCAAATTCAAAGCTCCATAGGGGCCAGATGGGTTATTTAACTGGAAAAAAAGATAATGAGGTGGAGCTTGGGGAGAACGACAAAGAATGGGCTCACCTAAAGAGAAGGGCAGATACTCAGCTCCAGCTGGCTGTTGCCAACTGATGTCTAAGGCCCAAAGTCATGATCTTCTGGGCTTCCCCGCCGCCAAAAAAAGATGACTTCAAATTTTCATGAGCTATCTCTCAAAAATAATTTTTAATTGTGGTCAAATATACCTATAAAATTTACCATTTTAAACATTTTCAGGTGTACAGTTCAGTAGTGTTAAGTACATTTATATTGTGTAGCCAGTCTACAAAATTTCTATCATTTTGCAAAACTAAAATAGTACACATTAAACAACTTAACATTGCCTATTTCTCCCAGCCCCTGGCAACCACCATTCCATTATACTTTCTGTCACTATGAATGTAACTACTCTAAGTATCTCATATATATGAATTCATACAGTGTTTTCATTTTGTAAGTGACTTATTTCATCTAGCGTAATGTCCTCCAGACTCATCACATGTCAGAATTTCTTTATTTTCAAGGATGAATAATATTCTATGTTTGTGTATACCACATTTTTAAGCCCATTTATCTATCATTGGGCACTTGGGTTGACTTTTGACTACTCAGTGAATATGGGTATTAAATATCTCTTTAAGACTTTACTTTTAATTCTTTTGGGTACATGTATACTCAGAAATGGATTTACTAGATTAAACTGTAGCTCTATTTTTAATTTTTAAGGACCCACTATATGTTTTTTTTATAGCAGATGTACCACTTTACATTACTATCCATAGTGCACAAGGGTTCCAGTTTCTCCATATCTTCACCAACACTTGTTACCTTCTGTTCTTTATACAGAAAGGTATACCTAGTGGATATGCAGTAGTATCTCATCATTGTGGTTTTGACTTTCATTTCTCTAATAACTAGTGGTCTTGAGCATCTTTTCATATGCTTCTTGGCCATCTGTATGTCTTCTTTCTGGAGGAGGGCATGGCAACCCACTCCAGTATTCTTGCCTTTTTTAGAGAAATGTTTACTCAAGTCCTTTGCCCATTTTTCAATCAGGTTGTTTTATTGTTGTTGAGTCAATTGTTAAATGGTAGACATGAATTCAAATTTTGTAAACATAAAAAACCACTATATAGACAAAATACACACTTTCAAGCAAAATATGGCCTAAAGACCTCCATTTAGTGACCTGATATGCATCCAACACCCTCATCCTGCAGACAAGGAAACCAAAACCTAGATCAGCAAGTCAACAAGCCTACGGTTGCATGTGGCTATCTGGTGTCTGAGACAGAACTAGACCTGAGGTCCTTCACTCAGACCTTTAGGACATTTCTTAGAACACTCACCAGAGCCAAAACATCTGATGGTAAGAGGTTCTCACCTGCCAAAAATTCATGACTGGACTTGGTGATTTATGGGAGAAAGTGCAAAAGACAATAACTTAAAATGTTCTCCCCCAATTAAAAAAAAAGATAAATGGGAGGTAATGGATATGTTAATTAACTAAATTGGGAGGAATTCTTTAATAATGTATATGTACATCAAATTATCACGATGAACACCTTCAATATCTTACTTTTTATCAGTTAAATCTCACTAAAGTTGGAAAATGAAAAAGCAATAACTCAAGGCAGAGTCAGGCTGAAAGAACCTTTTTCTGCTCACTGCCACCTCCTCCCTTCTCTAGAGGTAGCAACAGGGGCTGGAAAATCCATTCACTCGTAGTTAACAATGGACAAAGGGAAGCCTGTCTGCTGCATTAGTCATTGATTGAATGTCTCTAGCTTCTAGCTACTCTCTTGCTCTCTACCCCAGAAGTGACTTCTCTTTGATCCTATTTTCAAACTGGAATGTGACCCTCCAACTGAGCAGGGCTGAGGGCATGTGGGGGACATGAGTAGATGTTAGAATTGTAATTCTGCTTGAGTCTGACACGTGGATTCCCAAGAACCCATGGCAATGAGAACTTGGAAAAGGCTGTCACAGAGAGGGGGTGGGGTGGGGGGCGGGGAAGAGCATTCTTAAGAAATGGCAAAGATGTGAATACGTTCCACTTAGGGAAAAGTTTGGCTTTTCTTTGTCTGGGATAGATTCACAATATGACTTGCTGGTTATGGAAGGACAGAGTTTTTCAGTCCCTAACTTACTGTGTGTCCTGAGACAAAATACTGTATCTCCTTGCACTTGTATTTTTATAATATTGGAGGGAAGTGACAGAGCTGCAGGATTTTTTGTCATGCTAATTGCAGCATTTAGTCATACACATATCCATGCCATCCTGCCTTGCCTGGTGTCCCCTGGTCTACTAGCCCCTTGACCAATTTTAGCTGCCTTTGGTGGTCCAGGAATTGAGAGTTTGAGTAGTTAGACTGCAGCAGCTGTAATAAACCAAGAGACCTTATTCAAACTCATGTATTCCTAGAGACCAGCTTGAACTTGCTAGTCATCTGGAGCAAACCGCCAGTCAATAGCTCCAAGCTTTGTGTTAGATGTTTTAAGTAGAATTTCTATTTGCCACTTCCCTTGTAGTGAGGGGTTGGGATGGTGCAGAGGAAAATTATGAAAAAGCATTTGGGGGATCCTCCAATGAAACTGCTCACTATACCAATAGTGAAAAAGTTGGCTTAAAGCTCAACATTCAGAAAACTAAGATCATGGCATCCGGTCCCATCACTTCATGGAAAATAGATGGGGAAACAGTGGAAACAATGGCTGACTTTATTTTTCTGGGCTCCAAAATCACTGCAGATGGTGATTGCAGCCAGGAAATTAAAAGACGCTTACTCCTTGGAAGGAAAGTTATGATCAACCTAGACAGCATATTAAAAAACAGAGACATCACTTTGTCAACAAAGGTCCGTCTAGTCACGGCTATGGTTTTTACAGTGGTCATGTATGGATGTGAGAGTTGGACTATAAAGAAAGCTGAGCGCAGAAGAACTGATGCTTTTGAACTGTGGTGTTGGAGAAGACTCTTGAGAGTCCCTTGGACTGCAAGGAGATCCAACCAGTCCATCCTAAGGGAAATCAGTCCTGGGTGTTCACTGGAAGGACTGATGTTGAAGCTGAAACTCCAGTGTTTTGCCCACCTGATGCGAAGAGCTGACTCATTTGAAAAGACCCTGATGTGGGGAAAGATTGAAGGCAGGAGGAGAAGGGGACGACAGAGGATGAGATGGTTAGATGGCGTCACCGACTCAATGGACATGAATTTGGGTAAACTCCAGGAGTTGGTGATAGATAGGGAGGCCTGGCATGCTGCGGTTCATGGAGTCGCAAAGAGTCAGACATGACTGAGCGACTGAACTGAACTGAACTGATTGATGATTTCCCGGCCCAACCATGATTCAAGCCAGTCTGAATGATGCCTTTTTATTTACCAGGGTTGGAGCTGGCCTTGCTCAGTTCCCAGCTTCCTTAACCATCCACTGTCCTCCCTAGAATAAGCTCAAGAGTATGTTTGACAAGTGTTTGCCAATGCCAGTAAATGGTTCAATGTGGAGCACAACTTATTAGAAAGGTGTGCCCAAGTTTGCAAGTGTTTTATATTGCTGATATGTTATCAGGATTCAGTCAGAAATTAGATTTTATTATAATCTCCTCAATCAGGGCAAAAGCCATGGATCATTCATCTTTGTATTCCCAGCACAGAGCACAGGGCCTGGCCCCTGGTTAACTCCTAATCATCATGCAGTTCATTTACTCATTCAAATGCTAATTGAGCACGCGGGGTGTACTAAAAATGCTCCCAGGAACAGGGCAGGAAAGACAAGTAAGGCCTCTGCTCTCAGCATGGTTACAAGCTAGAGGAGCTTCACCTCCTGCAGGAAGCTTTCCTTTCCCCGCTGCCTGAAGACTCAGAGCTGATCCAAAAGACAGCACTTACTGCAGAGAAGTGTACACACTTCTGGAGTACAAGACAACGAATTATTCATCTTTGTAACCCCAGTGCCTAAAACAGAGCCTGGTACTCAGAAGGTGCTCCAAAGAGGTTGGTAACCACGGAACCCATGCTTCCCCTCCAATTTCAGCTAAGAAACTTATGGCCTGGAATATGCAATGTCATTCTCTTGGTTTATCCCTCATGCCAACCAGCTGCTCAGTAAATTCCCACTTACTGACCTGACTGCCTCACAAGACCGTAATTTTTCCAAGAGCAAAGGACCACATATTATTTATACTGAATCCCAACATCGAGCAATAGTAGGCAGACCATAAACAGTTGTTGATCGTTTAACAAATAAGTTGAACTATAAATAAAATAAAAGATGCTGGGATTATTAAAATGGTATGCAATTATACATATAATGATAGCTCTGAAGAGTGATATAATATTATTCTGACATCTGTGATCTGTTGTTGGAGTGATGGTGGTGGTACTCCTAACTTACAGCAAAACACTACCAGAGAGATACTGAAGTCTATCAATAGTTGAACCATTTACAGGTCATGCAGTGAAAATACTTCAACCCATCTTTATTTGACCAACTCATAGGATTGATGCAAATCTCCATTTCCTCTCTAAAACACACTGAAAGTGTACAACCAGAAGAGTCTTCATTTGCCTGTCTGCTTGTGCTCCCACCAACTCAGCTGTATGATTTCCAAGACTCAGTTGATTTTGTTCCCACTCACATTTATGTTCATTGTAATTGCTATTATAATTTTCAGTTTAATACTCTAGAAGCTGATAAAATAGCAATACAAAACAAGAGTTGTTACTTTACAGAATAACTTGAATGTAGTAGGAAAAGTTTAAGATAAATCATTAAAAATATTTTCAGTTTAGGGCTGAGCTAGTAAACACTAAAAGTTTGAGGGGAGAAAAATCTACTAAGATTCTACATTCAAAACTGGAAAATATGCCTAATACTTTAAGGAAAGAGTTTGTGCCCAAAAAAGGCAACATAGAACTTGAATCAGCCAACCTATGCAGAAAGAAAACCTTAGTTTTGAGGCCTAAACCAATACTAGATAAATGAATCTACCCTATATGTTGTGAGTTGTATAAAAACATTTAAGGCTTATGGATATTGTATCCTTTATGATTGTAAACATTTACAGTTTTACTTTAATTTACTGTTTTCTGGTCTACAGATCTGGAGAGATTTTCTACTGTATGTTGGGTCATTCAAAACTCCATCTGAAAATAGTAACTCACCAGGAACATCTCTATAACCCCATCTTCCTGGCCTCCTGCCTGAATGACTAGAGTAATATAGGATGGTTCTGGCCACATTTCCATCTTACCATTTTCTCTAATACCTTCATCAAGATAGGGGAATCTAATCAACTGTAAGGCATTTAGAGGTCTGTTTCCACAGCTCTCTAAAAGGATTTTTTCCCCCTCTAGCTTTATATTGAAAACAAGAAAACATTTTCCTGAAGAGAAGCTCTCTCTAGAGAAAAGGAAAATGGGTAACTAGTGAATTCTGCCTTCTGAGAGCAGGTGCTTTTCACATCTAATCTCATGTAATTTTCACAGATAGCCCAGGAGTTTGAGCTCATTGGCCTCTTTGACAGATGAGGAAACCAAGGTTCTGACAGGCTAAGCAAGGTCACCCACCCAGTACTAGAGAAGTGGCAAATGATCCACTGTGAGTCAGTGTACTTCCCAAGCCACCAAATTACCTCTGATGACTTGCCCCAGATCTGACATCCCATTTTTTCTTTTTCCAGAAATAAAACAGTATTGGTGTTATGTGTTGTGTTTCTTTCCCCAAGGCTCCAGCCACTTTAAGGGAATTTTTTGTTTTCATTATTGGTACGTGTCCAAGCTGAGCTCTCCCGTGCCCCGCCATCCTCCACCCTGGCTGGGCTGCCTTAGCCCTATGAAAAGTATTGTACTATGCTATGTTATCTTCCAGCTCTTCTAGAAATTCTTCAGGCTAGCTCCACCCATCCAGTTTCACCTCTCTTTCTCTGCTATGAGTTGAATTCTGTCCCCTCAAAAGATACTGAAATCCTATGAGTGTGACCTTGTTTGAAAATACAGTCCTTGGGGTGATCAGGTTTAAATGAAGTCACTTGTTGTTGTTTAGTTGCTAAGTCATGTCCGACTCTTGCAACACCTTGGACTATAACCCACCAGGCTCCTCTGTCCATGGGATTTTCCAGCAAGAATACTGGAGTGGGTTGCAATTTCCTTCTCTAGGGGATCTTCCCAACCCAGGAATCAAACCTGTATCTCCTATATTAGCAGGCAGATTCTTTATCACTGAGCCACCTGGGAAGCCCAAATTAAGTTGTTAGTAAAAGTCGCTCAGTTGTATCCAACTCTTTGTGACCCCATGGACTATACAGTCCATGGGATTCTCCAGGCCAGAATACTGGAGTGGGTAGCCTTTCCCTTCTCCAGGTGATCTTCCCGACCTAGGAATTGAACCGAGGTCTCCTGCATTGCAGGTAGATTCTTAACCAACTGAGCTTTCAGGGAAGCCCAAGGTCATTAGGGTAGGCCCTAATCCAATACGACTGATGTCCTTATGAAAAAGGGAAATCAGAACACAAACACAGAGAGAAGACAGTGTGAAAACATAGGGAGGATGCCATCCATAAGCCACGGAGAATCTGAGGATACCGGAAGCTAAGACAAAGGCTTGGAACTTTTCTTCCTCACAGTGTTCAAAAGAAACCAATTCTGCCAACCTCTAGAACTGTGATATAATAAATTCTTGTGTAAGCTACTCAGTGTCTTTGCAGACCCAAGCTTCTGACTCATTCTCTCTCGTATTTTTCTCTCTCTGTCTCTCTCTCCCCAACATTCCCTGATCTGGTTTCCATGGATTCCCCAGGCCAGGGTTTGGTTTCCCTCACAGACAGGGCCTCCCTGTCTCTCCATCTCACAGAACAGCCCCCCAGGGACACATGCTCCTCCCCACTGCAAGCTCTCAGCACACCAAGGTCAAACCCAGGCCCCTAGCTGGGAAGGAGGTTCCAAGGGAAGGAGGATTGGGCAGCAGTAGAACAGTCACCTGTTTTTTTCATTTCGATATGTTTGTCAACTAAGTAATACTATAAATGCAAGGCAGACACCACTGCAAATGCCCTTTTCTCAAACAGGTTAGAAATTGTTATCCTAGCTATTCCTTGCTGACCTAATATTTTCTATTTTGTGTCCTCTATTATTATTACATGGTCGGGCTCCAACAAAGCCTTTCCCTGAAATTACCTGGAAAATCACAAAATTAATTGAAAGCTGAAAAGCAGTCATTGAGTTTCTATGACAGAATTCTTCGGTGTCACCCTGACTGAGTCTCTCAGGCAGTCTAACTGAAGTCGGGAATAAGACATAAATCATTGTCACCACAATGCATCACACTGGGTTTAGTATTTAATCATTTTTCATTTGCAAGATGCCTGAAGGTGGGTGGTATTAATGCATGTTTTAAACACATCGAGAAACTCCCATCCTTAGTTGTAGTCTATTCAGTTATAACAAATATTAATCAAGTACCTACAAAGTGGCAGGCACTGTTTTAGGCACAGTGGCAAACAAGATAAAGCCCCTGCTCTCCTAGAGCTTATTATATTTAATGTCAGAGATAGGCAGTAAACAAAAATATATAAAACTGGATCTCGGGTCATAATAGTTCAGGGAAAAATAAAGCTGTAATTATTTGCTCAATATCAGTCTTCACTTTAGGTTATAACTTTCATGATGACAGTGGCCATGTCTGTCTCGCTCACAGTATGCATTTGATAAGGGTTGTTGAATGGGTGAATGGTGAATGGATGGATAGATGGAACTCAACATATATTTTGGACTCTTAAGAAGCCATGTATATCCTACATTGAAAATTCATTGGTTCAGTTATACATTTTGTGAGCCTCCATTGTGTGCCAGAAACAGACTAGACACTGAAAATTAAGGTGGATAAGGTAAAATCCTCTCCTACAGGGAGCTCACACATCTTTCTTTCTTTTTTTTCAATTTGTTACACATGTTTCTTTAGACATCTTAAAGAAAAAAAAGAACCTTGTCATGGACATATACATGTGGTACTCTGTGCTTCTTTGAAGGAGGTGGGGGAGAATTAAAGGGGATGGTGGTACAAGAAAGGAGTCCCAAAGGAAGGGGAACTTGGAGTGAACCTGGAATAGACTGTGAGGTCCAGGAAAGGTGTTCTGGGCTGAGGGACCAGCATGGGCAGAAGCTGGAGACAGAAAAGTCTAGGGACACCAAGGTCATCTTTTGTTAAAACAGGAACACAGGGAGAAATGATGGAGATGAGGCTAGAAACTGAATCAGGAGTCGAATGTTGATCACCTCCTCCCCATATGTCAGCTCTTTCATTGCGGAAATCTGATGAACTTATCAGACAGGTGCTAAAGGTCAGCAAAGTTAAAGGATTGGGGACACTGAAGCAGTTACATGAGTAGTTGCCTAGAAACCTTGTTTGACACAAAAGCACCTCTTTTTTTCCCTCACGTTTCTTTGTTTCCATGCTGGGCTATCAGATTCTGCGTCTTCCTGGATCTGAAACCCCAGATCATCCTCTGGGCAGGCCACTGGAGTGGTCGTTTGTCTGACTGCAGGCATAATAAGGCTGGACGGAAATCTACTCTGTTCCCCATGCGCTGCACCTCGCCGCACCAAACCTGCTCTGCTGGTTTAGGCTGGCCTCCTCCTGAAAGGAGAAATATGTAGACACGGTGGGGGAGGAGTGCTCCGTGGGTCTTGTGGAGCTGCCTGCAGAGAAATACAGCCTATCCTAAGGTCAGGTTGCTTTTTACCTTATGTTCACAGAGGGAAAGGGCATCCTCGTGGTTCTGTTTACTTGAGAATCTCCAAACTTAATGGTGCCCCAGCATGTATTATTATGTTTGTTTTATCCAATCTATGAGAAATATATACATCCTGCAGAAAGCATGGAAATTAGAGGAAATACAAAGGCTAAAGCTAAAATTACAGTAAATCATTAGAGCCACTGTTAATGTTTTGGATTATTTCCTTGTAGTCTTTGTTTTTATGAACACACATACACATCAAATTAATTTGTGTGTGTGTTAAGTCGTCAGGCTCAGCTGGGTAAAGAATCTGCCTGCAATGCAGGAGGCCTGGGTTCAATCCCTGGGTTGGGAAGATCCCCTGGAGAAAGGAAAGGCTATCTACTCCAGTATTCTGGCTTGGAGAATCCCATGGTCTGTATAGTCCATGGGATCACAAAGGGTCGGACAGGACTGAACGACTTTCACTTTCACTTCACCAAGTCACTTCAGTCGTGTCCGACTCTTTGTGACCCTGTAGACTGTAGCCTGCCAGGCTCCTCTGTCCATGGGAGGAAAGGCAAGAATACTGGAGTAGGTTGCCATGCCCTCCTCTAGGGGACCTTCCTGAGCCAGGGATCAAACCTGCATCTCTTACATCTCCTAAATTTGGCAGGAGGGTTCTTTACCACTACTGCCACCTGGGAAGCCCCTTTGTATTAAAAAATACCATTTGAATTATATTCTGGGTCTTTGGTGACACCATGACACCTGCCATTCCACTGCATTCTTCCAACATGTGCATGTTACTGTGCTATACCAAGGAAAGTTTTTTAAAAACTGATTACATCTCTGCCTTACAGAATTCAGCTTCACCACTCTGACATCTTTACCTCAAGGCTGTTTTTGGAAGCCTTTCCTGACTATCTTATTTACATTTGTAACCCCCTTCTTCCTCTCCTTCTTTTCATAGCATACGGCCATCTCACCTACTATATATCTTACTTATTTGCCTTATCTCATCCCACAGAAGAAAACTGTGGCAAAATATTTATTCATTCAGTATTCAGCAAACACCTCCAGGTGTCTAGAACTGTGATAAGCATAGAATGGAGTCCACACCAAAAGAGGAGCTTACAATTGAATTAGAAACACCAAACAGTTAAGCAAAGAAATAAAGCAGGCTGTAATTTTAAAATACTAAACTAAATGAGGCAGGACAAAGTGGATGTGTTCTGGAGGAAGTCAAGAGAACAGACTGTGAAGTGAGAGTAATAACTGGTAAGAAGTAGATGAGGTTTAAAGGCAGGTTTGAACTTGAGGGAGGAACTTAAGGTGGAAACATTTGGCTCATTCTGTAAACAGTGCAAACTTTTGAGCTGGAAGGTGGCATGATGAAAATGGTTTATAAAAATGACTAGTGGACACAGAGCAAAAAAAAAACAAGATGAGAGGACAGATGAAAGGCAGTAGGACCTGAGATGGGGAGGGACTAAAAGAAGGTGATAAATGAGAAAGGGTGGAGGACAACACTGCAGAGGCATAGCTAAGAACTCCCAGTTAAAATGCATCGGCCTCCAATCAGGCAATTCTCAAAATAAAATGTCAAAATCATCCTCCATTACACAGGACGTCGCTAGTGGGCTATAGGAGAATCTGAGGTTGGCTGCCTGAATGCGGAGGAGAGGGTGGGAGATAAAGACAGCTGGGATATTCTATGCAAAGTTAAGTCAATTTAAAGAGCCCACATAAAGAGGAATACAAATGAGAAGATGGGGGAAAAAAATGTGAATTGCTATTTTAGATAAATCCCATATGGGTTATGCTCTTAATTTACTTAAGGCAGATGGCTGGACCTGTGACTGCTTCATTTATTACTGTCCTGCCATTCAGAGCCAGTGCCTTCCTTAGGTTCCTAAGCAACTCTGATGGGAAATGTCAAACGGCGTGAAATTTCCTGATTAGACCACATGACCCGAGCACATCCCAGTGAAAATGATTTGAATACTCAAAATCGCTTACCCTAGACCCCAGCTGCCAGTTCTCTTCCCATGGCAGACGGATGGGTGGGCCTCCCCCACTTTGCAGGCAGTATGGTGGGAGTTCTAGGAATAAGGTAGACCAAAATAAAGAGTGGGAGAGGATTTGGAAGAAAGCTTGGGAATCTGATATTTCAGATTCTCTTTCATGGTACTGTGTACATCCCTAAGTTCTCTATAAAGGAAGGAAAGTAGCAAAGCTTTTAAAGAGAGGCATTTAAACTTCTCTGGCAATTAAGCAGCCTCTGAGTCAGCAAACTCATCTAATAACCTGAGTAATATTTGTGATAACATCAGAGGATTGAAAAAGTATGGGCAGAATCAAGAGCTGGGCTGGTTTATGATCTGAAGCAGAAAGCACAATGATATAACAAAAGCAACAATTAATATTTAAGTCACTATGTGCCAGGCCCTGAAGGAATTATTATTACCCTTTTGTACAGATGAGAAAATTGAGGATTCCTAGAGGATTAAGTTAGGTCACAGAGTTAGAGAGTGGCACAGTTACAGACCAGTCCCAGGGATCCGTCAGAGTGTAAGAAAGTGGTTGGTGAGAAAAGGTGAAGAGATACAAGCAGCAAATGCCAGAATCTGAGCACGCCAGGTGCCTCCCTGTGGCATTTCTTCTGAACAGAGGACAGAGATAAGGCTGATAGAAGTGACTGCTTCATGAAGAAGGGAGCATTTGCCAAAGGCAATGCGGTATCCTACCTTGGATCTTGAAACAGAAAAAGGACGTGTCTGAAATATGAAAAAGCCTGGGGTTTAGTTAATCATCATGTTCCAATGTTGGCTTCTTTGTGGTGATAAATAAGTGAGAGGCAAGTAAGGCATACAGGGCAATGCTCCATGCCATCTTGCAACTTTCCTATAAATCTGAAATTATCCTAAAATTAAAGGGTTATTTTAAATGTTTTTTTAGAAAGAAAAGAGTATTGGTGACAGGTTCACAAGCAGTCTTCTGAACAGTATCATTTAAAATGGAAGTGTCCAGGGCAGCACTGCATTTCTGGGGCTGGTTGTATTTCTCGGCAGACGAGATTATTACTAATGACAATCACAAAGACTAATACTGTTGAGCAGTCACTCCAGCCTTCATCCAAAGGATGTCATACACATGCCTGCATGTCATCTTCAAGACAACACTTATAAATTAAGTAGGTGCTATTATTATCCCAATCTACAGGTGAGAAAAACACTTAGGATAGTGCCTGGAATTTCTGGTAGGCACTATTTTTTTTATTATTTTTAAATTATAGAAGCTAAGAAACCAGGTCAGCTTGTGAGCAACAGAGTAACTCTGAGTGTGTTAGTCGCTCAGTCATGTCCTACGCTTTGTGATCCCATGGACTGTAGCCCACCAGGCTCCTCTGATCATGGAATTCTCCAGGTGAGAATACTAGAATGCGTTGCCATTCCCTTCTCCAGGGGATCTTTCCAACCCAGGGATGGAACCTGTATCTCCCGAATTGTAGGCAGATTCTTGACCGTCTGAGCCACCAGGGAAGATCACTCAAACCAAACCCTGAAAGGTTTCCATTTACTAACTCGATGGCTTGGGCAAGTTTGAAAACCAAACCAGAGCTAACACAGGGGAGTGAATTTTAAAGTTTGTTGAGAGTTGCATCGTATCAACTTAAGTTTACAAAACAGTTAATGGCTTATTAAGTATCTCAAAATCAATGAGTTGAACTTAATTAAATGATTTGAAGATACCCAGGCTGTGTAGTGCTGTTATTGAGGTCAATAAAGGGGAGCTAAAAATTACCTTTCTCAAGAATCTTGAAATGAGAACCAAGTAAAGGCAAGCAGAGACAATAAGGAGATGGTCAGCCCCTAGGATCAATGGGAGCCACTAGGAAAAGAGTTTCCAGATCTCCCTTGGAGGGTCAAATGACCACAGCTCACTGGACCAGGTAGATTGCCCTAGTGAGAAGCATTCCTTGCGAGGGGAAGCTGGAAGAGCAAATTAGGAAGATAGCATTCCGATGATTGACATGAAAATGACTGGGGGGGAGAAGGTGGAACGCTGGTCAGCAGCCTTTGCTCATCCACATTCAGTTCAACCCCACACACCTTCATTTAGCATTTGCTTAGTGTTGGGGATGATGCTGAGCTCTGGGAAGCATGCAAAGGTGAAAACAATAAAACAGTGCCTATCCTCCTGAGTTTACACCTAGCAGTGTATCTCACCAGAAGAGAATCCAGCAACCATGCGGCACAGGGAGTACCCTGAGTTTGAATCTTCACTCCACTCCTCACCCTGTGCCTGGCCCGAGCTGTAGGCTCTCTTTGGACCTTCATAAGAATAATGGAGACTAGGATTTGCTGGGAAGATTGTTGTAAAGATGGAAAATGAGGTAAGTGTCTATAACAAATGTCTGACACAGAAAGTGAAGAGGAGTCTGTGATAATTCCATGTTGCTTTCCTTTACTTACCCCCAGCAACAGACAGAAATCTCTTACTTACACCCTCAGTCTCCCACATCTTCATTTCAAACTAGACCTTGACCTCAACTATTACAGCAAAAAGGAGGTCACAGCAGAAAAGTCAAGAAGCAAATTTTTGCCTTCAGAAACTACAGGAGTCCAAGTCCAAAGAGTATAAAGACAACTTGGGATGTATAAAGCATAAAGACAACTTTCAGGATGGACATTAGAGGGACTTCCCTGGTGGTCCAGTGACTAAGATTCGGTGCTCCCAATGCAGGGAGCCCAAGTTCAATCCCTGGTCAGGAACTAGATCTCACAAGCTGCAAAGAAGAGTTCACGTGCCTCAACTAAAGATCCCAAGCACCACAACTAAGACCAAGTGCAGCCAAATAAATAAATACATTTTTTAAAAAGAAGAATGGACTTTAGAACCTGACCACATTATTTTTATCCACCTGCCCCCAACCTAGGGATAAAGATGGCATTGCTGATAAACAGAGCACACTTGTTGACAGAAAACTGCTTAGAACCTGAAAAAGGAGATGACCTTTTCTAATCCATCAGCCCAGATCTGGAGCCACTTCTAATTTGCACAAGAAATTAGGCCAGCAGCAGCTTTGTCCTTCCCCACCCCTGTCCTTAAAATGTGACACTGTTGCACTTCTAACCCCAAACAGTTTGAGAAAACAACAAAATCCTAAGCCTGTAGTCCTATAACTCATTCATTTATTCAACAAGTATTTACTCAGCCCCTACAGTGTGCTCTGGAATATCTTCTACCTCTTGCATCCCCTGGGCTGCCTTTAATCTCTCTGTTCCACCCCATGTGCCCTGCAAGCCTCTAGTCTACAATCTATTTACTGTTTCTTAGCCAGCATTCACCTCCTGACAAGCAGGTCTGCCATCCTCTTCCTCCAGAATAGAACATTCTTCTATACTTCCCTGTCCCCCAGGCTTTACCTCTTTCTTCATGGCTTAATTCAAAGCCCTTCATCCTTTCAGGGCTCAGTTCCTCTCGCTTCCTTTCCCCCACTTCCCATATTCTATCACCAATATCTGATCTCAACTCCCCACACAACAGTCTCTGGAGAGGAGAAAGGAGGTTGAAAGAAAGTAATTCATTTGCTGTGATTAACCAATTCATGAGTACTCCAATTCAACAAATTGTGTACAAATAGTAATGGCAATGATGCTGCTGCTGCTGCTGCTGCTGCTGCTAAGTCGCTTCAGTCGTGTCCGACTCTGTGCGACCCCATAGACGGCAGCCCACCAGGCTCCCCCATCCCTGGGATTCTCCAGGCAAGAACACTGGAGTGGGTTGCCATTTCCTTCTCCAGTGCATGAAAGTGAAGTCACTCAGTCGTGTCCAACTCTTAGCAACCCCATGGACTGCAGCCTACCAGGCTCCTCCGTCCACGGGACTTTCCAGGCAAGAGTACTGGAGTGGGGTGCCATTGCCTTCTCCATAATGGTAATGATAATACTGTTATAATACTCACTTGAAACTGAATGAGGGATAGGTCACAGTTATTGATAGAGGACAAGCCTAAGGATTGACCATGGGAGTGAGTGCCACGAGGTGGGGTTGGGGCAGGGTCATGGGAGAAGAGAATCCTACCCGCCCCCCTACCCCACCCCACCCCCCCGCAAAAAAAAACCAACAAGAAAAGATTTGAAAAAATAACCCATGAGGTTAAAACAACCATCAGGAAGTTTGACAGGAGTAATGTGGAAAAGCAGGATCTGGAGCTGTACGCTTCAGGAATGAGATGTATGTGTGAAGGACATGGTAAAAGACAACAAAGTGGAAAACAGACTGATGACTTGAGAGTGAGAGCTAGTGAGGAGAACTGAGGATGGGATTGGAAAATGGTCTGAAAGTAGTCATGAGAATACCTCTGGTCTTAATCTGTTTAGGCCACTATCACAAAACTGCCAGGGCTTGGGTGGCTTATAACAAAATTTATTTCTCACAGTTCTAGAGTCTGAAAGTCCAAGATCCAGGAGTCAGTAGATTTGGTGTCAGGTGAGAATTAGCTTCCTGGTTCATGGATGGCTATCTTCTCCTGTGTCCTCTTAAGGTGGAAGGGACAGAGGGAGCTCTCTGGGGTCTCTTTTATAAGGGCACTAGTCTCATCCATAAGGGCTCCACCCTCATGACCTAATCACCTCCCAAAGCCCCTAATACCATCACACTGGGGATTAGGTTTTAATGTTAATTTGTGGGGGACACAGTCATTCCACAGTTTGTACCCTGCTTGTAGGCCCAAGTGAAAAGGAGCAGGACCCTGTGGTCCTCCCCATCAAGGACTTCCACCTGCCTTTTGTCTGTGGAAAAACTTCATTCAAAGAATAAGTTTAATCAGAGCAATGAGAAAATGCAGAAGCAAAGAAAAATAGTCCAACAAGACTAAATAATAATAGTTTAGTCAGTAAGCAAAGTCAAGGACTTTTAGTTCCTTCTCAAGGGCTATAGATAATATTCTGAGCCATATCCTGTGAGCTGTTTCATAGATACTGAAACTCCAACCAGGCGGAAGAAGTTAACTACACAATCACCAGACTGTGTTGTACTTAGTCGTTCAAATGTGTCTGGCTCTTTGAAGCCCTATGGACTGCAGCCAGCCAGGCTCCTCTGTCAATGGAGATTCTCCAGGCAAGAAAACTGGAGTGGGTTGCCTTGCCTCCTCCAGGGAATCTTCCCAACTCAGGGATCAAATCCAGGTCTCCTGCATTGCAGGCAGATTCCTTTACTGACTGAGTTATCGGGGAAGCCCAAGAACACTGGAGTGGGTAGCCTACCCCTTCTCCAGGGGATCTTCCTGATCCAGGAATTAAACTTGGGTCTCCTGCATTGCAGGTGGACTCTTTACCAGCTGAGCTACCAGGGAAGAAGATCAGATTGTAGCCATGACATAAACTGCCACAATTCCGAGGACTGGCCTCAAAGAAATGGAAACAAACTGACCTTGGAACTGAAGATTAACTGCACGTAGAACAATCAAGGTGCCACTGGTCAGACCACCAATGACCAATTTCAAGAAGACTGTCAAAGCTGACTGTGCTGTTTCTGCATGTAGCCCCCTCCCTCTTGCCCACTGATTGTCAGTGGGTAGAATCAACCTTTGGACAGGACCTGCCCTCCTCTACCCAGCGGCCGGCATCCACAGTAAAGCAAGCTCTCCTCTCCACCAACCTTGCGTCTTTATTAGTTTTTGAGTGGTGAATAGCCAGACCCCACTTTTAGTTACACGAGTGTTGGAGAGAAAAGGGCCAACACCTGCAAAAGAACCAGTGTCCTGGAGAGAACCAGATCTCCAGTGTAGTAAGAAGGTGAAGAGAATATTCAGAGAAGTGAGGTATAGAGGGGATGTTGTGAGGGCACTGTGGAAGGGTTTCAAAAGTTGAGAAGGAATGATATAGAGTCAGAAAAGGGATAATGAGGCCATGTGGAGATCAGAGTCCGAAGGATGAGAGATCACTTGGAGATCAGGGCTGACATAAATGGAGAGGAAGGCAAGGTGGATTAGTGCAGGACCCCAGGCCTGATAGTAGTTGGCACAGTTGTGGGTGGTGGGAGCCAGTGGGTGAGGGTTGGCCTGGAGCAAGCACTCAGAGTTCTTGCCCATTGCAAATTTATAATCTGTTGGAGGAAACCCATATAAAGTGACAGAACAGTGCACCCCAGGTTAACTTTGGGATTCAAAAACTATGGAAGCCTATAGGAAGGTCACCCAACTCAAATAAGGAGAGCCAAGGAAAACTGAGGGGGGAGGGAGGGAAAGAGAGAGAGAATAGGAATAGAACTCCATCAAATTACTGACACTACCAGAAAATAATTGAGGTGCTTCTCCTACAGCAATGAATCTTTGTACCACACATGATCTTAGCCAAAAGGCCAAGTAGATATGAAGTGAGTCTTTGTACAAATGAACCATAAACTAAAAAAGTTGTGTAATACTTTATATTCACATTATTTGAATAGCCTTTGATGTTGCCAGAGTGAAATTTATTGCCTTTGGCTAGAGAACTTTTCAAGATTTACACAGCAAAGGGTGAGTACACTACTATCTTTAATATAAGTTGTAAAATTCTAAATAGATGTAAATTAGAGATTTTCTGAGTGTAAAAAAATAGAAAACATTTTAAAAGCTAAGAGTTTAATACATCCCTCTCTATTACTTGAAATGTCTAAAATTATCTCTGGTATTCAGGGTGATGGTTATAGAGAATCAAATTGATGGCAACTTCCTCAACTCCCCTATCTAAATTAGCTGTTCTCTTTCTATGTCAACATTGGATGAGTGCTTAAATGTACCTTATGTAATCCTCATAACAACCTGAAAGATAATAATTTCCATTTTTATTACAAGAAGTGTGATGCTTAGAAGGATAAAATAACCTGCCGTGTTCCACAGCTAGTGAACAGCTAAAGCAAATTCACAACTGTCTGCTAAAACCACTGCCTCTTCCCTTACACTGTGATGTAGTAACATTTTCAAGATTTTTTTATTGCAAAAACCTATTCATGTTGTCCACACTAGTTAGAGATCCACTAACCACATGAAGAAGTCTCAAGGAAAAATACTATTGATTAGATCCAAGAGGCTTTTCATATGACTGTTAATACATAAAGCAGAATAAAATATAATAGCAAGAATCTCCCTCTCAGGATCTCTGCAGATGACAGGCTAGTTTAGTGAAGCAAATCTGGTTGTGTTCAGTAGAAGGAACACATTGGAGACAGGCTGACAAGGCTGGCCAGCAAGAAAACCCTAACGGGAACACTCATAACACCATATCTAAAGAGCTGGTGTTGAAAATAGACTTGGTCTACAAAGCATCCTCATAGAAAAAAAAAAAAAAAACCTGTATCTGTTGGCCCATGAAGATGGATTGCTAGTCTAATGTAGAATATTTACTCATCCTAAAATAAACCTATGAGATTATGTTTTATAAAGACAGAAAGTTTTAATGGGGGTGACTGGAGACAGTGATGTATCAATCTTCATCAGCATCTATAAAGTTCAGACAAAATATTTGCAAAGCCCTAATTCATGTCAGATGATAAACCCCAGGGTTTTGTGCAACACAGTTTAAACAATTAAAATTATGTATTACTATCCTATGCATGGCTGTTCTGTTATTTAAATAATTCCCTCTATGGGGGCATTTAATTAGTTTCTATTTTTCTCCAATGTATACAGTGTTATAATCAATGCCCTTTTACATATGTTTGGCATGATTCCTTGTTTCTTTAGAATATAGTCCTAGAAATCTGGGTCAAAGCACAGACACAGTTTTGAAGTTTTTGATAGATATTGCCAAAATGTCCTCTAAATATTCAAATATACAATGTTCAGATTTCTGGCTCAATGAAAGTTTCTAGGATTCTTCTCAGAGTAACTAAGAGCAAAAGGAAGATATTAGATCCAGAATTATGGGTTTGAGCCCTATCTTTACTGTTTGTTAGCTGTGTCACCTGAGTCAAATTACTCAACTGTACTGTTTCTGTTCCTTGATCTATAAATTGGGTGGGTGGGTGTGTGTGTGTGTGTGTGTGTGCACACGCACATGCACGCTCAGTTGTGTCCAACTCTTTGCCACCCCATGGACTATAGCCCGCCAGACTTCTCTATCCATGGAATTTTCCAGGCAAAGGATATTGGAGCAGGTTGCCATTTCTCCTTCCAGGGGATCTCGCCCACCCAAGGACTGAATCTGAATCTCTTACGTCTCCTGCACTGGCACGCAGATTCTTTATCACTGAACCACCTAGGAAGTCCATCTGAGAAACGTGGTTATACTATCAGTATTCAACTCACAGAGTTTCTTTATTGTTGTTGTTCAGTAGCTAAGTCATGTCCGACTCTTTGCAACCCCGTGGACTGCAGCACACCAGGCTCCTCTGTCCTCCACTATCTCCTGGAGTTTGCTCAAATTCATATCCATTGACTCGACCACACTATCTAACCACCTCATCCTCTGCTGCTCCTTTCTCCTTTTGCTTCACTCTTTCCCAGCATCAGGATCTTTTCCAATGAGTAAGCTCTTTGAATCAGGTGGCCAAAGTACTGAAGCTTCAGTTTCAGAGTCAGTCCTTCCAATGAATAATCAGGATTGATTTCCTTCAGGAATGCCTGGTCTGATCTACTTGCTGTCCAAGGGACTCTCAAGAGTCTTCTCCAATACCACAGTTCAAAAGCATCAATTCTTTGGCACTCAGCCTTCTTTACAGTCCAACTCTCACAGTCAAACATGACTACTAGAAAAACCATAGCTTTGACTATATGGACCCCTTTGACAGCAAAGTGATGTCTCTGCTTTTTAATTCGCTATCTAAGTTTGTCATAGCTTTCTGTCCAAGTAGCAAGCATCTTTTAATTTCAATAATTAAATAAATCAATGTCTGTAAAGCTCTTAGAACCAGGCCTAGTAAGAAGCCTTGCATAAGTGATCGCTACTATAATTATCCTTGGTTCTTATATTTTCCGACTTCAAAACCAATTTTTAAAAAAGAATTAAGGGAATATGAGTTTGCTTTTTTTTCACTTTTCCCAAATTAAAATATTTTTTTGAAACCCAGTACATAAGCAGCACTTCATAGAAAACATTATATTTTGATAACACTAAAATTTAGGAAGAACACAATGTCAGAATAAATGACTTTTATTCTTACATTTAACTTTAAGATAAAATTTTTATATTATACTTGTTTTTCTCATTTCTCCATGGGGCAGTGAATATGTTATTTGTTCACTGTGTTTGAGAACCACTGGACAGCCATATTTTCCAAAACCCCTACATTTCTATTTTTTTACTAATTCATAAAGGTTTTAAACTTTTTAAAAAAATGAATCATAGGATTTAAACAGTAGCTTTTGTGAACTATGCAAATAAAAGATAATAGAATCATAAGGTCAGCTTTCTGACTTTGCAAGATGCAAATAACAGAGAAATAAACATTCTTTTTATATGGTCCTAAGAGAACATAAAAGTGAAGCTAAAGCCCATTCTGTGGCCACGAAGCTTGACACCGCTACTTCTGTTCCGACAGGAATCCCTATAAAGTTCTTGAAGTAGAAATGACATTTCTGAGCACCTAACAGCCAAATCATTTGTGAAAGATCCAGACCTTGAATTAACTCCAAGCAAGACCTAGAAAGGAACACAGAAACTCTTAGGGAAACCACATGAACTAATGGCAGCAAAGACATTAACCACTGATCTCTCCATCCATAATTGTCTCCATCTTGAAAATAATTTGTTTGGGATGAAGGATGCTATTGCATGATTTGTCAACCAGCTTTCCAAGTCACTCGCTAATTGTCGGGTACATATTCACCAAAGAGCTAACAGTAACAACTAGCATGTGATGAGCACACACTAGGTGTCTTGCAGTGTTCCTGGCCTCCTCTCCTTTTATCATCACGGCTATTTTCTGTGACAAGGCAATATTGTTCTCGTTTCTATTTTAAAGGTGGCGGAACTGAAACTTGGAAGATGTTAGAAACTTGGCTCAAAGTTTACACAGGTGGAACCAGACCACAAACTGATACAGCTGACTCCATGGTCTTACTCTTAAGCCTTGTGCCACACTGCCATTCTAAACCCTATTTTATTGTTTTTAAATCTTAAGGGGAAATACAATAAGACTTCCTCATCTCACACGAAGAGAAAACACACACCAGTCATAAATGAGTATCCTGGAAATGACCTGAACTACAGGAAATCTTCCATCACAGACCAGGCTCCTTACTTTGTTACCCTTGGCAGATCCCAGTGTTGGTGTTCTCAATTCTCTCTTTTTGAAATAAGTGATGTCTGAAAAAACAAGGAATTCATAGGGGCAAACGAGTCAATCAATTTTTTCTTTCCTTAAATTCAAAGTTGGCTCCTAGTTAACAATTTAGATGGGGGATAGTGTAGGAAAGGAAGAAGATGCCAAGATTCTTAAGTATTATTTTAGAAGATTGGCAATCACCTCATTTCTTTTATTAATTATACAGCTAGTAAGGCCATTAAGTTCAGTTCAGTTCAGTCGCTCAGTAGTGTCCAACTCTTTGCGACCCCATGAATCGCAGCACACCAGGCCTCCCTGTCCATCACCAACTCCCGGAGTTTACTCAAACTCATGCCCATCGAGTCGGTGATGCCATCCAGCCATCTCATCCTCTGTCGCCTCCTTCTCCTCCTGCCCCCAATCCCTCCCAGCATCAGGGTCTTTTCCAATGAGTCAACTCTTCGCATGAGGTGGCCAAAGTACTGGAGTTTCAGCTTCAGCATCAGTCCTTTCCAATGAAAACCCAGGACTGATCTCCTTTAGGATGGACTGGTTGGATCTCCTTGCAGTCCAAGGGACTCTCAAAGAGTCTTCTCCAACACCACAGTTCAAAAGCATCAATTCTTCGGCGCTCAGCTTTCTTTATAGTCCAACTCTCACATCCATACATGACCACTGGAAAAACCATAGCCTTGACCAGATGGACCTTTGTTGGCAAAGTAATGTCTCTGCTTTTTAATATGCTATCTAGATTATTAGACCCCATCAAAAAATGGACAGAAGACCTAGAAAGACATTTCTCCAAAGAAGACATAGATGGCCAATAGGCACATGAAAAGATGCTCAACATTGCTAATAATTAGAGAAAGGCAAATCACAACTACAATGAGGTACCACCTGACACCAGTCAGAATGGCCACCATTAAATAATCTACAAATAACAAATCCTGGAGAGGGTGTGGAGAAAAGGGAACTGTGCTACATTGTTGGGAATGTAGGCACTATAAAAATGTAGGCACTATAAAAAACAGTATGAAGATTCCTCAAAAATCTAAAAACAGAGTTGCCATATGCTCCAACAATTCCACTCCTGGGCATATATCCAGACAAAACTATAATTCAAAAAGATACATGCACTTCAATGTCCACAGCAGCACTATTTACAGTAACCAAGACATGGAAGCAAACCTAAATGTTTATTGAAAGATGAGTGGATAAAGAAGATGTGAAATATATAAAATATATAATGGAATACTACTCAGCCATAAAAAAAGAATGAAATAATGCCATTTACAGCAACATGGATGGACATAGAGATTACCATACTAAGTGAAGTTAGAAAGAGAAAGACAAATACCATATATCACTTACATGTATAATCTAAAATATGACACAAATGAATTTATCTATGAAACAGAAACAGACTCACAGACATAGAGACTTGTGATTTCCAAGAGGGAGGGAGAGTGAGGGAAGGGTGGATTGGTAGTTTGGGACTAGCAGATGCAAACTATTATATATAGAATGGATAAACAACAAGGTCCTACCATATAACACAGGATATATTCAATATGCTATAATAAACCATAATGGAAAAGAAATTTTTAATTTTAATTAAAAAAATAGTAAGGTCATCAGAATGACAGGCACACATGAAGAAGAAATTTATTTATGAATTATGGTACTGACAGCCAAGGACTGTGAAGCCTCTGAGATTATGCCCTGCAAATTAACCTGTAAGCCTGCCATGGATTCATGAATGATGGTACAAACTGTGATACTCCTGAGTAAGACACAAAAAAATTTACTATTCAGACCAATACCGCTAACCAAAGTATCAGCACATTCTTGCACTGGTTCCCAGAGTCCCAGAGTTCCCACAGGATGACAGGAAAGGGGCCAGATAACATCTGCACAAGCACTGGTTTGCATAACAGGAGAGGAACCCTGAATCTTTCATACCTTTCATCACATGTGTGTGCTCAGTCGCGTCAGACTCTTTTGTGACCCCATGGACTGTAGCCTGCCAGGCTCCTCTGTCCATGGGATTTCCCAGGCAAGAATACTGGAGTGGGTTGCCATTTCCTTCTCCAGGGGACCTTTCCAACACAGGGATTGAACTCTTGTCTCCTGCATCTCCTGCACTGCAGGCAGATTCTTTACCTCTTGAGCTACTGGGGCTTCCAGAATCTTTCATAATTGGCAGCAAATAAACCCGTTCTTTTGCTGCAGAGAGTAATACTTCTATTTTCCAAGGCCATTTACTATACAGATATCTCTGAAAAAAGGGTCTGGAACCAGTACAATCAACGCCTCTGCTCACAAGACATGCAGAAATGTGAGAGACCCATGGGAAACTATCACCCATCAACAACCATTCTGCTTGTTACAAAAGTACATGTTTGAAGGCTGTATCTTGTTTAGACTCACGGACTTTTCTAAATGCTGCAGCACCCAGAAATTATTTGCCAGGCTCTTGAACTATTCCTTTTCAAAAAGGTCTGTTTTGCCACTACACGTGTATTTTCTGCAGATCCTAATGAGTCAATGGATTCTAGAAATAAAATGTTCACACAAATGCAGTGTAGAAACTAACCCAGAGCTTTCCAAGTTAACATGCTGTAAATGTACAGTGTAGGTGGTTATACAAAGAAGACTGTTGTATACAATTTCCAATAGCAAAATGATCTCAAAAAACAGTTATGAGGCTCCTTTTTGGCCCCACGGTGTGGCTTGTGGGACCTTAGTTCCCTGACCAGAGATTGAACCTGTGCCCCTTGCACAGGAAGCAAGGAGTCTTAACTACTGGACTTCCAGGAAAGTCCCTGGGAGGCTTTTTTTGAAAGTATGATCCTTAAAGTCCAGATTGGGTCATATTGACTCCCCATCTACTCATTATCTCTTGTGAAAGATCAACTAAAAAGAAAAGGAGCATCCTCTCTTAAGACCAGTTTTCTCATAAGAATCCAAAATTTTGAGCTATGATATATATTGCCTCAGTTCAGTTCAGTTCAGTCGCTCAGTTGTGTCTGACTCCTTGTGACCCCATGAGTCGCAGCACGCCAGGCCTCCCTGTCCATCACCAACTCCCTGAGTCCACCCAAACCCACGTCCATTCAGTCAGTGATGCCATCCAGCCATCTCATCCTCTATCGTCCCCTTCTCCTCCTGCCCTCAATCTTTCCCAGCATCAGGGTCTTTTCCAATGAGTCAGCTCTTCGCATGAGATGGCCAAAGTATTGGAGTTTCAGCTTCAACATCAGTCCTTCCAATGAACACCCAGGACTGATCTCCTTTAGGATGGACTGGTTGGATCTCCTTGCAGTCCAAGGGACTCTCAAGAGTCTTATCCACACCATAGTTCAAAAGCATCAATTCTTTTGCACTCAGCTTTCTTTATAGTCCAACTCTCACATCCATACATGACCACTGGAAAAACCATAGCCTTGACTAGATGGACCTTTGTTGGCAAAATGATGTCTCTGCCTTTTAATATGCTGTCTAGGTTGGTCATAACTTTCCTTCCAAGGAGTAGTGTCTTTTAATTTCATGGCTGCAATCACCATCTGCCCTTTATATGAACCAGAAATTAGACCTGCATTTTACAATCATTATGCATAATTCTGAATAAGAACACTATAAATATATTTTTCCTTTATCATAGACTAAAGTATCACAGACCAATCTCATGGATGAGATTGCACGTATTTGTCCAAGTGAATAAAATAAATATTCTTTTCTTTTATTGTATCGACACTCTCATTTATTTATTCAAGTCATACCACACAGCATGCAGGATCTTATTCACCAACCAGCAATCAAACTCACATCCCCTGCACTGGCAATAGAGTCTTAACCACTCGACTGCCAGGGAAGCCCCAATAATGATGATTCTTAATTGCACTCAAGTCAAACTAAATTTGGGGCAAAATACATTCATGTTAAAATGACATGGAAGGGCAGACGGTGGTTGTCAGTGTCGGGCCATAGGGTGGGAGAGGTGAAGGTGGTCAAAGGGTGTAAAATTTCAGTCATAAGATAAAAATAGACACATTACATTAGGATATAATGTACAGCATAGTGACTATAGTTAACAACACTGTTTTGCACATTTGAATGTTGCTAAGAGAGTGGATCGTAAAAGTTCTCCATATAAGATAACAATTGTAACTGCTATTGTGGTGATCATTTTGCTATACACATATATCAAATCATTATATTGTACACATAAAACTAACACAATGTCATATGTCAATTATATCTCAGTTTTTAAAAAAGAAAGAAATAGAATGTAAAATGGTAATAATATACAAAAGCCTATCAGTCCCACTGGCATTTTTTCAGATTTACCACAATCCAGTAAAAGGCCTCACACATAGTTGATGTAGATAGTTGTCAAATGAGGGAAAATATTGATATAAATGAATAAGCACTCTTCTCTGTCATTTATACCTTGCTTACTTCCTTTTCTTCCTAAGGAATATTGGCTTCTTTTCCTCTCAACCATCAATACTATCTTCACCCATAAAACTGCACTAGTTCCTTTTTCCCAATGGCTCACATGATTCTGAGTCTCACAGAACCACCTTCCAATAATTAAAAGCTTAATATAATGAAGTTCAGAGATCTATATTCAGAACATTCCTTGTAAGTATTTCTTTTGCCTGCCATAACTCTAGGTAGCAGGCCTGAGTTACAAAAATTAAAACAACCAATGAAGCTTGAAGGCAAACCATTCTGTTCCTCATATTCATAGGTTTATAGCTGAACTCCATGCAAGGCATTTTCATTGTCATTTCTCTAAATCTTTTGAATGTTGCTCTAAGTCTTATACTTTCCCATTTATTCCCACATGCCAATGCCCCACATCATTCATAAAATGAAACAGTAGCAAAGATTTGCTGCTTCAAAATGAGGACACACTGACTTTTCCACAAATTCATTTTACCCAGGTATAAATACCCAAATACTGACAAAAAAAATATGGGGAAATGTGCCATGATATAGAATTGCATCTCAAATATTGTTTTTTGACGATGTTTGTCTGGCAGAGTCCTATATATCTGTGTTTCTATAGTTTTGGATACATAGCCCTACAAAATGTGAAATAGAATTGTCTCCTAATTTCAATAAGGCCTGCATTGGCAAATGATCAGAAATAAACCCAAAACGTGACTGAAAGACAATTTTTTGATGTCTTAAGAAATGCAACATTCAATGGAATCAGAGGTTGGTCTCAAAAGAGATGTCATTCTCCTTCTTCGAGTCTCATAAAACACAAACACACACAAACATAAGAATACACCCTGGAGAATACTTACCAAGAGCTAAGCTCTAAAATTAAAGAATCTGTAGAAAATACAATGATGCACATGAAAATATTGCTTCAGTATTTCAGTATTCAAAAGTTTTCATTCTCTCTTTTGTGTGAAATTCAATTATACAGAAAGAAAACAAATGGAGTAAAGAATGAAAATGGCATATGGGATTTTTTTTTTCAATTACTATCAACTGAACTCTAAAACAAAAAGGCCATTTATGTAGCAATTGCATCTAATGATGTACATTTTTCTCCTGTCAGGCTACCCTCGATTTTAAAAATACCTTCTTTGGAGCCTCAAAGCACTAAACCCAGCCATTAACTCCTTTATAATAACAAATTATTTTTGCCCATAAATGCAAACAATAATAATCTTGCTCTAATCTTGACATTTCTGTCAAAAAAAAAAAAAAAAAACTTTTAAAAACTTTGATATTTTACTAAGAAAGACTCAGTGAGGTATTTACTTCTTTCTAGAAATATTTCATCAAGCACACTGTGACCATTCTAAAACAGCAAAAAGGAAAAGTATGAATCTCATTGCTTTAACTTAATGTATTGCTTTAGAGTAAGAAAAAAGAAGCTACTCTTATGTACAAATGCAACACTGATAAAAATATGAAAGCATACATCTATAAGATTAATCTTCTAGAAAATTAAAATACTAAAATTCTTCTTTGGATTCATTTAAATTTAAGAGATGACTCAAGAACAATTAAAATTTTGCTCCAAAAGATGAAAAAAACTAATTTAACACATTTAGATAGAAACTTTATATAACTCTCTCCATATAAATATATATAACTATACATTCTATGTGTATAGAATACATGCAACTGTAATGATATATATATATAAGTAACTATACATTATGTAACTATATATTTATATAAGTATAGATGATAATATTTAAGTACATATTCATAAAAGTATTTATATTATACATATAAACTAAATATATATAAGGGTTCGATCCCTGGGTTGGAAAGATCTCCTTTGAGAAGGGCAAGGCTACCCACTCCAGTATTCTTCCCTGAAGAATTCCATGGACTATCCATGGGGTCCCAAAGAGTCAGACATGACTGAGCAACTTTCACTTTCACTTTCAAGTATACATATGTATATATATTCACTGTCTAACTTACGTCACTTGAGCTTGAACTGGTAAGGTGTACAAAACACTTACCATAGATGCCCCACTCTCCCCCAAAAATTTCATTATTTTAACAGGAAATGTTCCTTTGAGCCAAAAAGAACTTAAATATCAATGACAAGCTAGTGGTTACATTTGAAACTCTTCTGCCACATGGAAAGCAGACTCTAGCACCCACCTTCTCCCACACCTCAAAACAGTACTACGTACCTGCAAAAGTTTTGGAGTTCCACCCATATACACCTGAGGCAATGGGGCAGTCAGATAAACAGATGTCACTACCTGCCAGTCCTCCTCCTGGAGATGATGCAGTGTGGTGCAAAGAGCAATGGACTCTGGAGGCCACAAACCTGGAATCCAATCCTTTTGCTAATGTTGAGTCTTGGGCTAGTTGCCTTCTATCTCTGTGAGCTTCAGCTGTCCTCATCTATAAAATGAGGAAAATAAAACCAGCCTTCAGGGTTGTGGTAGAGGTAGCACATACCAAGTTTCAGGCAGTTACAGGACAGAGAAAGGTAGGCATGAGGGAACCGTGCTGATGGGGGAAGTAGGACAGTTTCCAAAGTCTGAACCAATGAAAGTAAGTATTTGTGAGATCTCTGAAAACTTTGTCTTGGGCTAATCCTGAACACCATTATTAAGGATGGAAATTATTTTCTTTCATGCATTCACTCATCTGTTAGGTCCACAATTACTGAGCTTCTTATCTATGCTAGCAAGGCAGACAGACCCCATATATAACCATAATACGCAGATGCTATCACTGGTGAAAGGGTAAAGCGAGAGCTTGAGATGACAGTCAATGAGGTCCTGAAAACAACAGGGAACATTTCAAGTCAAGTCACATAAAGTCAGAGAGGGGTTAGTAGAGGGACACTGCCAGGGGGTTTCAGGGCCACATACAAGTGGTTCACACCAATCTCTCTAGGAGTATGAAGCTGGGAGCAATTGTACCAGGAGATCAGTGGGGCGGTCTCTCCATCATCATTGTGACAGGGACTCAGATGGGGAGTGGTCTGGGAAGTGGTGCATTCAGGCCATCAGGGGTTCTAGGCCTTTTCCAGACCAGCTAGACCATCACAATATGAATATCCTTAGATACCACCAATTCAAGAGGGTAGGTTAGTTAGAAAGAAGAACCTGTAAGGGAGTAGAGAAAGATTTCTATTAATATAACCTTCCAGATAGAGTGAGGGAATCAGATTTATTTTATATTTGATAATATGAATAACCAATCTAAAAGTATCAAATATAAATTAGAATAGAATGATGAATGATAAAGTGATGCTTATTCTGTTTGATTCTATACATTCCTGATTGTGTTGATGATGGTGATGATGATAGAAAATAATAGCAATTACCATATCCTGTGTGTTTCCTATGTGTCAGGAAATGATTTAAGTGCTTAGTATTTACCTTTCACAACAACCCATGAAATAGACAGCATTACATCCCCACTTTAAAAATGAGCGAATGTAGAAACTGAGAGGGCAAGTAACTAGCTGAAGGTCACACAGAGAGTAAGTGATGGAGCTGGGTTTCAGACCCAGAGCTGCCTACACCTTCAGGAACTTCACTCTTTCTTACTGCTTATATGCTAACTGGATTTCCAAATGGCTCTGTGGACATTCCAAAAAACAAGAACTTAACAAAGTCCTAGTTACTAATCTCTATTATCACATAAATATTACTAACATTACTATGAATGTGACAAATTTCTATATATATATTAAGAGTTTTAGGTCTCAAAGTGAACTTTGAGGTAAATTTAATCAACCCTCACATCTACAAACAAGGATCTGAGCTATCTCAAGTTTCATTGAACAATAACAAAAACACCAACGGTTCTCATTAAAGTGCTAGACAAAGTGAAGCTCTTTGTTTATATTTGCTGATAACGATGATAATTACAGTTTGAAATAAAATGACAATGCACTAACAGGATAGTATCTGCTTACTCTGGGATTTGACACAGAATGTTGGAAAGTTTTCAAACCTCATTAACTAACTTTGTTGCTGAACAGCACGACAAAAATCAAGGGGCTTCCTGGACACAGGCTATTTGGCTCTCTCTTAATCATTCTGAAATCATCAAAGGTATGTCCTGGTTTAAATTATCCTTAGTGGATTAATTTTTATTAAAAAACCTGGTTGTCCAAAATTGAATTTATTTTTTACTCAAGCAGAGCAAAGCCTTTCTAAAAAATAAAAGCATTATTGAAAAAGCAAAAACTAGTCAAAATCAATTACAGAATAAAGCCAATATCGACCATTACAGAATAAGACCATTAGCTAAAAGTAAGAGAGAGAAAATTTGACTAGTGCCTTTTTAAATTATTATTGATTTGTTTTTTAACCCCTCTGTCTTTAATAGTATCATTTTTTTCCATAACCAGTTTACTAGTTATTTGGGAAATGTATTTTTAAGAAAAAATTTACTATCACTATAAAATGACAAAATGAAATCCTCAGAAGTTTTCAATCTCATTAATAATAATAAAAGACTAAAATGAGATACCATGTTTATGCTGTGAAATTGACAATGATAAAAGACCCCCCCCCCTCCCCGGCCAAATTCTTTATGTTGGTGGGGGTGTGAGAAAACAAGTTTAGGTGTTTTAATAATATTAGGAAATAAACTAAGGCAGCCTTTCTGGACTCCATTTGACAATATTCCTTACAGTGTGTTTTTTCAAAAATATGTACTTTACACAACAATTCCACTTCTAGGAATGTGATTTCATGTTGCCTTGTGTGCAAAGTCTTGCTTATAGTGACAGCAATATCTGGGGTGTTCATTAAAGCAAGAAAGAAGGAAGGAGGGGAGAGGGAGAAGGAGGAAGAAAGGAAGGAAGAGAATTTAAAAAATCAAAATACCCATCAGTAGGAACTGCTTAAATAAATAAATATAGTGCAGTGCATTCATAAAAAGCAATATTATTTTAACATTAAAAGTGATATTGTGGATAAATATTACTGAAATAGAAATGACTTGCCTATGTTACTATTACTCACCTATATAGTAACTATAATACTACATTACTAGTTTTTAGTAACCTATAGTTACTAAAATACTATTTGTATTTTTTAAAAAATACAAAGCTGTGTAACTATATGCTTCCATTTATATGAATTTCAAGAATAGGCAAAACTAGTCTGTAGTAATAGATATCAGCAGAGTGTTTGCCTAGGAGAGTGGAGAGCAGGTGAAGAAAGCAGACTTATTTGAAAAGAAGTAGGGGAACTTTCTGGATTGATGGAAATGTTCCAACCTTGGAATATAGCTGGAGAGGGAGGAGGAGGAACAGGGTAAGTACATATGGCTTAAGACTCATCAAAAGGTATGATGATTGGAGAGGACTTTTGGGTGGTAGGATTATGTTTGTTTAACTTCCTTTTTCACTTTTTTTTTTCAAGCTTGTCAACCAGCGTTTTAATAGTTAAAATAAACACAAATATACAAAAGTATTCAAACAAGCATCAATGACCCTGAAAAGAGAAAGTGTTAGTCGCCCAGCCGCCCAGCCGTGTCTGACTCTTTGTGACCTTATAGACTCTAGCCTGCCAGGCTCCTCTGTTCCTGGAATTCTCCAGGCTAGAATACTGGAGTGGGGAGTCATTCCCTTCTCCAGGGGATCTTCTCTTGCCCTTAATCCAGATATTCCTTCCCACCATCTCAGCGGGTAGTGTGTAGATTACCCAAAGCATCAAGGAGCTACTTGAGGTTCACGGAGCCCTGTGTTTCTGTGGAGGGACACCACTGAGTATACCTCCTGGGTGGAGGTCTTTCCTGGTTTGCACTCACCAGTCACTTGTTTCATCTTCCAGATAGCTTCACACGCCCAAGTCACATAAGAATTTGGTCATTTTGAGGCATGCTTTAAGTAGATCTTATTTATAGAACCCAAACCCCTCTGAGGTCCAGAGGAGAAAGCTTCAAATTACTGCAGGCAATGCAAATGCTTTATGGCCCAGAGAAGTTCTTTGGCAGGTGTCCTGCAAGCTTCTAAGAATGATTCTGCCATTAGTTCCAGCACCATGAACAGCCGAGCCTGAGCTCCACCCCCTCCAGTAGAGGGGCCTATTACAGACAAATTAGCCCATCTTTACCGGACAGGGAAGCCTTCTGTGCCAGATGTGTTTAAGGCCAAGGCTGGGTGTCTGCCACTTCTTGCTGGCAGACATGTTCACATGCAGCGCACAACTCTTAGCATGGGCTGCTGGGTGGTTAACCATGCAGTCACAACTGCCTCCTAGCAATAATAGCACAAACAACCTTGGGGCAGTTAGTTGACAGGTGGAAGAGGGAGGGAATAGTGACAAGAAGATGAAACGTAATTACATTCCTCCTCCTTAAAACCTCTATAGGATGGATACAAACTGAGACCTGAGGTAGGCAGGGACAAGTGAGAATGGAAGTCTAGCGTCGCCTTGGGATGCAGCCAAGGAAGCTGGTGAACAATCAGAATTAGGAGAAGTTTGGGCTCAACAATGTGGCTTGGATCTGGATCAGGATGTCCATAGGATTTATCTCACTAGCCCACTAGACGTCTTGCCCACAGGACCTTAGACCTACCTGGTCTCAAACTGAACATCCCTGCATCGCCTCTACCTGGCTGCTTCCTTCGCAAAGCCATCTCAGTGAACGGTACCCCAGTCTACCACTTTATCAGACAAAGAACCTAGAAGCCATTTTAGACTTCCTCCCTCATCTTCCACACCTGATCAGTTACCAAGTCCTATAGATTCTATCTTCTAAATAATCTTTCTGACCAGCCTTTCCTTCCAGTTTGTGCCACCAACTGTCACAAAACTTGTTCTCTACTATACGCCTGACCCTCTTAAATTACAAATTGGATCATGCCATTGTCCTAGTCCAGTCTTTCCGTGGCTCTCCATCAGCTACCCGGAGGTTTCTTGAGACAACGCCTTCACTGTCAGGTATTTAAATATCCAAAGTCAATGATATGATATAGCCAAGCAGGAGGCAGTATGGATCTGGAAAAGACCTATCCCACTTAGAGGCATTCAAGCCTAAAACTATTTTACAACAGCTGCACTGGCCCAGTAAAACTCTTTCTGAGGTCATTTTGATACTCCTGTCTATGCAGCAGAGTCCAACTCCTTAAACCCCCTGCATTTAGCTCTGGAGGGAGCTGGTATCTGCTTCTTTGGCCTCGTCATCAGCCATTCTCAGCAAGTAGCTTTCATTTCCCTAAAGATTCCTCCTCACACAGCAGTGCCTTTGAACATGACCTTCCCTTAGCCTGAGCCCCTCTTCTTTCCCTATCTTGCCTGGAAACTCTCATTTTAAGACCTCTGCTGCTGGCCTTCTGGAGTCCCAGGGAGAGTAGTACTTTGGACATACATCTGTTATTGTTCTTCTTTCTCAACTTACAAATATTTATTTTTCTTCCCTACTAGACAATACTTAGGGGACTTGTCTAAAATTGCACAAATTATATGCTACAAAATAAACAGCAAAGGCAAAATTTTCTAGAGACAGTTTTCCTCCACATATTTTAAAGGTTGAAAAAATGTTTGAATATCACAGAATATTTTTATTTATTTATTTATTTGGTGTTAATTTTGAGTATCTTTAGAGAGTTAATGGAGAATATAAGGGGCTTCTAAATATGCACTACTCTATGACTTTAGACAGTCTCTGCCCACAAAACTTTACTGAATATGATATTACAACAATCTTTCTTAAACTTACTATTTTGTACTGGGGTACAGCCGATTAACAATGTTGTGATTGTTTCAGGAGGACAGTAAAGGGACTCAGTCATACCATATACATGTATCCATTCTCCCCCAAACTCCCCTCCCATCCAGACTGCCACATAATATTAGATATTGCAAAAATCTTATGCCAGAAAAGCTGTTTTAGGCCTTGATCAGTTTCACAAAATGTTAACAGGATAATATTAATTATTATTGTGAATTTTTAGTGTTCAAAAGAAAGAGAGGAAGAAAGAAACTGTTGCAAGTTCCAGTACCTTTTGAAAAGTCACTTGAAGAAATAAAAGGGAACTCAACTCCACTCCCACAACTGGGTCACAAGCTCCATTGGCAGAAGTAGTTGAGTGCTCAGTCACATGAAATAGTTCTATTTCTCAGAACTTGTCCAAAGGGACCTCTCCTGCCTGCAGAGATAGAAGTAAGGAAAAAAGAATCTTTCCCGTACCTTTAAGTTTGACCTGCTTCATTTTTTCCCCTCCCTTCCCGCCCATTGATTTAAGTCATTGGAGAGACATGGAAATAAAATGGGAAGTTGGAAAGGAAAGAGACAGTGAAGGATGAAGGGGAGGGCAGTAATGGGGTCTTTCGAGGTAATCCATGCCTGCAGTGGCTGAGGTTAAATGAAGTCTATCACAAAGCTATAGTAACCTCGCCACTTCCTACTTTGCACATAACAGATTGAGCTCTAGCACTGACTTAAAGGCGAATGGTCTGGAGTGAACTCATTCATTCATTGTTCACCAAATCCTCCCAGAATTCTTTTTTAATAATTATTGTTAAGATTATACATGCTTTTATTCTTATTAACCAATGTGAAAGCGATTAAGATTTGGCTGGGAAAAAAAATACAAAGGCATTTTATTCTAATATAAAATGAACATGCTAATGAAAGAAAATTGGGAAAATATAGAAATGCATGCAGGAAAAAAAACCCACCTATACTCCAGGATCTATATATAATTATGACTGTATTGTATGTACTTCTTACACTTTAACTTTGTTACAAGCTCTTGCCTTGTTTTTAGAAACTACTTAGTTTTTTAAAAATAGTTACCTAGTAAATTTTGAAGTGGATATTGTAATTTATATAACCATTTCTCTATTACCAGACATTTGTTTTTTTCAAAGATTTTGGAATAGCAATACAGATTTAACCTTTTAAAAGCTCTCAATACCAGCAATGAGTAAACAAGAATGCCTCCAAGAAGGTGTAGGCAGCAGCAGGAGAAAGATTTAGAAAGTTTTTAGCCATTGGTTTCTTTTACCCAAGATAAACAGGTACAATATCTTGAATTACGGACAAAAGCAGGAAATACTCTGAAATTTCCTCAAGAAAAATGTACTGAAGTCTTTGTTGACTTGAAGTTCCCACCTCTAGCAAGGCTTTGGGGGAAGAGAGGAATGTTGAACAAGGAGTACAGATAAATGAGAGGTGGTGTAAAGATATGAAGTTGGGATAAAGAAAACACAAGCTCTTAAGTGACACCCTGAAGAGTTTTTCTCCCATTGCTGCCTTGGATGGTGACTAGACTATCTGATAAGCTTGCCACAAATCCTTAGGTGGAAGGAACCCTTTCTTAAAGAACTTTAACAACCATTTGTTAACAGTAATCTCCTTTCTACCCTAAGTGTTTTTTCTCCAAATCATTCATGTTTTCCCACGATCTTTATACTTTACCAGCCACAGAGTAAGGGGCAGGTGTTGTTTCACAGAATGCATGTGGCTGGAATCACCACTGTGGGAAAGAATGCTTTGAAAGTAATAGAGAATTTAGAGTCTCCCTAAACAGAATTTTCCTGGACTTTTGTGGCAGTCTGGGGGAAACATGTGACTATTGTTATACTTTCATTTGATTTTCACTTAAATAAAATTTTTTCTTAGATAGTTATCTTAAGGGACTTCCTTGGGAGTCCAGTGGTTAACAATCCGCCTTCCAGTGTAGGGGATGTGGATTCAATCCTCGGCTGGGGGACTAAGACCCCACATGCTGCAGAGCCTGTGCACCACAACTAGAAAGAAGACTACACACCGCAATGAAAGGCCCACCTGCCACAACTAAGACCCAGCGCAACCAAAAATAAATATTTTAAAAAAGAAGTTAATCTTAAAATTTTGAACTCATTCTGTTTTGCCAAAAGTGTTTTCAATTATTATCGCAGTTTGTCCTCATGAAACTCTGAGAGATGGGTGGGCAGGTATTAATACCTCCACTTCAGAAAGAAAACAGTTGAAGATAATAAAGGCACTGCCATCAGAACCCAGAGAGCTTGTCTTTCAGCCCCGTGTAGCGTTCCCTATAGACTAGGCTGTCACAGTGGCTTTGGCAAATGGCATTGTTAGAAAACCTGTGGACAAACGGCTCGTGCTTCTGCGGTCAGGTATCTCACAACAGCTTTGTACTACAGTTTCAAACCTAACTTATAAACCCTGGGAATTCTTCTCAAGTACATATTGATGTATTCTGTCTTGAAACCTCCATGTGCACACGTGCTACGTCAATTCAGTTGTGTCCAACTCTGTGCAACCCGATGGACTGTAGCCCACCTGGCTCCTCTGTCCGTGGGATTCTCCAGGCAAGAATACTAGAAAGGGTTGCCATGACCTCCTCCTGGGACTCTTGCCCACCCAGGAATCAAACCTGCATCTCTTATGTCTCCTGCATTGGTAGGAGGTTCTTTACCACTAACGCCACCTGGGAAGCCCCAAACTTCCCCTAGTTTCTTCAAATGTGAATTTTAAAAATTTCTTATCAAATTAGCCCACATATAAGTAGAAACCAAAGATAACTTTATCATTAATTTTTTCAAAATGTTAAAAGAGATAAAGACAAATCTTCACATATAGTACCATATTTGAAAAACTATGGTTGAGATTTAAATGGTAAGCAAAACTATGAAATACAAGTGTGTCTCTTAAATGCAGAAAAACTACCCTATGTGTGGCTTAAATAAGTGAATATTTATCCTGACATTACCTGACTCTGTCAAATAAGTTAGAACAATACTTTTTTTCAATTAGATATATAAATGTTCAGCCTGAAAAATTCATCAATAGAAAATGCATCTGTGTATGGATGTTTGCCTTTTAAACTAATGTGACTTGATAAAAAACTGGAATACAGAAGACCCCTGTATAAAACTGAAATAGAAGATGTCTTCTAAACACAATACTTTAATGTATTACTAATTTTCTTTTCAAAAATGAAAGGAAACTGGTAATGAAAGCTACCTTCACTAGAGATAGGGGGTATCTATGTATGCATATGTGTATGCATATGTGTGTTATTGTCAAAGAGCAATTTTCAAGAGCCCTCAGCTAGCCTCTGAATATGATTGTAATTTAGCACTTGACCACCCTGAATTAAATGCTGTACTCTATATGGAAATACTACTTTGTACTGTTTCATGTTTCCTGAAAAGACTTCAAGTGTCTTCAAGGTTAAGAACTCGGTCTTCTATTTCTTTTGTATCCTCCACAAAAGTGCCTGCCACAATGTCTGTATTGAATTTAAAGAAATAAATTCATCCAGTGTTCCATGAGAACCAGTCCAACTAACCATCCAATCTTTGTAATAAGTTATTCTCATTCTCTAAGCTATAAAACCCAAACCAAATGTTATCATTATTATTTTGTGGAACATCTTGACCCTACAGTAATCTTCATTTGTATGATATGGCTTCAAGTATGATGATGATGGTGATGATGACTTTTCTGTGGTCACTCCCTGAAGGCTTTAAAGCCTCGGACATATTTGTAAATGTAATGAAGGTGGTAAGGCAGTAACTGAAAGCAGTGAGTCCATCACCATTGAATCTCTTGTAAGTTGTTCACAGCATGTGGAGAGACCTCTTAGGAAGGTGAGTTGCAATAATCACATAGTTATCTGGAAGCTCAGCCACATTAACTCATATTGACCTATAAGTATTACTGGAAAAATTCTTGTCTTACCCAAATCTAAAATCAATTCCTTTTCATTTGACAGGTATTTACTAAAACTGCCTTTGCTGTATTCTATCTGGTTCTAGACAATTTCTATCCCTACAATCTGAATTTTGATTTACAAGCTTATGAGCAACTTGTGACTGTAATATCTTATTATTGAACCCCCCATCTGGACTGACAGTGTCACCTGATTCCAACTTTGACTCTAGCTTCCTAATAAAAAATTCAGACTCCTTTTGCCCTTGTCTGTGATTTACAGGTGGGTCTGCTTCAGGTAGTAGTCCTTAAACTTTTTGAGGGGTTCCCTGAAAAATGTATGAAAACTGTGAACTCATCTCCTCTAAAAAAGATATATATGTTCACAAACACACAGAGATTTGCATACAATTTCAAGAGGTTCATGATCCTTTAGAGGCTCCTTATAAGGAACATCTTAGTGGTAGTAACCTACAGTGTAAAAAAAAAAACCCAAACCCTGCAAAAACAATGCACATCTGTATAATCTAGGATTGGTTTTTATATCTATCAGTGAATAACTTCCTTTTGACTTACAGATATAAGGGAGAAAGAGATAAACTCAGCTATGCAGAACCAAATTAATGAACTTATATGGATCTGACCTACAAGCTTCTAAATAGCCAGAAAAGGTCAAAGACCTCCTGTTTTAATCACTACAAACAGATACAATTAACCTTTGCTGGAGTTTGATAAAAGCTAGTTCTTGTCTTTATGACTTCCAAGATTTTCCTCCTAAAAAAGTCACCAACGTGCTATATGTATGTTATAGAAATGTTGGAAAGTAAGGAAAAGCATAAATAAGAATTTTTTAAATCCCTCACAATCCCGGCAATAAAGACACCCAATTGTCAATATTTTAGTGCACTAATTTTCAGTCTTTTTTATTTATATTTGTTAGACTTTCACAACCTCCTTCCTTCAAATTCTCCTTCACTTTTATATAACCTGTTATGCATTCAAAGACTTAGTTCAATCTTTAGGCATATACAAAACTTCCAGGTGGCCTAGGACTTGTCCCAGGCCTGCACACTTTTGAGCTCTGAGTGCAAATTCACCTCCCAGTTATCTTCATCTAAACAAAGCATGGTCTCTAACTGAAGGTTAGGCATCCATAAGAGGCTGCTATTGTGTCTTCTGTTACTAGCTCTGCATCAATGTTTGTCACTGTGATGATAATTAGTTCTGGAATCCTGAGTTCAACTCTTGTTTCCACTGCCATCTTCCAGTTTTGTGAACCAGATAAACTACTTAACTCATCTGTACTTCAATATTCTCATCTGTAAATGAGTACCTGGAAAGTATGTAGAACAGACTGTCACCAGGAAGCATCAGCGGATGCTAGCTATCATTGCTATCATTTATATATGTTGTTGTTTCCATTCCTCCATGATACTCTCTGTGTTGTGTTAGTCCTGCTCTCACTCTTGATCAAAGAGGTAAATACTCCCCTTTTTAAACATGATCACAGCCCCCAAAGTAACAATAATTATTTAATATCATAAAATAGTCAGTGTTCACATTTCCTAATTATCTTATAAATGTCTTTTGTTGTTTGAATCTAGAGCAAAACAAGGCCTGTACATTGCAACTGATTAACATGAGTTCTTTTATGAGCAGACATCCTTTTTTTGCCTTTTATTCCCAAATGAAAATGTAAAATTTTTGTGTAGCAAAAACAACCCTCTTCAAATGAACCAGAAGTTCAAAATGCTGTCCTGGAGGAGTCAGTGAAAATGTCAAGTCATTGCCTTTGCTGAGGAGATAAGCACTTGGCCTATACCTTTCTCTGAGTGATAAAGAAGGAAAGGAGGAAGTGTGCTTCCCAGTAAACTTTTTTATTAGCCACAGAGAACTGCATTACAAACACGATGCTCATGAAACAAAGTGCTCTACAGTAAGTAGGAATTGAGGAAATAGAAAATGGATTGTAAATCTGGAAACCATTGCTTTATTTCAGTGAAAGAGAAGATTCTAAATGGTCAAAACAAACAGTCTACTTTTAAAGTTCTGCAAATGGGGGTTGGATTGATGAATCCTATTTAGGAAGGATTTTTAATCCTAAACCTCGAACCAATTAAGGCTTTTCTATTTTCAAACTTTTCTCACTCCATTCTAGTCTGTCTTTGGTAAAAGAAAAAAACAAAAAATCACTTGAGGTGACAGGAAATTAATCCAAGAGTTCCACTTTCATTGTTAAGACCGTCTCTTCCAGATTCCACCTTAAACAAAGCTCCCTTTGCATTTTAAAACAGAAAGAAACTCCAGTGTTAGAACACAACAGACATGAAATAATTATCATGTAATAGAAGCAAGATAAGCACACAGTAATATAGTGCAGGGGTTAAGAATCTGGACTGCAAAGAGAGAACACTGCCCTCTGTTTCTTTGCCTGTAAAATGGGGACAATAAATAGAAATTGCTTCATAGAAGAGCTGCTGCTGGGGTCACTTATATGAGATCATGAGAAGCACCCAGCACTGGCTAACACTCAGTAAAGACTGGCTGTTATTATGATGAGAAAGACTCAGGAAGGGTTCTTTTGTCATGACTGGTTTTATCACAGAGGGAGTTTACTTCATGGTAACATTGTGAGTCAGTTACCACAGAAGGCGGCAAGCTCCCTGCACATACATTGTTAAAAGAACCCAGGTCAAAGAAGTATTCTATACAGGCAGTGTTAAACTGTTTCCCTCTCTGGGGTCCCAAACATTTGAAAAATAGTACAAGAAAAGGCTCTGTGTATAATAAGTTCTAGGTAAGACAATACTGTGGTAAGTGAACGAAACAGCGATTAACTTGAAATTGGACTCTGATCCCAAAGGGAACCAGCCAGAGTAGCCCAGTCCTAACTGGCCCTGAGGAGGAAAAACAAGCTTGCATCTATCTCAACTATGATCTGGCTAGATATGATCTAAGCTGTGAACAGTGCCTTTCAGGTGGATAATACACATTAGACAACACTAAGGAGGGAGCTTTGAGCTGGGGTGTGAGGAACTGACACAGGGAAATGAAGACCTAACATATGAGATTCAGCCTTTCTCTACTCTCTCATTTCAGTCACACAAGTTTTCCTTTTCTTTTCTCTCAAATAATTGCAAAATGTATTAAGTTAATCAGTTAACAAAAAGGGGTGGTAGTTGCTATTCATAGTATCAAAGCATTCATTTTCAATGATTTGTTGCAGAACTTGTTTTAAATAAAGTTCCTTCCCTCATGCAAAAACCCACAGCCCTTCCCAAGGCCCTCTCCATTACTCCTCAAATCCCTGAGTAAAGGCGGGAGAAAGAGATCCTCAATGAAAGCTTCCTTATTAATACCTTAATCTTATTTTTTTTTTAATGCTTTCTAGTTTTAAAGGACATTTAGATCCACGATTGTAGCTTAGGTAAGCTTTATACAAGATAGCATAAATCCTACACATTTGAGAGGTGAGGAAAAGCTACCTATAGTAGTTAGGCATGTGTGAGATTTGAACTCAAGATGTTTTCATCCAAGTCCTACAGTCTGAAGCCAGAAGCATGTGGCCCTGTGCTCACACTCACTAGTTCTGTGCTGCTGCCTTTCCTGCCTTTGGTGAGCTAGTTCCGTGCATCTTCCTCTTTCCTCCCCAGTTAATTCTGATTGGTGTTTCACCTAATTACTACATAGGAAGGACTTGAGGGAACCAACATTTACCCAACAAGCACTTATTGAACGCCAGCTAGAAGCCAGACCTTCAAAGAGTTTTAAGCAGAGAGAAACTTAGTCTTCCTTGTCATTTAAAAAGACTACAGTGAGATTAATCACTTTATCAATTGGAACCAATGATCTAAAAATAATATTTGCATGTTAGCCATACTGGGGTCCCTAGCTAGCTGTGCTCTGTCCCTGTTTGTAAATCCAGAAATAAACTTCAAGTGGCTTCTCTAAGAAAGTTAAGGCCTAGAAAATGTCTCTGCACAGCCTTGGTAAGGTTTCCAATTGTGCCTTGGTAAAACCTCATTTCTACTTATTTAACATTAAGTCATTGTACAATCTTGCACCTGCTAGGTTCTAAGGGCAAGAAGATGAGTTACACACAGTAGATCTTAAACTAAAGGAGGTCAAGGCCTAGAAAAACAAGACTAATGCCCACTCTGTGCTCTCCAAAGCCCTCCCCCTCCTCTGAATGGTCAATCCTCACAGTTCCCTGGGCCAGAAGTGGAACCCACTTCCCCGAACCCGGCTGCAGGCACACTAGGCTTTTTCTTTCATTTCTGCACCCTCCTCACTCCCTCCCTCTCTGGTCTTTGCGTAAGTCCCAGTTCCCTCTGCCTTGAAAATGCTCCCGGTCTACTTTTAGCTGCTCCTCCTCCTCCTCCAGTCTCAGCTCTCACCCTGCTGCTTTTTCTGACTTGCAGATCTGGTCAAATCTCCCCATAAAACCCTCTACCACCTGAGACCTCTATCTCAGGTCGTTTTACACATTTGTCGTTTTACATGTACTTGGGTGATTGTTTAATATTTGTCTGCTCTCAGGTGCCTACGCTCCGGGCAGGGCAGGGGCTGGTTTGAGATGCCAAGGCCTGGCACTCAGGAGGCCCTCCAGGAATGAAAACTGAACTGTCAGATGGGGCTGGACTTAGGCGGCCCGGGCCCTGTGGAGGTGACAGGGTGGAGCGGGGTGAGGGGCTCCCCTGGGCGTCCTTACCAACTTTCTTACATTAAGGTACGTCTCCTGGCTCCTATCCTGGCGCTTGTGTGAGAACATTAAAGTCATTTTTCCCAAGCCCCCGAGAGACTGAGCGCCCCTAGATAGCAGACATTCCATTCTATTTGGTGATGGCGGCCCCAACACCTGGCCATGTCTGTTACTTAGCATGAGATACACTCAGAAGATACTAGCCGTAGCCAGCATTTGATGAGTGCCTTCTGGAGGGCGGGATAAAACGGGAGCCATTATCCAGGGCTTCTAACAAACGTCTAAGCTTGAGTTGACTCTTCAAAGAATACAAGCGACGCTACCCCCAACCAAAAAAAAAAAAAAAAGATTAAAAAAAAAATAAAAAGGAAATGTGCTTTCCTCCTCTCCCCTGGAAAACAAAAACAATAAAACGTCTTCATCAACGTCTTCACCTTTCCAGGCCTCACTCGTCCGCCCCGCACTTGACGGGCGCTCTCTGGACGTCTACACAGTCACTACAGAGGCTGCCACCGCAACGAGGCCTCCAGGCGTTTTCTGACCAGGAGCGATTTTGCCGAGGACGTACGTGGTTAGGCCCCGCTGTGGAGAGGCTATTTACGGTCCTCGCAGGTAATATTACGGGACTTAAAAACACGGGAGTGACGTCTTTGCTTCTTTCCATTCGCGGGCACCTACCTCGCCGCCCGGTTCTCCCGCGCTGGGGCGGAGCACCAGCCCGCCCGCCCCGCCGAAATCCAGCCGCCTGAAGGCTGAGGCCCCGCCCCCGACGTCCCTCCCCCGCCGCAACGGTTCCCGGCGCGCAGGCGCGCAGGGCGGTACGCCGAGGGGGGGGCGGGGCGTGCGCGGTCCCTTAAATAAGGCGAAGGGGGCGGTGCGAAGTTGTCGCGGCGCTGCTGCCCAGTCGGCACCAGTTCCTGCAACTGTCTCCTCGTGGCGCGAGCCTGGAGCCTCGCTTTCTCCGGCAGCGAAGGCGGCAGCAGGAGGGAGCGGAGGCGAGCGTGCGGCGGGCTCGATGGAGAGCGGCGGACGCCCGGGCAGAGGCGGCGCTTCCACCCCGGCACCCGGGCTCCAGTGACCGACGCTCGCGCTGTGCTCCGCGTCGGAGCGGTCGTCTGCTCCGGGACTGACCCGGCCTCGCTGCCTTTCCCCGCGCTGCCTCCTCGCTTCCCTGCGCCCCGACTCGCTCTCGACCCCACTGCCCGGCGGGGTGGCGGCGGCCGGGGCAGCAGCGGCAGCAAGAACCCGCCTCTATGATGAAGTTCAAGCCCAACCAGACGCGGACCTATGACCGCGAGGGCTTCAAGAAGCGGGCGGCGTGCCTCTGCTTCCGGAGCGAGCAGGAGGACGAGGTGAGGGCGGCCGGCGCGCTTGGTCCCCTCCGCTAGGGCGCCGGGGCGGGGTTGGTGTGGGAGTCCGGGCTGGCCGGGATGGGAGGTCTTTGCCCTTGCCCTTCCCTTTTTCCATCCCCCTCCCAGCAGACCCTCCGTCTAGCCTCCAGGCTGGAAGGGATTAGCCCCCTCCCTTCTTCCCTCCCGCCCTCCCTCCCTCCTTCCTTCCTTTCTCTGGGTAGATTGTGGAAACAAAGGGGCTCGCCCAGCCCAGCGCTCTCCCACCGGGTCGTGGTTAGGACGGGAGGCCGAGACGCCTCCTGGCCCCCTGGAAGGTCCCGGGCCGTCTGGGTCCCGCCTAGCAGGAGTCACCACTTTAACCTGCTAATGGAGCGTGAAACCAAATAAAACCTTGAGTGCTAACAGAGGGTAGAAATGGCGTGAATGTTGCAGCCCCAGCCCTTCTGCCCCTTGTTACATTTTCCTCTCCCCTGAAATAGCAGTTTGCGGCTTCAGTTGAATGTAGGCATGATTATGGAATATCCAGACAGTCCCCTTGCTTTAAAATAACTCAATCGGTCTGGTTCTATCAGTTCCACTTTTTAGTGGATCCGTTAATTTACAAGCGCTTGGCATATTTATACTGGATTAAAAAAAAAAAAAAGCCTCCTCTTTTAAAGTTTTCTGACTATAGAATGATGGGTAGTGAAAAACGTGGAATCACCAGAAGGGAGAAGATGGACTAGAGGTGGGCACAGTTGCCATTTTCAGACGGTAATCTCTACCTCTGCATATTTATCAGAGCTTCTTTGCTATGTTTGGCTTGACATCTGGCGAGAAGCAGTCTTGTTCTAAGAGGAAGCAGCAGTCTTCTGTTAATTCACTCATCAGCATTGGGTTGATAGTAAGGCCGTTGAGGTTTTCCTGGAGAACAGTTTATACTTATTTCTGTTACACTTATTTAATTTAAAAATGGTTCACTAGTTTGTTTTATTTTGCGTGGAGCAATAGTAGTAGTCGATTGGTAGCTGATGAAAATCTTTTAGCATTGCCACTTCTAAATGGTTAGACAGGAAAAGCATTAACATTCTGAGTTCTGCTTCCATAACCAATTATGTCCAATAAAATATTAAGCTAAAGCTGGAGGCGGGAATTTAATGGCTTCCTTACTGCTAGTCCCTGTAGTTAGGATGAGTATGAAATAGTGTACTCTCAGTGGCTTATATTGTTATGCTAACAAAAATCAAAGTACTTCAGAATGGTGCTCTTCAAACTCTTGTCTTTATTTTTTTAAAAGAAACCAAGCCTTTTAGTGTTGATCGCATGCTCAGTTGGGGGTCTCTATTGGAATTTAAACTTAAATTCCAAAGGAGTTTTCAAGAGAAATTGATGTTTTTGGCTGGGCCTATTTAGGAGAGCCAGAAAGTAGAGAATGGCTTTTAGCATTCACAAAGTCAACGGGCTTTTTAAGTGCATTCTGTTAAAAAGATTAGAAGGTCCTTGAGGGAAAGACCATGTTAGCACAAAGCAAACTTTAAATATAAAATAATACACCTGCCAAAAGTGATCAAGATAGGTCAAGAAACTTATCTGATTGGCTCACTATTAGGTCAGGAATCTTATCTGATTGGCTCACTATTGCGTAATTATTTTTTTAGTTGAGCCCTTACTAGGTGCTCAGGCACTGCCTGAAGACTTTTAAGTTTGTTACATTTAATCCTCTTAGGGCAGGTTTATAGGTGAAGAGACAGATGCAGAACAGAAGTACTTTGCCCAAATGACGTAATTAGGAAATGGTAGAGTCGGAATTCAGCATCTGGTCCCTGCTGATGCTGGGCTCTGGGCACAGGGCTAGGCCCAGAGCAGTTGGGTGCACAAGATTTGCTGAATGAGTGAGATCGAGCAAGGCTGAGTTTGGAAGACTTTCCGAAAGTAGTCACTTTGAAGTCTTGGCCATGACGTGAACGTGGAATTCAGGCTTTGTAAAAACTAAGGTTCCCAGGGGAAAATATGGGAAATGGGAGGAAATTGAAACGGTCTGTATTGTGTGAATGGTAAAGCAAGAGTCTGAGGAGAGCATGAGAAGTTGATCGTAGCAGATAAATGAGTTGGTTTTGTGCTTTGAAATTGTTTCTACTGTAATAAATGCTAGATTCCTAGCCTCTAGTGGAATCAAGAGACCAGTGCCATTATAAAATAAAGAGCAAGATTTGAAGAATTTATTAGATAAGCTCATTACGTAAAACTTCGTAAATCTGATAACCCTAACCGGGAGGTTGTGAAACCAAGTCAATCAGTTTGTTAGAGAATATGCTCTGAGGGAAGGCTCTGGAATTCTCTAAATAATGCACAGCCAACTTTAACGTCTGGTTTAGATCTTCAGGATCTTCGTTTCTGTAGTTGTGTTTATAGAGTGTAAAGTGAAATAAAATAGTAATTGCTTTTTGACCCTCAAGCTATGCAGTGTTCCAGTCTGGCTTTCTACTTAAGGGGTTCTAAGTAGACTTGAGAATAGGTTTTTGTAGGACGGAAGGGTGTTCTCACAGCAGTTTTTATTCTTTGGGGTGTGGTTTTATGTATTTTCCCATTGCATCTCTTTCTTCCCTGCGAGGTAGATAATAAACATTAGCATTTGTAAAGGAAGAAATTAGGCAATGGAAGTAACTTGTCTCAAGGTCACAGAAGCTGGCAGATCATTTTGAGCCCAGGCCCTTTCTTTCTAAATCTCTTGTTCATTTGATCCTCTCCAGCTAGTTATTTCTATGGGGAACCACCCTTACTTTTGACAGTTGGGCTTCCAGTCAAGGCAACAAATAAGTATTCCATAGAGGAGCTGGGATCTCTGTCTTTGCAGTGAAAGTGGACAGTGCATTCACAAAAGGGAACCTGAAATGGATTCCATTGAACATATTTGCATATATGATGGTTGGAACCAGGCTACAAGATGAAAAGTGTGGGCTCCTAAGGAACATGCTCTGTACAGCAGGAGGTTAGACAGATGACTGATATAAAAAGAAAAAAGTCGTAACTCTTTGCAACCCCATGGACTATAGCCCTCCAGGCTCCACAAAAAATTCTCCAGGCAAGAGTCCTGGAGTGGGATGCTGCTGTTTCCTTTTCCAGGAGATCTTCCAGACCCAGGGATCAAACCCGGGTCTCCTGCATCGCACACAGACTCATTACCCTCTGACCCATCAGGGAAGCCCATGAAAGGCAATAAAGTACTGGTAAAGTACTGTCGGGCTTCCCATCTGGTGCTGGCAGTAAAGAACCCACTGCCAGTGCAGGAGACATGGGAGACGTGGATTAGATCCCTGGGTCAGGAAGATCCACTGGAGTAGGAAAGGGCAAAATTAGTATTCTAGTATTCTTGTGTTACTAGTAGTACTCTAGTATTATTGCCTGGAGAATCCCATAAACAGGGGAGCCAAGAGCACTACAGTCCACAGGGTTGCAAAGAGTCAGACATGACTGAGCGACTTAGCATGCAGGCAAAAGTACCATCAAGTGCTCCAGAGTTAAGATCCAGCATGAGTCATTTGGAGTTGGATTTCAGTGAGTGGGTAGGGAAGGACCAAACATCATAAACAGAGCAAGAGTTGGGGCTGTGGTCTAATTGAACTGTAGCAGAGAACAAATAGTGGCTGAAAAATGAAGAGCACCTTCAGTGTAAGATTAAGGAGTTGGCTTGCTGTATTTCAGTTTTAGATGTATTCAAGTTTGGGGATGATCTGGCAGCAAAATAGGATAGAATTCTAAAGAGGGAAACAGAAATGACTTGATCCTGGGTGGAATCCAGGCACAGTTGCAAGTGAGAAACGTAGACAGTCTTAAGAACTTGCATTTGGACTTTTTGCTGTAATTAGCTTGTAAGCTCGCTGAGCCAGTAGTCTTGAAACCTGTGGAACTCTAAACCAGAGCTCTAATAAACAAAAAAAAAATAAGCCTTCCCTATAGCTCAGATGGTAAAGAATCTGTCTGCAATGCAGGAGACCCGGGTTCCATCCTCGAGCCAGGAAGATCCCCTGGAGAAGAGAATGGTAAATCACTCCAGTATTCTTCCTTGGAGAATCCCATGGTCAGAGGAGCCTGACAGGCTATATAGTCCATGGGGTTGCAAAGAGTGAGACATGACTGAGCAACTAACACTACTACTAAGAAATATCACGGCTTCTCTCTACTAGCACTTTAACCCTTAGAATCAGTAAGCCTTTTCAGACATGTATTCTGGGGCTCTTCCTAAGAGCATTAAGTCCTTGAAGGTTCCTACTTCAAATGGAAACCACTTTCATCAGAATTAACTATCCAAAGGTGGCCTTTTCTAACTGCCAGGAAATGTCACCAGCCTCCTTCATCTGTGCCTGCAGCTTTCCTAGACCTAGAGAAGCTGCTTAGCCTATCCAATCAGCCACTTCTTCAAGGGAAGGCCCTCATGTACGATTTGCGTCCATTTTTATTCTTACGGGTTTGGTGTATCACCAAGGCTTTCTCCAATTTTGTGAAAGTTTATCCCATCACTTCAGAACATTAACATGCTGGGAGAAAAAAAATCATGGTCAACCCAGCTTACCATTATCTACCAATCCATATAATCTTGGTTAAATACATTTTCACAGAATGTGTCTTTATTTCTGATCTTACAGCACTCTGCCTCTATAACCCAAAAAGTAGTACTAGTTTGCTGAGTAATAGAACTTGGTAGTGGTTAGTGGATATATTAACTATTATTGTAACTTAACTACCTTTTAAAATGTATATGTGCGTAGTGGGTGTTCTGATATACTGCTGCCCTAATCTTGGCCAAATGCCTATGAAACCGTTAAGTACAGTAGAGATAGTTTTAACCATTCATGTTATTCTTGTTTGTGATAATGTGGGAAAGAAAGAACAACAACCCAAAACAGCTTCTAAATATATAGTTACAATTTGCAAAATAAAACTCTTTATTATTTAGGGATCACTTAAGGGGTTCTGTGAATAGCTTTGTTTTTTCTGAGAAAGCTGTGGTAATTTATAGTGACTACTTGTTCACTTTCCTGGTGGCTCAGATGGTAAAGAATCCGCCTGCAGTGTGGGAGACTGAGTTCCATCCCTGGGTTGGGAAGATCCCCTGGAAAAGGGAACGCCTACCACTCCAGTATTCTGATCTGGAGAATTCCATGGACAGAGGAGCCTGGTATGCTAGAGTCCATGGGGTCGCAAAGAGTCAGACAGGACTGAGCAACTTTCACTTTCACTTGTTCCTGGAGGCAGGCTGTGACCAAGAGCCATTGTAAGGGTAAAAGCTGAACCACGAAGGGCAGTTTGGGGCCCCTTCTCGTAGGGAGCCAACAGTCCCATGTACCTCCCACCTCTGAGGGCATGGCTATATTATGTAGACCTCGAACATGCTTTTACATATCCCTCAGTTTACACACTTTTACACATCCCTCAGTGAGGAGGAGTTGGGTGATACAGAGTAATACTATATATTATTCCAATTCACAGACAAACCTTTGTCCAGCAAGATTCAGGGCTGGTTCCAAGTTGACTATCACTATACTATTGCTACTAAAAGTGACAAATACGTCTATTCCAAATCTTGAAACATTGGGTATCTAAGAAAAACACATATGAAAAATGACTTCTCAACAGTGCCAAGTGAATAGTATTTTATTCTGATAATTGACCAATGCATGAAAAGAGGGATAAGATCTGATAGTGTAGTAGGAGGAATGCTGATATGAAGGTGGCCAGGTCGAATTGGGGAAGAAGTGTCTTTACTTTTCACCACTCTAATGCCATTGGCATTGGGGTTTGAGTGTGATTCAAGTTTATTTCTGCAACTTGGTGTGTTGATTAGCCTCCTTTTTATAAATCTTTCCTTTGGTCTCAGGTCTGGCTTATCTGGAAAGTTAAATGTCTACTTTCATCTTTGTCATCTTGTCAGACGCACAAAATCTAATAGGTCTAGAAAAGTAGTTGAAAGAGAATTTAAAACCTATGAATGACCATGTACGGACCTCTCAGCTGTTAGTGTATCCTCTTATTGAAAGAGTTTTTGTAACCTATCTTTTGTTACCTCAGGAATACCATTTATTTTAAAGCTTTGGTCATTTCTTTCATAAATAACAGTAATATTGGGGTTGGAAGGAAAGCTATGACAAACCTGGAGAGCATATTAAAAAGCAGAGGCATCACTTTGCCAACAAAGGTCCATATAGTTAAGCTATGCTTTTTCCAGTAGTCATGTACAAATGTGAAATTTGGACCATAAAGAAGGCTGAGTGCCGAAAAATTGATGCTTTTGAATTGTGGTTCTGGAGAAGATCCTAGAGAGTCTCTTGGACTGCAGAGAGATCAAACCAGCCAATCCTAAAGGAAGTCAACCCTGAATATTCATTGGAAGAACTGACGCTGAAGCTCCAATACTTTGTCCACCTGATGTGAAGAGCTGACTCATTGGAAAAAACTGATGCTGGGAAAGATTGAAAGCAAAACAAGAAGAGGGCAGCAGAGGATGAGATAGTTAGATAGCATCGTTGACTCAATGGACATGAATTTGAGCAAACTGGGAGATAGTGGAGGACAGAGGAGCCTGGTATTCTGCAGTCCTTGGGGTTGCAAAGAGTCAGACATGATTGAGCAACTGAACAACAAATATTAGCCAAAAAATTTTGTTTGGATTTTTACATACCGTCTTACGGAAAAATCTGAATGAACTTTTTTGCCAACCTAATACATAAATATATTCATTCATATATATATATTTAGTGGCAAATATCAATAGACTTACCTCATAGCAGCTGCTCTGTGCCCTCATTCCTTTTGTCTTACATACCTTGTCCCCCAGTCACTCTCACTTCCATACTGTGTAGATTGTTATTTCACCACTTTCTCTCAGATTTTGCATCACAAACATCTGGGAGCCAACCTAGGATTGTGAAGCCAGTAAAATTAGGGATACTTTTTAGTTGTCTGAGAGTAGGAAGAAGTCTGTAAAGGTTAATGCAGCTATAGAATTTAAAGATTGTGATAAGCATTATTTTGAGACACAAGTATGGATAGAGGTGGATAGTCAGAGAACCCTTCTCTCTAGAAGTTTTTGTTTGTTTTTAGTAACACCTTTCTTAGAGCATTAGTTTGCATGCTAAAGCTACATTGTAGATCTAGTACACTGGGGATGTTATAGAATGTTAAGATGGCTTTGTAGGAATTGAGAGGGAGATACTGAATAATAATAATAATACTTTGTGGTGTGGGTTTAGATTCTTCCAGTGTATAGAAGGGGTTTTAACTGTCCTTGTCTCTGCTTATACTCTTCAGATTTCTTTTCTTAAACACTACCCACGCCCTTCCCCTACCACATAGCCTTGACCTCATCTGAATTCCCAGGTACTCAAGATGAGTAGGCAAGTACTTAGTAACATACCAGTTTCCAAATCTGTACCATCACCAAAGGCTCATTATCAGATCTCTTAAGCTAATTTAGATACCAATCATCTAAACATTTGGATGCTATACCTTAGGTATTACTCATTTTACATTGATCATTTTTGGAAAGATACATTTGGAGTTAATGGCTTGATAAAATTTAATCACTTTGGAATGTCAGGGGACTCTTGCAGCACCATTTCTTGGTTTCTCAGCTAAATCGTTTGGAAGAAAAGTTCAGTCATATGACAATGATATCCTGTAGATAAAGATTTGGTTTTAAATCAGAGGCTTAAGTGTTAGTTCAAAAACAGACACAGACTGTACTAATGGTTTTTCAACATTATTAACCTTATGTAATTTAGTTCTTAAAGACTGTTGTGGTCAAATAGGAACATATTAGTCATTGACCTAAATACATGACACTGAATTTCATTTTTTTCAGAACTCAAACGTTATGAATATCGATGGTTTTGAAACTCCCTCTTTACTCAGTGAAGATGTACTTTTCTGGTGGCTAGTTCCCTGCACCACCCTGTTCCATTATGAAAGTGATCTGGGGGTTGCTTTTAGAGCATAGAATTAGGCAGTAAGAATTTTATCCAGATACTAGAAACCAGTTTATCCCTAACTCATGCCTAGGAACCAGGAAAAGAAGCTTCCAGCTCTGTGGTCAGAACTGATGGTTACCATTTACTTTTTCCACGATACAGGATATAACACTTTTGTACCTTAAACATTTTTTGTTTTAACTTAAAAACATATTCGTTTGCCAGTCTTGATGTAGGGTCAAAGCCTTTGAATACCACAGACAATTGGCAAGTATACTTTTTGAATAAAATCCAAAGGTGAAATCTGATTTGCAGTTCACTTTGTATAAATTAGGATTTTAACTTTCTAGATTTTTAAAATTTCCTTCTTCCGGTCTTTTTTTTTTAATCTTATCCATACTTAATTTGATAGCAATTTTTAACAACCCATCTTTAATGAATTTTTGCAGAGCCTTTTTGATAACTACTTCCTGCTCTCATTTTATCATTAACACTCAGTGATTACAAAAACAAGTGCAACTGGCAAAATCTGGGAAACAAGCTTGTCATGACAGATGAATTCAACTCAGTTGGTAGGAAAGCAGAAGATCCAACTGTAATGGCCAGCAGTACTCACTGTAGTGAGTACAGTGAGGCCAAGTGTGCTTGGCCTCCTCACGTAGGTTAGGATCTGAGGTATGTTATACTCCTTAACACTCAACAGTCTTGCAAGGATAGTTACTTCTTTTTGCAGAGGAGGACACTATACCTAAGAAAGCTTAAATTTAAGGCTGTCTTACATTTCACTTTACCAAAATTGCTGTATTTGGACTTGGTGGTGCCCTCAGTGTCAGCCATTAGTACTTTGGGTGCTCAGTCATGTCTGATTTCTTTGTGACTCCATGGACTGTTGCCCACCAGGCTCCTCTGTCCATGGGATTTTCCCAACAAGACTACTGGAGTGGGTTGCCGTTTCCTCCTCCAGGGGATCTTCCTGACCCAGAGATCGAACCTGCGTCTCCTGCATTGGCAGGTGGATTCTTTACCAGTGAGGAACCTGGGGAACCCCATTAGTACTTTAGTTAAGGCTTTGTCAATTGTGTTAATTTACAGTGCTTTCTCTGGACTTGCCTCTGTTCTGCCTGTTATATACTTGGAGGAGTGATGTAGTAAAGTCCTGTCCAGATCAGAATTGAGAGAAATGGTGCTAAGGCCCCTTGAGCGTTAGTTGAGCCACCATATGTGGTAATGATATGTCTGTAGTCCAAGGCGCGCTGCCGCTCTTCAAATTGAGGGGAGTTATGCACTTGAAGTTGTTCCTTCATCTCCCAACCCAGTTTTGCTGGGGTTTGGGGGAAAGGTGGGACTTGATAAACTGCTGTCAGCCTGGAAGTTTCCATTTGGGCAGATTGGGTACTGGAGCTTACTCATGTAGGTGAATCCTGGGCTGGCTATACATTCCTGAGGGCCAGCACTTCATCGGGCAGTAGGGAGAGCCCTGGGCAGGCAGCTGGCACAGTGTCAGAAAACCAGAAACCGCACTGAGGATCAGGCTTTGCTCTCAGCTGATTAATTTCTGGAGAGAACTGTTTGCATTTGCTTGAAGGCAATATACTAAGGTAATTTTGCAGACATTTCTGTTCAAGTTGGTCAAGACGCCTGCCTGTTACTTTCATAAACATCATTTGGTTTTTTATCATAGTCTTTCCCCACTCCTGTTCTCTCAACTTAGGTGAATTCCAACCTAACCCAGTGCACAGATTTTCACTTAGAGGATGGATGTTTACTTCTTGTTTCAGATACTGTTAAAAAGTGAACTGGCAGGATACTACTCTGTATTAATACAGTGTATGGGGTTTTTTGTTTGTTTTATAAGTGTGTGCACATTTCAAGCCTAATGCTGTTCTTGACCTGGATTTGCAGAGTTTCCTATAAAGGCCAAACAGTATTTTAGGCTTTGTGGGCCATGTAGTTTCTGTTGAAATTGCCCAACTCTGCTGCTGTAGCCTGAACAAACAAACGTGAGTGTCCATAGTCCTTCTGGGGCTGGGGTTTATGGCTGTGGTCGGGCTTGCAGGTGCTGTTGGTGAGCAGCAGTCGGTACCCAGACCAGTGGATTGTCCCAGGAGGAGGGATGGAACCTGAAGAAGAGCCTGACGGTGCTGCGGTGAGGGAGGTTTATGAAGAGGTAAGACGGAGAGGAGTGTGCAGTCTGGGCGAGGTTCACAAGCAAGGCAGTGTGCTTGAGTGTGCACCGAGGGAGACGCGTGAAGACAGTGCTGTTTGGTTGTCTCATTCAACATTTTAAAGCCTGTGGCTACAGCTAGCACTCTGGTAAGCAGATTATTTTTTTCTACCTGGTAAAATAGTTAAAAATCAATGTGGAAATCCCCCAGAGCTGAATAACACACAGTTATATAACAGTTAGCCTCATCAGTGATCAATATATAACGTGATGGCCTTGCCCCAAAGCAAGGTTAGTGTTAACTGAGCAAAAATGCACAAAGAACAAGTTCATCATGTGCTGCAATACATTTTCAGACATATAGGAAGCCAGTTGCTTTCATTTTACTGGCTTTGTCTTAAAGTTCAGTAAAATGAGGGCAGACACATGCACAGAAGCACACTTGGCCTGCTTGTCTTCTCACAACTGATAGAAGATGGAACTTGCTTTTACTCAGGAGCAAAATAGCACAGATCAAGTGCTATAAAAACTTCTTGAACAGCAGTTAGAGCATAATGAGGAGTGATTGATAAAGCTCTCATTGGGTGTTGGTGTGTGATTGGAAAGGTTTTCTAGAGACAGGTCTTAAGGGATAAGCATTCTAAGAGAAGGCACGTGCCAGTCTGTTAGTTTTCATTCTGGTTTGTGGCACACACTGAAGTTCCAGGCTGTCACAGTACCAGGTAAAAGGAACAGGACTGTGCAGTGGAAGGGGTAACACAGAGAAAATAACTTGCATGTAAATTTTGTTATGTAAAAATTGTACATTTCATCTTTTTTTAATAGGCTGGAGTAAAAGGAAAATTGGGCAGACTCCTGGGCATATTTGAGGTGAGTTACAAAAGTAATCCTTATCTTGCTGATAGAATTAATGACTTCTTCCTTCCTAACAGGCCAGATAATCTGGCAGCAGCCTGAGCTAGATATTCCTCCGAAGCTACCAGTAGGCAAGGAAGTCATAAGGATTTAGGAGGGAGGGAAGTAGAAGCTGCTTGACTTTCATATACCATTACTACAATATTCTCAGTATCACCTAAGGGCTTAGGTCTCTCATGGATACTGCCTGGAAATGAACCCTTTGCCTTCAGCATGTAACACTGGATGATATGCCTAATGACTTTATCCTGAAAGGACACCATGAGGATGCAAAACTCAGATGCACAGACTAGATACTAGAAGCATAGAATTCTCTTCTATAATTTGTTGTTACTGAAGGCAGAATGGAATTTGTGGAGAAGAAATTTGAAAGTGACAGATATTCCATGGAAGGTGGGAAGAAATGAGGTCAGGTCATGAGACCCAAGCTGTTCTCAAATATATTTTCATACAAGATTCAGACCTAGATACATGGTATATCAGACACATTGTAAATTTTTTTTTTCAAAATACCCTTTTAAGTGTTAGCTTAGTCTTGCTGATAGGACTATAAATACAGTCCTTAAAGATTTTATCTTTTAGCCTTTTTCAGAAATCAGAAAAAATTCTGATTGTACAGCACCTGGTAGAATTGATGACTCCCAGAATACAGTAACTGTTGAGTAAAAGTTCATAAGGTACTATTCAAAATTTTCCAGAATTCAGCACTTGTTTTACCCAGTTAAATAGCACCATCTCCTGGTTAAACTGAAAAACAGTGTGAGTTTTCTGTAACTAAGTAACCGCGGACACGTAATAATGCATATGTGAACACGCTGACAAGATTTTTAAAGGAAACTTCCAATGTTTGTGTAACATGGGAAGGTAACAGTAATAAGTGCTTTACAAATACTATTTAAATTTCATAGAATCTGAACAGAAAATGGTAATCAGTGTACCTTTCCCTTTAGAAAAATAGAAGGGAAAATTAGAATGTTCCTGCCTAGTCACCATGGTGATTTTGATTAATTTGTGAACATAGCAAATAAGTGTATTGATTTTCCAGGCATAGAGTAAGATGACAGATCCTTAAACATAATGTTTTCAGTGAGAGAGGCCTCTAATTTATTCCTGTTCTCTTTCATTCCCAAAGACATAAGATACTGAATGAGTGAATTACTCATTTGCGGTGATTTGCGGTAGAAAAAATTAGGGCAGTTGTCTTACGTCTTAGACTATACCAAACAAGGTTACCTTTAATCAAGGTGAAGGTGAGCCCCTTCCTTTAAGGCCAACTTGTGTTTAATTTTGAACCTAGACACAAGGCTAGGTGGCAGTTTTAATAGGAGTAAAAACTGAGTTGGAGCATGTAGGACATGGCATTCTAGAAGTAGACTACCCTCATACTATTCTCAACTTTTGCTGTGCATAGTTCACCAGGAAGCTTTTACATACTTAGGCCTCCTCTCAGACTAACTGAATCAGTGTCTCTTTAAAAAAAACTGCATCCTGGGTGATGAAATAGATGGTCAAGGTTGAGAGGCCCTGGTCTAGGTTAGTGGGTCTGTTCATGTTTTGTCTTACATAAATTCACTCTGGTGCTGAGGCTTGTATGACTGAGTATACTTGCCTGTGTTGGCAAGTAAACCATGCTAATGTATACCGCACTGAATTCTTCACTCGAAAATGTGTACATGACTAGCTCTTGTAGATTAAAATGCTTTTCTTTTTATATTGAAGCAGAACCAAGACCGAAAGCACAGAACATACGTTTATGTTCTTACTGTCACTGAAATATTAGAAGACTGGGAAGATTCTGTTAATATAGGTAAATTCCCTTTCCTTTTGCTATCTGAATTCTTTAAATTCATACTACATATGTATATTCAGTTTGCATCTTAAATTATTTTTTGGCTGCTTTTTAGCGAAGGTCAATATACATCTCCCAATTTGAGTTATCTCACAATTGTAAGTTAACTTCATTTATTTTTATCATATACTTATTTATTTTTATTTCATTCGGTGTTTTTTAGGAAGGAAGAGAGAGTGGTTCAAAGTAGAAGATGCCATCAAAGTTCTCCAGTGCCATAAGCCTGTACATGCAGAGTATCTGGAAAAGCTAAAGCTGGGTTGTTCTCCCACCAATGGAAATTCTACAGTCCCTTCCCTTCCAGACAGTAACACCTTGTTTGTAACTGCCGCACAGACCTCTGGGCTGCCGTCTAGTGTAAGATAGAGAGAATTGGAAAGACCTCTTCCACCCTGTGCAGTCTTGTGGGCAGAGGCTTCTTTATTATCCTTGACAAACATCTGAATGACGCTTGCAAACTGTCTGAATTTGCCATGCAGGATTTTCAAACAATTTGCATGTTTTTCAGATGCTTTCAAATCTTCTTAAAAAAAAAAAGATAGTGTAAAATATTTTAATAAGCCAAAGCCATGTGGAATTTTTTTTAGATGCCTTAACTGTCCCCTCCCTACTCCAGCCCACCCACCCACCTTGTTATTTTGGTTGGCATTTTCACAGCATTTTGTTTTTCAGTGTTTTGTCCATTTGCTGTCAGTCTGTGGGTTTTGTCACATCAACTTACTTGTGGGTATATTTTCCCCCCTCAAATTGTTTTCTCATTCACAAGGCACACACACAAAAATCATTTTCACATATTCAACAAATCCTTCTGTTGTGGGAATTTATGACAATAATTCTTGATATTAAAGCAGTCCATCAACCCAAAAACCTGTTTCATAGGATCACAATTTTAATTCATAGGTCCCAGATTTGGACCGTTTCTTTCTATATGACCGTATTTTCAGGAATTTGTCAACTTGTCTCAATTTTCACAAGTGGTATTACATCACTAGTTACCGGATATGGCCAATTCCCGTAAAGGGACTCAACAGTCACTTTAAGACAAAGCTTCACTCTGTAGAGCTGGTGATTGTTAGGCAGGTACTATATGCAAATTGCATGTAGTAGATAACATCTGGAATTTGAGTTAACATGCTCCATGGCCAGTTCCCTTTATCTATAATCTCTCTTCACACAGAATACATGAGAACTATACATCCCTCAGTGTGAGCTAATTTTTCAAACATTTTGTTTTCTAATTTAGTGACATCAGTTAAACTTGCTGGTAAAGGCCAGTCGGTGCTGACTGCATCACAGTTGAGCGAAATGGCCTTCTTGTTCAGCTGTCACAGACCTAGATTGTTAAGGCACCTTAGAACATCTCATCTTTTATAGCTGGTCAGTAGGTCTTATATAACTAAATACTGGGCTCTGGAACATACCTGGACTAAGAATTTGTCTTACACTTGTCTTTATATTCACTTAAGTCCAAGAATCCCATCTAACAGAAACACATGAATACCTTGTCTGTACTTTGCTGACCAAGTGAGAAATGAGGTGGGGCAAAGTGAAAGATGATTCCATCTATAGACATTAGCTTTTTGTAAACATCATAACTGGTGACTATAAAGTAGAAAGTAAGCATAGTTCCACATTTGTTCTCTAAATTGTCAACCTTTAAAAACATAATTGCTGCTAAAAATAGAATGTTGTTACACTTAAGGAAAATTGGTGCCACTGTTTTGAAAATGAGATCTTGTGCCATAAATGCAGCTGAACTAAATATAAATATTAGTTCACAAATGAATGCTGTCAAAGGAATGAGTAAAGTAAAAAAAACCAATGACATTTCATCCTAAATTATGTAATGTGATCATACATGATCCAGAATTTTTATATTTTTCTTTGTACAGAGGTTATGTATTCTGGGTGTTTTTTGTGTTTTTTTTTTTTTTAAGGAAACATTTTAAATCCCACAGATTGACACTTTGTAGTTTTTTCTCAGTAATCTCTGAAGTTTCTTTAAATTATATACTTAACACAGCAGAGAGAACTGGATTGTTTTTGTATATAAGACTTGTGTCCACCTGAAATGTCAGAAGGATTGGGGGCGGGGGGCTGGGTATCTTGTATATGATATTATTAGAAGTAATAATGCATGAACTTATTTTATAAACTCTTGGACTATGTATTTGACATGTAAAATATGTACAGTATTAATGTCAGCCATTTCTTAAAAGTGAGCCTATAAATATTGTTGTATAATTTTCTTTGGTCAGAAACATTTGGACTAAGTAGTACCATTGGGTCAGGATTTTCTTCAGTGCTTTTTAGCAAACCACCTGTCTTTAGTCTGTGCAACTAGGGAAAATTTGTATAATGCATCGAAATACTTCAGTTGTCACACTTTAAATTTCACACTTCACTATTCTTTTGGAACCCAGCCTAGCAAAATTTCCTAGAGGAAAGGCCCTAAGGAGATTTATATCTGTTAAGAGAAAAAGCCGACTTTGGCAGACTCAAGAGCTGAACCTACTGTAGATAACAAATAGTGTCTACTATCTCAACGCTCCGAAGTTTACAGTGTTGGGACTGTCACCTGTGCTTTCTGCGGGGCAGCAGGATAAATTTGGGCAGCTAAAATGTTCAGTGTGCCTCCCAATTTAAAAAGTTTATAAAGTAACTTATAGACACAAAGTAGCAACTGGCTTGCATGTTTGTTGCTGGGTCGTTGGTGGGTTTTTTTTTTTGGTAAACTGGTAAAATTTTTCAACCAGGCATATGCCATTCAATTTTCTGTCAATCACACAGAACTGAAGGGGAAATGATTGTTGTATACACTTTGCTTTGCATGGTCTCATTTGAGATAATTGGTGTAAGAATCTTGACTTTTTTTTATATTTGGAAACATCAAATAAAAAATGGAAAAGAATTTTTTTTAACACAGCTTAGCACTGTCAAAGTGAAAACTTGTCTGGTGTTCCACAGTAACAGCTTTATTGTCTTCCCATTGACAGCCACATAATTTTCTGCTAGTCATTTATTTATACACTTCCGTTTTATGATTCTAACTAGTGGAATTAACTAACATAAAAGGAAGGGCTCACCAGTAAGGTGTTGCCATTAACTCTCCCACTGTATGTTTTCCATCTTATACAGGACATCAGTCATGCCACTGTGGTTGTCTTAATTTATTGCTATTCTCCTTTCCTAATGGAGTTTGTGTTATAATAATTAATTTTCAAGGGGCTTGGCTTATCCTGAGTACTTTGGTGTAATATGTTGCAGATATGTTGCACTGTGGTCACATTAATTATTACAGCTGTTTTAAAAAGGTTAACTAACTGGTGAGGCCATTTTATTTACCCAAAATAATTGTTAATGTAAGATGAACTTTAGAATCCTCACATAAAAGTTCTACTCAGATCTCATTTGGTTTTGATTAAGATTTTAAATTGGAAGAAAAGAGAAAGCTTGGCATTTTCTAATGTCTTCACATTGGAATACAAGAATCTTCTACAGATCTCTTACATAGATATAGTTAAACACTAGTTGAGTTTATCAAAGTATGATTTGTAACAGATATTACAGCTGTAATGTTGTAGCTGATTGTCCTCAAATGAAGTTTCCATCCAGTATAGTTACCTTGTTTCATAAATTCTTAATGCAACATTCACTGTTAGCTGCACAATGGTCAGCATTTGCTTTAAGCCCAGCGTTAGTGCAGCAGCATAGAACAAGTTTCTACCCTCAAGGAACTTATATTCTAGTGAGGCATAGAGAGGAGTTATTTATACATCAGAAAATGTCCTTGAAGATGTAAGCTCTATTTTTTAAGACATGTACCATCTTCAAAAACAAAATCTTTGTTTAAAAAGGTGATCCCCATCAAATAATTTGATGCATTTTGTATGGAACTGTAGGACAAAACTCAAGTTGAAAAGTGATCTCATCCCTGGTGCTGCTCCTCTTAGTACCTTCCTGACTAGTTCCCTGGCGGCTCAGCTGGTGAAAAATCCGCCTACAATGCGGGAGACCTGGGTTTGATCCCTGAGTCAGCAAGATCCCCTGGAGAAGGGAAAGGCAATCCAGTCCAGTATTCTCTAATTCCATGAACTGTAGAGTTCATGGGTTCACAAAGAGTTGGACACAACTGAGCAACTTTCACTTGACTAGTTCCCTTGGCTAAATTCAAGCAGTAAGAAAGCTGGGAAGGCTCCTAAGTGCTATCTTGGCACTGCATTATGGCAAAGACCCTAATTTACTCAGAAACTAGTCTTACATTTCTCTACTTTGATGTGATTTCAACTGATTATGATCCTAAAAGTTACTCTTCCCAAAATGTGGAATACTACCCTCTGGACATCACGTTACCTAAACACTAGTGCCAGACATAATAGTACTGTAAATCTTTGCTTTTCTCAATTTTTACTCAAATTCATTCCATAATCAGTGAAATAAAAAATACTTTATTTGGCTATTATAGTAAGAGGTATGTGTAATTAAACATACCTTTTGATCAAGTTACTACACCAGGAATCTAATCTCTAGGAATGCGGACACAGATGTACCTACCAAGGTAAGGCAACCAAACTGGTGAGCCGTGGAAATAAAATGCCCAGGCCCAAAGGCGTAATGGTTAACTAGTAATGTGTCCACATGGTGGAATATCATAGACATAAAAACGGTATTCAGGTTAAGGATGCCAGAATAAACTGGTATGGCAATGTAGTAGCACTATTAAATTTTTAAATGCAGGCTTCCCTGGTGGCTCAGTGGTGAAGAATCCACCTGCCAGTACAGGAGACACAGGTTTGATCCCTGATCCAGGAAGGTCCTGCATGCCATGGAGCAGCTGAGCGCACGAACGGTCATTGAGCCTGTGCTTTAGAGCCCAGGAGCTGCAACTTCTGAAGCCCACGTGCCCTAAAGACTGCTCAGCAACAAGAAAAGCCACCACAGTGATGGCCCATGCTCTCCCCAGCTAGGAAGTCTGCGCAGCAAGGAAGGCCTGACACAGCCAAAAAAAAATTGTTTTTTAATGCATATAATAACCCTTTCACCTACTTCTGGGAACCTAGTCAACAAAAAAGCTTCAAGTTGCACAATCAAAGTATAGTCAAAGGTGTGTACTGCATTATTTATAAAACGTGCATCAACTTAGATGTACAAATTGGGTGGGGTTAAGTTACAGTCATCTATTTGATAGATAGCAAAGAAATGGGCTGCCAGAGATGGAGTTCCTTTCACTAATCTCTAATTGGAAAACACTACACAGAATTTCCTGTTAAAGCTCACTTTTAAAGAAGCCTGTACAGATTTTCTTTAAAAATCAAATCCTGTATAATTTTGAACATTCCTGTGAACATTGATAAATTTGGTATGAAAATATATCACGAAAAAAACAGGGCTTGATAAATGGCCAATCTGTGTTAATATCAAAGCAGAAAAATGAAACCTGCACAAGTCATTCCTGTTACTGGAGTAACAGTTAACATATCACTTTTTAAAGACTTCCCAAATGGAGCTAGTGGTGAAGAACCTGCCGGTCAATGCAGGAGACCTAAGAGATGCAAGTTCAATCCTTGGGTTGGGAAGATCCCCTGGTCGAAGAAATGGCAAACCACCCAGTGTTCTTGCCTGGAGAATCCCTATGGACAGAGGAGCCTGGCAGGCTACAGTCCATGGGGTCGCAGAGTTGGACAGGACTGAAGCAACTTGAACATGCACACATCAGTTTAAAAGGTGGCAGGGGTGGGTGGGGGGTACATATCTTGCGTATAACACAAGACAAGTAATGTCACTGTCAAGTAGGTAGGGGTTAACAGCCTGGTGCACGCGTGCTCAGTTGTGTCTGACTTTGTGACCCGATGGACTAGTTCGCCAGGCTCCTCTGTCCATGGGATTTTCCAGACAAGAAGCAAGAATACTGGAGTGGAAATGGGTTGCCATTTCCTTCTCCCACAGGCCAAATGGAGACCCCGGCCTGTTTTTGTATATTCCACAAACTTGGAATGCTTTTCACATTTTCAGTAGTTGGGGAAAAAAATACTCTGACGTAAAAACTAAAGTTTTGTCAGAGCAGAGAACAGCATGCTTATTTGTTTAAAATCGTCTATGGATGTCTTACCACACTGGCAGAGCTGAGTAACTGAGAAAGACCCATGGCCTGGAAAGCCCAAAATATTTACTGTTTCAGAATGCAAAAACACGGATTGCAACCATTTGGTCCTACTCCTTTGGTTACTCACAGTTCTAATACTTCCTGCCAAAACATAAGGAAAACAGCACCAACTTGAAATCTGGTGCAACCAACCTATCACATTTAAGCTACTTGACAGATCTAAGTAAGTCTTCTTGAATAGTCTACTCTTAGAACATAAACCAGAATACTTTGTAAACTTACTAGATTATAACGAAACTTACAGAGCTATTGGAATTTACTAATGACATGCAAATTCATGAAGTGCTCCATATTTTTTATGAGATGGTTGGATGGCATCATCGACTCAAAGGACATGAGCCTGAGCAGATTATCGGAGATTGTGAGGGACAGGGAAGCCTGGCGTGCCTGGGGTCCATGGGGTCGCAGAGTTAGACATGACTGAGAAACTGAACCACAACAATCTAGATCATGAACTATTTATTTCAATAGGAGTCACATGGTGGGTGAGTGTGGATCAGGAATATATAAAATGGAAACACGCTAGTTATTCCACAATAGGGAACCTGAGCTATCTGTCAAGTCTCTCCTATTTCTACTGCTTTTTTGTCTCATAGGTAAAAATGATTAGCAGAAAAATGTTAAAGCTCCTTAAAGAACACCATGAAATAAACTTTTACAAGATCATGGGATTCAGTTGTTGCTCTCTACAAGAGGCAGTAAGCTCTAAACATCCAGGCACTTACCATGTGCTTCTCCAGCCAATCAGAAACTACAGCAAGTCCACAGAGGCTTGCTTGGTTGTTAGCAAGTCAGCATTCATCCACTTGAATGCTACAACTGGCACATATCAGATCAGCTAAAGGGTAGCAAAGATGAAATCGCCAGGAGGATAAAGGATCCAGACTCTTCAGGTTGAGTTCTATACTTACCAAGGAAAATTTTAGTCCCAACTCCCAGTTTTGCAGCCAATGGGGAACTTGTCCAATTTGTAACATAAAAATGTAGCAAAACCAACTCTTGGAACAAATCCTCCTGATTTCCAACCTCAATGATTAAAAAAATGGAAATTAATGCAGGGGGTGGAAGATATAGTTAGGGAAACAAAGTATCATCAGTCTGGGTGATGGTGTACAGATTTTTATTCTTAATATTCCAAGTTATTACATTCAACATGTTTTGTTTTTGTGATCATTGTCATTTAAAAATAACCCCCTAATATAATTTCTTAAACTAAGCGCATGCTGCACAGTTAAATGAAATGTTGCCCCCAGTCCCAAAATACATTATTCCAATGAAATTACATTTTTTAAAATAGACTGTTGAATTAGCTGCCCTATAATCATGGCATTTTACCTTTTTCTTTTGGCCAGCTTTTGTAGATAAGGCTGTATTTCTAAACCTTTGCAACTGCAACTAACAAAAAGTTGATGTGGCTAGAGTTAAGGAGCCATTTCCTATTACTCCCATACCATTTAGTTACATTTAGCTAAAACTGTTAATGTCTTATAGGATTTCCCACCCCATACTCTCCTTTACTAGTGCTAAACCATAGCACCTATGGCTTTTTTAGGTATTGTGTTTATTTTTAAATGCTTCTGGAATTTCGTATTAAAGTATGTTGTCTACATATCTCAAATCTAAGATCTCATTCGGCAGCTTCTGAGAGGACCAACACTAGCTAGCGTGGAAGTAAATCACAACAAAGGAGACAACAAAATTTAAAAAATCACTTGAAAAACAAAGGCTCCTATCAACCCCTCCAGATTTCAGAAAAGCTTTTGAATGGGCAGAGTTGATGTTCAAGAAGCCACTTATCAATACGCTCAGATCCTTTTCCTCCCCCAGGGCTCTGCACAAGCTGGCCCCCTGCCTGGAGGTATTGAATCCAGAAGCGCAGTCCCTCCCAAGCGCTTACTTCCCCTCTCCATCCGCGATGCCACTGCGGTCCACCTGCCCCACCCGCACCCCTCATGAGACGAGGCCCACGAGGGAACATCCTATGCCAGTCCCATTCACCTAATCACCCCTGACATGTAGTAGTGCATCCGTAAGCTAAGGAGTTACAAAGTCAAAGGCTTACAAGGGAAAAGGATTACAAAGCGGAGCAGGTGGGCTGGGAGGGGATTCTAACCAGCCTGAGAATCACTGAGTAGAAGAACAAGCTCATCTTAGGAAGGCTACTACTCAGCTCCTCCCAGCAGGTGCCTTGCATAAGGCAGGTCCCGTCTTCCTGTTGTCAGAACTTCAGATCATTCAAGTTACCCGAATTCTAGATTCTCACGAGACACTCCCAATTTTTCTAAAATGTCAGCATTGAATTCAAAATGTTTTAACCAACCACACCATGTGGGCCAAGCCAAGGAAAACAGGTTCCAAAGCCAGATGTGGCTGCCAGTTTTAAAACTCTATCTTGGCCTCTCCCAGATCCCCTTAAATTCTAAGAAAGCCCAGCCAACACACTGGCTCTTGTTTCATCCCACTGGTTGGGGGAGCAAGTATTATCAAAACAATGGGGGCTCTTACCAAAATTACAAATGAAAAAACCTTGTTGCTGTGAAATTAGGAATTCACGTATTTGTACTTCAGTAACTCAAAAACTCAGTAGACATCAGAGTCCTACTTTAGATACATTTTTGTGGATGAATAGATTTAAATCTGGAATTTTATACTTATAAATCACTATGTTGTACTAGCTATCATCTGAGCAATGCCACCTGCAATAAATAAAACTGATCTCTATTTAACTGATTGAATGTTCACTCATGTTGGCCCCAGAATGAGATTCAGTTCCCTTAGTTTGTAAGACAACTTAGAGAGATCAACAATTGTTATAAATGACAACTGCTGTTAAGCTTTTAAATTTACAATATTTGGGTTATGAACAATTTTACTCTGAATTAAACTAATATTTGTTTCCAAGCAACGCATTTATTGAAGGATACCAGTTACCAGTCATCAAAAACTTTTGTATGTTGAAAATGTAATTTTAATAGATATTCTTCATCTTACATAGGAGCACAATAAAATACACCACAGTCTGAAGAAACTCCAGAAGGTACGAGAATAAGAGTGGGGAAAACTCAGATGGGCTACAATATCCATTACCTTAAACTGCAAGAGACAAAGGTTCCAACCCACAGGTTAACATTTACATACTTATGACTGACTACATTAATGTCTTAAAATAACAAGACTTAGGAATTAGATATGGAAAGGTGGGAAAGAACAGCTTTGTGGGGGGGAAGAACTCTGTCAATGCAGATAATTGCTGATTATCAAATTAAAGAATAAAAGGAGCTCCCGCAGTAAATATTACAGGGATGACAGTAAGAATCATTAATTGAGGATCTGATGCCCTCTAAAGGAGAAACCTTTCTCATGACACTTATGGCAAGCTGACTGCTTGAGATCTGCTCAGCAGGTCTGCAAGAAAGACTGATAAATGCCTCAGCAAACCCCAAGTGATTACCAGATTGCTGTTTTCTAATAACAGTGGTCACACACGAAGTTTTGAGACAAGAACTAAGAGCAGAGTCATAACCCAAATGCCAGACACAACTGTGGCACAAGTACAAGTCCCACACAAAGCCAGTCCCTGGCGTGGCTGTGCTGTGACTCTCCTGAACAGTAATTCTCCAAACACTGTGGCAAGACACCAACGGTCACCTACTAATCAGACAACACACGCACATTTATTTCAAATTTCTAGGAGGTAAAAAAAATGTCACATACTGATGTTTTAGGCATGCTCAGGGCCAGCTTATAAATACTTCATTCAGTGATATATCTTAACACAAATCTGCATCAGTGAAAAGAAATTGGCAAATCTACCTCTCACCATTCAATTCGTCAGATGGTGAAGATCAAAACAGAATGTTCCATCAGTTTTAATTTTTAAATACGATTGTCACATTGGGAAAATGAAATAAACACAGTAAAAGAAACTGTACAAAGGCAAAGTAGAATAACAAAAAATATTTTACTAAAACATAAGATTTACAGAAGTTTCCAGACAAGCCATACAAAATGGTCACAAGCTTTTTCTTGAAGGGAGGATTCTACACTTGACAGCAAGGTCACAATGTTATTAGTGAGGGCTGTGATGTCTGTTTAATGTTCCCATTTTGGCTCAAACAATCAAGCTTGTCCATCTACAGCGTCTAAATAAAGTTAGACTTGGCTAGAGAGCATATTCTAAAGAACTGGTTAGCTGCTTTTAACCAATGCAATTAGATCACCATAAAAAGGGGGAAAGGAGCCCATAAAATTAAAATAAAACTACCTTCCCCCCCACCAAAAAAAAAATAATAATAATAAAATAAAGAAAAACACCCACACCCCTGCAGCTAACCCTGACAACTACCTTCATTCACAGTGCTTTATACTTAAACCATGATGGGGGAAATGAATAAAAGCAGAGAGGCACCACTGCTTTTAAACGTTTCGCAACAATCCAGATGGTACTTCTAGCCTCTGCTCATGCTTTACAACAGTGAATCAGGACAAGACATAGATTTGCTAATGTGCATTTAATCACCAAAGGGTTGAAGATGTCTGGGTTTTTATTCTGTAATGTTTCTAAGACTGTGTCCATTAAATGCAAACAAAAAAGGAAGAAGTCTTGGCAGAACAGGAGAAGTGATGCACACTTGAGGATCGAAGCGATTTAAATATTATTCATGGCATATAGCCTAGTCCATGCTCTAGCTGTGGACAAAAACAAACGTGATTATTACTTAAGTTCAACATGTTCCTTTCCAAACTCTATACAAAGCAAACAAACAGAATTAAGTTAATTGTGAAAACAGCATGCTATAATTTCTTAAATTCATGTCATTTTCTATAATCTAGGTCGGGGCAGAAAGACTGTCTATACATCTAATTACCGAAACATTACAATGGAATTCAAAAGTTCTACAAAATTCCAAAGGATGAAAAGAGCTGTCTCCTTCCTTTCTCATATGATGCTCCTCATTAATTGTTAAAATTTGTAGCAAGAAAAAAAAAAATTTGTAGCAAGAAACTTATTGCTTTCAAACCCCCTAACTATAAATGGACACATAGTTTAATTTAATCAAACAGATTGCAAAAACAGCTCAAGGAAGTTTACAGGTCTTCCATTATCTTTACATATAGCTAAATGAATGGCAGGCACTCAGACATTTGTTAAATCGTGTAGTTTATACAACAGTCCAAGATCTCCCAACTACTGTTCCTCTTTAAATTGGAGTCATGCAGTGGGCCGTAAGATGGGAGTCTGAAAATCTTTTGTTAAGAGGTTATTTACATACTATAAGAGAGATCTGATCTTCTCCTTTTAACAAATCTTTTCTTTTTCTGGTTAAAACTAAGTTTTTGAAAAGGTGATATACAGGAATTCCCGGGCAGTTCAGTGGTTAGGACTTGACACTTTCACTGCTATAGCCTGGGTTCAATCTCTGAACTGGGACCTAAGACCCCTCAAGCAGAGCAAGACACGACCCAAAAAAAAAAAAAAAATGTTGTGGTACAGGTTGTTTTTTAAAATGGAAGTGGTGTGAAGGAGAATGAATATTAAATACCTGTTTCTATGGCTTGGGCTTCGTTGGTCTTCCATTGCTCCGCTACATCATTTGCTAATGGATCATCTGGATTGGGAGCACTTAACAAAGCCTGGATCGATAGCAGAACTGTGCGGATCTGCAGTGCTGGGGACCACTTATCTACAGAGGCAACAAGGATGACCACGCGTGAAAACACAGCCCCAGAACTGCTGCGCTTCCCTCCCACACTTCTGCGGTCTTCATATAAGGTAAGATTACAATATTCAGATTCTCAAAATGGAATGTTTAAGAGAAAAAAGGAAAAAATCTTAACAGCATATGATGATAAAGATAACACTTACCTTTCAAAATATCTAAACATATTCTTCCCAACTTGTCTACATTAGGATGATAAATTTTGGTCATGAAACGTACTTTAGGGGCTGCCATTGGGTATTCTTCTGGAAGGAATAGTTCAAGTTTAAAAGTCCCTCCCTCAAAGGGGGAATCCTGAGGGCCGGCAATGACCACATGAAAATAACGGGCGTTGCTCTCATCTGGTTCTGCTTTAATGCCAGGAACTGGTTCTGCCAGCAAACGCTGGGTTTCCTACAACAGAAAAACATAACACATTTGTGAAACAAATACCATTTTGCTAAACACCAAAATAAAAATTAGAGAAATTTATTTCTTGGAATTGGATATAAAAGAACCTCTCCAATCTCTCAAAGGGTTTCTATTTAGCTTATAAAATGTAAAGTTCAAAGAAAATAACATAAATCATCATAAGCAGCTGAAAGCAACCACCAGCAAATACTGATGACATCATGTACAACTGCAGCTACAAATGTCTACAAATATGTGGAGAATAAAATTAGACTAATGAGGGTCCCGGCCTTGTGGCCTGCGGGGGAGGCTGCCGGGAGGAGGCAGCGACGACGGCGGCGGCGGCGGGAAAAAAAAAAAAAAAAAATTAGACTAATGAAACTGATCTTATACTCATGGGAGAGAGAAGGGAAAAAAAAGAAAATAACAACAGGATTTCTACATAGGTAAGGTAACCTGCTCTATTTAAATTTAACCAAAACCAAGCTGTTTAAAAAGCAAAATTAATCTTTAAAGTCATTGAAAATCTCCCCTCTGAAAAATCTAATGGAACAAACGAAGTACAAGTGCAGAGGCATTTAAACAGTGCTGGAGATTAGTCTCCAAGCTGATTAGTCTCTAAAATCGAAAATGAACCAACCTCAAATGGACCCTTACTGCTCCCCCAACAATATCATTAGTTCTCTTTTCCATCTTTCTCCCTCTCCTAATTAACTGAACATTCTTCCTCCTGTCCACCTCCAGTATCTCCATCCATATCTTCACTTTTGGCTGACATCTCCGTTTTGTATGACAGGAGCAGACAGAAACCCCTCCTTCGGTTCTCACAGGAGCATCTGCACATCAACCTGCATCTGTGGGCCCAGGTGCTCTGCGCCTTTTCTCTTGTTACTAAGGGTGAAGTGACTGTCACTCTGGGCTAAGACCAACCTCTCCTTTAGATCTTATCTCCTCACCTCCCCAAGGACATTGCTCTAGCATCATCTTCCTCTCCTGAATCACCGTTTCCCCTCTACTGGATTTTCCCCAAACTGTACAAACCTACTGTAATTTCTCAGAAAAAAAAAGGAAACAGGGGGAAGGAAATGACCCTGACTTGACTCAACATCCCCACCCCGGCCCCCCGCTACTGCCCCATTGCTTTACTCCTCTTTGAAAGTCATCTAAACTTGCATGTCTCCAACCTCCCTCCTCTGCTCTGGTCTTAAACACAACTCTCGAAGCAGGCTTTAGCTGCCAGCTTGCTTGTTGAGGCCATCAATGATTCCCACATGGTTAAATCAAATGGCTAGCGTTTAACCTTCATCCTGACTGACTCAGAAGCACCATCTCACCCAGCTGGTTTGTGCTCTCCTCGCAAGGCTTTATCCAGCTTCCTGCAGCCACTCTCTCCTGGCTTTCTTCCTAGATGCATGGTATCAACCTCGTGCCAACTCTACACTATAGAAGGGCACCAGGGCTCTGTCTGAGGTCTTCTACTCTGCCTACACACTTCCACAGTGATCTCATCTAGTCTGATGAATTTATATAATCAATCCACTCCATGTACACAGAAGCCTCCCCAAATGCATATTCTGCAGACTTCTCCCTGAATCCTGCTTCTATTCATAACCCTGCGCTCCACAGCTACTCTTGAATCTCTAGTAACCATCCCAAACTTAGCATGACCTTCCCCACCCTTAACCTGCTCCTCTCCTCAGAGCCTTCCTTGAGTCAATCAGAAATCCATCCTTCCAACTGATCAATTCTCCCTTCATACCCCACCCATCCACTCTGCATCAGCAAATCTTGTTGGCTTAAACGTCAGAATCTACCCGTGACTGGACACTGCTACCCTTTTGATCCAAGCCACCACCAACTCTTACCCAGCAGGCTGCAACAGCCGACTAACTTATTCTGCCTGCTTCTGACCTTGAGTCCCCCAGCCCCTAGTCTGTATTCCACAGACCTTTTAAAAATCAAGTCCTTATAACCTCCCCCCCCAAAAAATGCATTTATTCCACCTACCTCTTAGTCATCTTCAGCTATGCTTCCCAACCCTCACCGCCTGCCTCATCTGCTTTGTTAAAGCAAGATTAGCTGCTTTGTGTTTCTGCAACCCGCCATGCAACTCCTCCCTCAGGGGCTTTGCATTCTTTTTCGCCTAAGTTGAATGGCAAAGCACTTTGGTATTCTTGCCTTGAGAACCCCATGAACAGAACGAAAAGGCAAAAAGATAGGAGGACACTGAAAGATGAACTCCCCAGGTCAGTAGGTGCCCAATATGGTACTGGAGATCAGTGGAGAAATAACTCCAGAAAGAATGAAGGGATGGAGCCAAGGCAAAAACAACACCCAGTTAAGGATGTGACTGGTAATAGAAGCAAAGTCTGATGCTGTAAAGAGCAATATTGCATAGGCACCTGGAATGTTAGGTCCATGAATCAAGGCAAATTGGAAGTGCTCAAACAGGAGATGGCAAGAGTGAACGTTGACCTTCTAGGAATCAGCAAACAAAAACAGACTGGAATGGGTGAATTTAACTCAGATGACTATTGTATCTACTAGTGTGGGCAAGAATCCCTTAGAAGAAATGGAGTAGCCCTCATAGTCAACGGAAGAGTCCGAAATGCAGTACTTGGATACAATCTCAAAAACGACAGAATGATCTCTGTTTGTTTCCAAGGCAAACCGTTCAATATCATGGTAATCCAAGTCTACGCAGTGACCAGTAATGCTGAAGAAGCTGAAGTTGAACAGTTCCATAAAGACATACAAGACTTTTGAGAACTAACACCCAATAAAGATGTCCTTTTCATTATAGGAGACTGGAATGTAAAAGTAGGAAGTCAAGAAGCACCTGGAGTAACAGGCAACTTTGACCTTGGAGTACAGAATGAAGCAGGACAAAGGCTAACAGAGTTTTGCCAAGAGAATGCACTGGTCATAGCAAACACCCTCTTCCAACAACACAAGAGAAGACTCTACAAATGAACATCACCAGATGGTCAACACTGAAATCAGATTGATTAAATTCTTTGCAGCCAAAGATAGAGAAGTTCTATACAGTCAGCAAAAACAAGACCAGGAGCTGACTGTGGCTGAGATCATGAACTCCTTATTGCCAAATTCAGACTTAAATTGAAGTAAGTAGGGAAAACCACTAAATCATTCAGATATAACCTAAATCAAATCCCTTACGATTATACAGCAGAAGTTAAAAACAGATTCAAGGGATTAGATCTGAAAAAGAGTGCCTGATGAACTATGGAAGGAGGTTTGTGACACTGTACAGGAGACAGGGATCAAGACCATCCCCAAGAAAAAGAAATGCAAAAAAGCAAAATAGGCTGTCTGAGGAGGCCTTACATATACCTGTGAAAAGAAGAGAAGCGAAAAGCAAAGGAGAAAAGGAAAGATATACCCATTTGAATGCAGAATTCCAAAGAATAGCAAGGACAGATAAGAGAGTCTTCCTCAGTGATCAGTGCAAAGAAATAGAGGAAAACAATAGAATGTGAAAGACTAGAGATCTCTTCAAGAAAATCAGAAATACCAAGGGAACATTTGATGCAAAGATGGGCACAATAAAGGACAGAAACGGTATGGACCTAACAGAAGCAGAAGATATTAAGAAGAGGTGGCAAGAATACACAGAAGAACTATACAAAAAAAGATCTTCACGACCCAGATAATCACAATGGTATGATCACTCACCTAGAGCCAGACATCCTGGAATGTGAAGTCAAGTGGGCCTTAGGAAGCATCACTACGAACAAAGATAGTGGAGGTGATGGAATTCCAGTTGAGCTATTTCAAATCCTAAAAGATGATGCTGCGAAAGTGCTGCACTCATTATACCAGCAAATTTGGAAAATGCAGCAGTGGCCACAGGACTGGAAAAGGTCAGTTTTCATTCCAATCCCAAAGAAAGGCAATGCCAAGGAATGCTCAAACTACTGCACAATTGCACTCATCTCACACACTAGTAAAGTAGTGCTCAAAATTCTCCAAGCCAGGCTTCAACAGTACGTGAACTGTGAACTTCCAGATGTACAAGCTGAATTTAGAAAAGGCAGAGGAACCAGAGATCAATTGCCAACATTCGTTGGATCATCCAAAAATCAAGAGAGTTCCAGAAAAACATTTATTTCTGCTTTACTGACTATGCCAAAGACTTTGAATGTGTGGATCACCACAAACTGTGGAAACTTCTGAAAGAGATGGGAATACAAAGACCACCTGACCTGCCTCTTGAGAAATCTGTATGCAGGTCAGGAAACAACAGTTAGAACTGGACATGGAACAACAGACTGGTTCCAAATCGGGAAAGGATATGTCAAGGCTGTATATTGTCACCCTGCTTATTTAACTTATATGCAGAGTACATCATGAGAAATGCTGGGCTGGGTGAAGCACAAGCTGGAATCAAGACTGCAGGGAGAAATATCAATAACCTCAGATATGCAGATGACATCACCTTTATGGTAGAAAGCAAAGAAGAACTAAAGGGCCTCTTGATGAAAGTGAAAGAGGAGAGTAAAAAGTTGGCTTAAAGCTCAACATTGAGAAAACAAAGATCATGGCATCTGGTCCCATCACTTCATGGCAAATAGATGGGGAAACAGTGACCGACTTTATTTTGGGGGCTCCAAAATCACTGCAGATGGTGACTGCAGCCATGAAATCAAAATACGCTTACTCCTTGGAAGAAAAGTTATGACCAACCTTGACAGCATATTAAAAAGCAGAGACATTACTTTGCCAACAAAGGTCTGTCTAGTCAAGGCTATGGTTTTTCCAGTAGTCATGTATGGATGTGACAGTTGGACTATAAAGAAAGCTGAGCGCCGAATAACTGATGCTTTTGAACTGCGGTGTTGGAGAAGACTCAAGAATCCCTTGGACTGCAAGGAGATCCAACCAGTCCATTCTAAAGGAAATCAGTCCTGAATATTCATTGGAAGTACTGATGTTGAAGCTGAAACTCCAGTACTTTGGCCACCTGATGGGGAGAACTGACTCACTGTAAAAGACCCTGATGCTGGAAAAGATTGAAGGTGGGAGGACAAGGGGACGACAGAGGATGAGATGGTTGGATGGCATCACTGACTCAATGGACATGACTTTCTGTAAACTCCAGGAGTTGATGATGGACAGGGAGGCCTGGTGTGCTGCAGCCCATGGGGTTGAAAAGAGTCGGACACGACTGAGCAACTGAACTGAACTCCCCTAAGTGTCTATGGAGTTCACTCCCTTAGATCCCAAGATCTCCATTCAAATGTGCTTTCTCAGTGAAGCCTCCATAACTGAATCTGCAAACCCCTTTCCACCTTACCCGACACCCTCCCTCTAGCCCTGCTCCTTCCCACCCCCTACATAGTTTATCTCTAGGGGTCTAAACGTACTGTATCTCACTTAATTTGGTCGTAAAGAGGGATTTGTGTTTGTTGTATTTACTGCTGAATCCTCAGCATTTGGAACAGTGAGCAGTACTACTGATGTTCCATAAACACTTGCTGAATCATCAATCTATTTAATGATACAAAGAACAAGGAATAAACTATCAGAAATTCCATCTTTAACATTAAAGCAGTGTTTGCAAAGCAGGATGCACACAGCACAAGAAAAAGAATCCACTCAGGTGAGAGGAGAAATAATCTATATTTATAAATATTTAGTCAGAAAAATGTTAATAGTCAATACACAAACTGACAACAGTATGTATAGTTTTATATATTAGCTCATTATTGACCAGGGAATTTTTGCAGAAACTAATGCCTGTGACTGATAATTTTTCTCTTGGCTGGCCAAAAATTAATTATTTCACTAACACTATGCAGGTTATTACATTCAATAGTTACAACTGACACAGCTGAAAAGTCTTATAATTTTCATGAAATTTCTTCAGTCCACTCTTCTATATAAGCAAAGGAGCTCACTCCAGCAATGTGAGTTTCATTTTCACTTTTTGTATCAGAATCAATCACTAAGGTTTTCTTTTTGTTGGTCTAATATTCGTACCGCCTTAATCAGAACTATATTCAAAAGAACGATCATCTTCTGAGATGTTAGTATACATGTCACTCGGCTGAAAAGAGAATCATCTGCATAAAATTCACTAGAAAATTCCTTACTCAAAATTTTGTGATGCATCTTTTTTGAAAATTTTATGTTTATAATATATACACAAGGTAGGAACAAAAACCTAACATAATAAAATGTCAATGATGACGACGACCAGAAGTTGTATAATGAACTCTTGATCACGTTTTAGCTCTAACTACTTCCCATGGTAATGTTAATTGTATCACTCTCTAAAAACGTATTGATGGATCTCCAGTCAATTATGCATTAATAGTACATTTTCAGGGCTTTCCTGGTGGCTGAGTGGTAAAGAATCTGCCTGCCAATGGAGGAGATGCAGATTTCAGTCCCTGGGTTGGGAAGATCCCTTGGAGAAGGGAATGGCTTCAGTAGCCTTGCCTGGAGAATCCCATGGACAGAAGAGCCTGGCCAGCTACAATCCACAGGGTCACAGAAAGTCAGACACGATTGAGCGACTGAGTGCACCATACATTTTCAACATTTTGAATAAGTATGTGTAGTCAAAAACACTTAGAACACTGCAGTATTTAAGCTTCTAGATATGAAAAACAATGATTGAGAATACTATACTGCTTTCACTTAAGAAAAATTATACACCTTACACTACTTCATTCTACAGCCTGCAACGCATATACTAGAAAAGATTTCTCTGTCAGTACAGTTATATACTGAAATAGTCATAAGATGCAGGTATAAAATCAAATTCTTTTCCAAAATGTGTTAAACTCATAGCCATTTTGAGTAATGCAATTCAAGACTGGCTTGCTTGATTTTAATCATGCCAATGCTAGGGCAAATAAAAAACTGAAATGCTATAAACTACTTTCAGCAAAATATTCTTTAGATTCAAAGTAAAACATGTTTGGAGCATTAAAAATCTCAGGAGGCAACAAAGAAGCCTCCCATCTTAGGAAGTCTTCCAAAACGTAACTAGAACAGGAGTCTGGTCTTCACTTTTGGGAGAAAAAGTAAAGATATTAGAAAGAATATTAGGCGTAAAGGAATGAGAAAAGTGGATGGTAAAATTCCTTGAATTTTCACTCCTCACCTCCATCCTCCTTTTGTTTTATCCCAATTCTTCATATTTTTAGAAAGTCATCAAGAGAGAAACTGGGGAAAAAAAGCTGGGGTCCAAGAGTCCCAAAACACCACTCCCTGGTTACACAAAATAGTGGCAGCTCTATTCAAAGCTATAAAAAGCTGCCAGAAAAGCCTCCAAGATCACATCCCAAAATAGGTTCAAATCACTCCGTACAATCATCACAGGCAGATGGAGCCTTCACTTCCTCATCTTCAGTTCACCCTCAAAATCAGATACTCTTTCTTAAGAACATACATATTAAATGTATCATGTGACCTGATCCTGTATCAGATTTAATTGGAACACATTCTAGAATAAGCTCTTGGGTATGCAAAACTTTTTGAAATAGTTTTTATGTGTTCTCAAGTTCTAATGGATTTTGATATAATGAATACACATGCATAATTATTTGACTACACAGCACTGATTTCCCAAACCCACAGCATAAATTACAGAAGGAAAAAAAGAATAAAACCCAAACCAAATGGAACAACTCTCCCCCACAGAAATTGTCAATTTTTTTCCCTAAAAAGGCAAAAACTGGGTAGGAACTAAAATCCTTCCTGCTACTACTCACACACAGTTAACTTGAAACACATCCTAGTTTTTCACTATCCTATGGTAGAAAGACAGCGAAGTATTCTTCAAGTCTTAGAAATAACAGGTTCAAATTATTATTGCCTCACTTAACTACATTTCTGAAGAAGAAATTTACATTGCTCTGAGCTTCAGCTTCCTCAGCTATATAGTTAACATTACCTCTTATGTAGAACTGCTATGAGATAACATTGTAAAAGGACTTAACAAATGATGTCACTTAAGAAGGCCAGTCCACACATAAGCAACTCAAAAATAATATAGGGTAAGAACAAAGCACAGAAACAAGTCTCAAGATTTATTAAATAACAGTATTCATTTTTAAAGAAAACAGAGTAACTTTTAGTTGCATTTTGAGATCCTATCTATTTAAAAGCAATCCTGGGACTGAATCTCAAGTAGAACTCAAGTCAGGCCACGCAAAATTGAAAGTAATGTAGACTATGATCAGAAAACTGGTTACTAAAAAATAGAAAGGGAAGTACATAAAAGCAGAATATGAATTTAAGTGGCAACAAGATTAGTCTCAAGGACAATATCTCATTTTACCGAAGGCATATAGCAGTTCATGCTACAAATACTTTCAAAGGAATTAAATAACATCAAATTGATCTGATTATCAACAGCTCTATTGGGACTCAAACAGCTAATCCCAGAATGACACCACTGTAAATAATAACACTAAACTCCATTAATTAGGACTCCTCCTGTTTTTAGATTCAATGATAATGTGTGTACACTTCCCTGGTGGCTCAGCTGGTAAAGAATTCATCTGCAATGCAGGAGTCCTGGGTTCGATACCTGGATTGGGAAGATTCCCTGGAGAAGGTAATAAGTTACCCACTCCAGTATTCTGGCCTGGAGAATTCCATGGACAGAGGAGCCTGGCAGGCTACAGTCCATGGGGTTGCAGAGTTGGACACAACTGAGTGACTTTCACTTCACTATGAAATAGTATAAGGTCTCACACGTTCTATGGCAATGAATTATGTACGGTAAAATTTTAGATAACAGTATTTTTAGAAAGACTGGGAATCTGTGTGTGAAAAGTTGCCCCATTTATTAACTATTCATATATACACCTCCTAATGGCTCAGATGGTAAAGAATCTGCCTGCAATGTGAGAGATCTGAGGTTCAATCCCCGGGTCGGGAAGATCCCCTGGAGAAGGGAATGGCTACTCACTCCAGTATTCTTGCCTGGAGAACCCAATGGACAAAAGAGCCTGGCGGGCTACAGTCCATGGGGTTTGCAAAGAGTCCGACACAACTGAGAGACTAGCACACTTTTCATATAAACCCCCAACATGTTATACATATAGCAATTAGATTTTTCCCCATTTAGAATATTCTCTGAAACACAAAACTAGAATTGTGAATTTTTTAACTCATCTAAGATCTAGTATACTAAATAACTCATCAATTTCTTATCATAAGTCATACAATGAGAAATGCCTCAATGATGCCTACTCTGTCTACTGCAACGTGTCACTATATGTTTAAATGACTCTAAAATATTAGCAGGGAATTCTTTGGGGAGATTATCAATAAAGCAAAGATCAATATTTCATTATAAACACAACTGTAAATTACTTGAGGGCATCTGCAAGTTCAACCTTGACATTTAAGTGGGCATTTAAAAAACATAACCAATGTTTTTTGAGTATTATGCCCCTAACATCTCATCCATGCGCTCTCTGATTTTTACCACATGATTTTGCTTATTAACATAATAAACCTTAGAAACACATATGTCTTATTACAGAAGTGACCATATATATTCTAGCTGCCTTAGGAACAAAACCAAAGTTGTGCTCAACTTCCTCATTGTATTACTTCCTTACAAATCGTTAACGCCAGGTGGAGGGACATCACGATAAAAATGGGCCAGTGAACGCTTTTCTACACAGCAGTGCTGTTGGCAAGAACTATAATGTGAGCCACACGGGTAATTATAAATTTTCTAGTAGCCACAGTAAAGAGTAATGTGGTAAAAAGAAAAAGATAAAATTAATTTTAATGTTTTATTTAACCCAAGATGTTCAAAATAGCATTTCAACATATAACCCACATAAAACTTACTGACATAGTTTATAATCTTTTTTCATACTTAGTCTTCAAAATCCAGTGTGTGATTTATACTTACAGCACATATCAATTTGAACTAGCCACCTTTCAACTACAATCTGCACATGAAGCTAGTAGCTACCATATAGGACAGTGAAAGAGAAGACAATCCTGTTATATAATAATTTTACTTACAGGTCATAAAGAATAACTTACTTTATTTCATATAATAAGTAAAATTTGGTAGAGAAACTTTAAAGTATCCCTGGTGTGTGCTCAGTCAATCAGTTGTGTCCGACTCTTTATAACCTCATGGACTGCCCGCCAGGCTCCTCTGTCTTTAGGGATTCTCCAGGCAAGAATACGGGAGTGGGTTTCCATGCCCTCCTCCAGGGCATCTTCCCAACCCAGGGATCAAACCCAGGTCTCCCACATTGCAGGTGGATTCTTTACTGTCTGAGCCACTGGGGAAGCCCTATTTTCCCCTCAGAAAATTCTTCACAAACAAGCAATGTCAGGGTAATTCCTCGGTGCTGCAGTGGATAACACTGGGTGCTTTTTACTCCAAAGGGTAGAGGTTCAATCCCTGGTCAAGGAACTAGGATCCCACAAGCCAGAGGGTACAGACCAAAAAAAAAAAAGAGTAAAGTCAGAACATCTGAATCACTAGAGACAGGAATGTGTGTTACTGTTTGTTACAGTCATAAGACTGTATTTGAAAATGATGACTTATAGCAATTAAAAAACACTGCATGGAGAAAAATTGATTCAAACAAGGCAAATTCATGATGAAACAGGTTAATCAAGTGAGAAATAATTTTAATTTTTATGGCTCACACTACCCCCTAGTGGATATAAGACATAATCTACTTTCAATTCCTTTTCCTTGGTAAGTGAAAAATCTGACAATCATAAAAATTAATCATGTTATCCTAACTCACCATTTTTCAAAAAACAGCTTATTCTAAACTTAGATGAGAATGATGATTCTCAAGGCACACCCTCCTCTTCCTCCTTTTTCTCCCTTTTTCTACTCCCACATACTTATTTTTAGGTGGTACATTCAGAAAAGGAAAAATGGAGGTAACTGTTCCAAAGGCTCTGGATACTAAGGACTAAATCTTAGATTTTAGACCAAGATATCACACTTTGTTGAAAAACTTTATTTCCCATCAGACTGCTAAGTAACTGTTAGGAAAGTACTTCTACATTCTACTTGGAGTAATACCCAAGAGATAGGATGGAATGAGTTGCACAAGAAATCTGTTTTAATTTTTCTCCTCTACCCAAGACCAGATCGATACTTTGGTGTTAAGTTCAGTGAAAAGGAATGGAGACTTAGGAGCCAAAGAAAGACTTTTCAAAGGCTAAGTATATCTGATCAACTTATTCCTCAGGTCTGAATTAGCCTGGAAGCATCTCCCCTGTACTCCCAGTTTCCTGTGCATTAATTACCTCCACTCCTCTTATTATAACTAGCACAATAATTTGGTTGACTTGTTGCACCCTACACTATTTTAGGGCTTCCCTTGTAGCTCAGTCGGTAAAGAATCTGCCTGCAGTGCAGGAGACCTGGGTTCAATCCCTAGGTTGGGAAGATCCCCTGGAGAAGGAAATGGCAACCCACTCCAGTATCCTTGCCTGGAAAATCTCATGGACATAGGAGCCTGGTGGGCTGCAGTCCATGGGGTCGCAAAGAGTCGGGCACGACTGAGCGACTAACATTTAACACTATTTTACGATGGGCATTCCAGCTAGCAAATGGTAGTTTTAAGTGCTAAATACAGGTTTCTTCCAGGAATAAAAGCAAGCACACTCAGGTTCCACACAGAGCTGATGAGAAGGATTACCATACCTGCTGTGTTAGTAACTTCCACCCCAGGAACGGCATGTACGATTTATTCAAATCACTGACAGCGGACAAAAATCTGAAAATTCTTACTAACAAACTGTGCATCCAACAAGGAAAACTGTGAGGCTGAATTCCTTGATTTCCTTGTCTACTATCCCCCAGTCCTCTTGCCCCACGAAACACATGAGGATACGCTGCGGTCTACTTCTTATACTCCCCCATCACGAGTCAGTAAATTCCATAAGGTCAGCGGCTCTATGCAATTATCAAGCAAAGTTCCCTGATTCACAGATAATATAAAAGTTCGAGTAATAAAAACAAACTAGGTCAAATACTGATGCTTGAAATGTATCATTAACTCATTTAATCCCCAGACCCATTCTACACATGAGGAAAATGATGAACTAAGAGTGACCACTCATAGGGACTTCCCTGGTGGTCCAGTGGCTAAAAGACTCTGAGCTCCTAAAGTGGGGGTCCTGGGGTTCAATCTCTGCTCAGATCATGCAGATCTGAGATCTCTGCTCAGATCAGATCTCTGTTCGATCATGCACACAGCAACAAAGATTTCCCTCTCTGCAACTAAGACCTGGAACAGCCAAAATAAAATTAAAAAAGAAAAAGAGTGACAATTACAGTATAACAACAGTAAATCTCAAATGTTTGCCAGGACAATAAAATAGCACAGAAGTTAAGGAAAGGCTTCACAATCATGCAGAAGTGCTTCATGAAAAAGGTAAATTAAACCATGTCACCTTTATTTTTCTTTTGGGACTGTCAACTGAAAAAGTATATAGTCTTATTAAAATAAATAAGGTAGAAAAAATCTGCGATATCGGATTTAAAAATTGGCATATATAATTTTGGCTTCCCTGATAGCTCAGTTGATAAAGAATCTGTCTACAATGCAGGAGACCCCGGTTCAATTCCTAGGCTGGGAAAATCCGCTGGAGAAGAGATAGGCTACCCACTCCAGTATTCCTAGGCTTTCCTGGTGACTCAGCTGGTAAAGAATCCGCCTGCAATGTGGGAGACTGAGTTCAATCCCTGGGCTGAAAAGACCCCCTGGAGAAGGGAAAGGCATACATAATTTTGACCTCAAACTATGTGTTATATGGTAATCCATTTTCTCTCTCATATTGCACAAATCATTGTGCTCTGAAATGTTCTTGTGACTCTGAAATACAAACTTACTAACAAATATATTAATTCCTTATTTTGCTCATAGTATTGCTGTATGAACTAACTCTGAGTAAGAGAGTTCGTTGCCCCCCTCTCACCCCAGGAATTTATTTCAACGTGAATATAAAGTATACACTGTTCTTGACTTGAAATTTCATAAAGTATACATAAAAGTCAGTCTTTTAAAGATGCATTTTAGAATGGAAATGTCAAGGTCTTGGAGTAGGTACAGGTTTGAGTTAGAGACACTATATGAACAACAGGACTAGATCAGGGCATGTTTTTTCTTGGCTATTTCTAAAGACACTTTAAATGTTTTCTGGAAACTTTACATCTCCATCTTTTTTTTCCATTCGTTTTTTCCATAAGATTTGTAAATATTGACATCACAGTTAAAGACATTACCAACTACTCCTTCATATAACACTCATGAAATTCTTGGTGGTAAAAATGTCCTTTGAATACCCAACACTGTAATTAGACATGAGTAGACTCATAGAGAAGGCAATGGCACCCCACTCCAGCACCCCTGCCTGGAAAATCCCATGGACAGAGGAGCCTGGTAGGCTGCAGTCCATGGGGTCGCTAAGAGTCGGACACGACTGAGAGACTTCACTTTCAATTTTCACTTTCCTGCATTGGAGAAGGAAATGGCAACCCACTCCAGTGTTCCTGCCTGGCGAGTCCCAGGGACGGGGGAGCCTGGTGGGCTGCCGTCTATGGGGTAGCACAGAGTTGGACACGACTGAAGTGACTTAGCAGCAGTAGCAGCAGCAGACTCATAGAAGCTATTTCTCCATTTCTCCTGATTTATTATTTGATGGATACTGTAAAACTTCATGGCCTGAACTGACTGTAGCACAAAAAATAAAAATAAGCCTTTAATGATTTGAGTAACGTAACTGTCTTAATGAATTCTGTCTTCGGAATGGTATCTTAGAACTCTGAATGAAGGGAGGACTGAATAACAGTAAAACTTCATCACTGGGATTGCTGTTGTGCCAAGGTACTTAAGGCACTGTTAAAAAAATTAAAAAAAAAAAAAAAAAACCTTGCATATTTAAGATTCTGTGAGGCAACGTGCAAGTGTGTCTTCTGAATTCATCCTGAACGGAAATAGGGAAAATTTTTGAATGCCTGGTTCCCGTATAGTGAACACTATTTATGAGTGATGCTACACCAGCAAAAACCAGTGAACTTGTAACATTTTAAAAAATTTAGCTAAGTTAAAAATTATCTAGACTATGGGTTTCTTTCTTCAAGCTTTAACTCATTGTTTGAAGTTGGAAATTCATTTTAAGGCCCGTATGTGTAAGTTTAGCCATTTATCTATAAATTAGTCCACTATTAAGCAATGGTAAAAATTCCCCATTTGTTCATACCTTCCCCTCCTCCTCCTTAGTGCAATGTTCAGATTGAGAGCTTGAGAAGAATACAAAAATTTGAAGTAACTGTAATATAAAAATAAAAAATTAACTATGGTCACACATAGGACTGCCTGGCACCATAAGGCAAAAGGAGATTCATGAAGACATTTGTCAATCCTTTACCCGACAGCTAGAACATCCATATATTTGAAGATTACACTCCCCAACCTTCACAGACCCTCACATCCCTCAACAGAAGCTTTAGTGTTATTTCCTAACTCTCTTGCAACCCAGCATGTGAGACCTAGGCTCCTTCAAAACCTGTGCTTCAGAAACTAAGATATGAAATAGAGATCGGCTCAGAGGTTAAAGCGTCTGCCTGCAATGTGGGAGACCCGGGTTTGATCCCTGGGTCAGGAAGATCCCTTGGAGAAGGAAATGGCAACCCACTCCAGTATTCTTGCCTGGAGAATCCCATGGACAGAGGAGCCTGGTGGGCTACAGTCCACGGTGTCGCAAAGACTCAGTGACTTCACTTTCACTTTCTTTCTGGAACGAACAGCAGGACTTACCCAAAGACAGCCAAGTGTAGCATCAGCAATCACACTGCAGTGGGTGATGCATGCAATGTCTGCAGTGAAGTCAGTGATGTGATTCTGAGTCTTGTTCCTAGCTGCCTCTCTCTTTGGCACTCCTGAAGACTGTGTTAGATATATCGTAACTCCGTAAATACTAATGCGAATTAAAACAGCCAAAGCTGGCTTCCGCCGCTTGCTAAAAATAAAGTCTAAATTAGAAAAGAAAGTGAAGGGTAAGAGCTAATGGTCTGGGGGGAATGAAGAGGTTAAGCAGCAGCTAATAACTCTGCGATTAAACAGGGTCAGAGAAGGAGAGCACTGAAGCTGGCTAATCTCTTTATCAAAGAACTTCTACCAAGTTTAAGAGCCTTTAAAAAAGAGGGAGCTAACTTTACATTAGAGAGCTAACTTCAACTAGGTAGCCTGGAGTACCTACTAGGGAAAAAACTTTAGAGCTAAGAATCTGAATTTAATTCCAGTTCTAATTGTATACAACCATACAAATTCATTTACCTCCTTCACCTATTAAAAGGTAGTCCCTTAGACATTTCAAAGTTTCTCTCTAGCACTAAACTTGGCTGAACATTCTATTATTGGAATGGGTTAAATCTCCCTGCTGTATGCGTCCTTCTACTGGAAAGTCCCCTTCTGTAATCCTCTTTAACCTTGTAATCACTGTTCAATACTCAATATTTCATCTTTCCTGTTGAGAAAAGGGATATTATGCATATAGTATATCCCCAGCATCTATGCCAATGCTTAAATATCTAAATAAGGAAGAAATCTGTTGCTTATGGTACCTGCTTTCCCCCCAAGATTATTTCACCTGCTCATTAAAAGAAAAAAGAAAGAAAGAAATCTACTTAAAATTGCCATACTCCTAATAACCAAACTCTGGTTAATATTCCAGCACATATTTGTTCTGATAAAGACAAAAGTCCTCAGAAACAGTTTACTACGTTTACACTTTTTCATTTATTATGTCATTGCATGGTGTTTTCCTGGTTGCTTTATAGATAATCAATATTCTTTGCAAAGCAAATGACATAAACAGGCACTTCTCCTGGCTGGCCTACCAGCTAGCAGCTACACCTCTACAACTACCATGGATCATCTAATCCAGTCCTTTTCCTTGATTACTAGCTACTTCAGGTTTCAAACGTGACAATCACAGGAAAATTTTAAGTGCTAAAAGCTTGAGGACTCCACTAATAGGAAAGGCCTCTGTTGATATTAACAGACAAGAAGACAGATGGAGGCAGAGTAGCTGAAATTTTCAGTGAGGCCAACAAAAACAAGTTACAGTTGCTGTAGATTTGCCCTCTCAATCCAACTGTCTTACTGACACGGTTTTGTCTGAAATCCAAACCACCAGAAAGGAAAAATTAAGTTTTTTTCACACTGTGCATGCAACTGTATGATAAATGAGGAAACAATCAGATAGTAAGCGTTCTGCCTCCTCCGAATAAGCATCCTTTAACAAGTTGTGCCACACTGCACAACTCCAACAACATGCCAGTCAGTCTGCACGAGAGGCGCCCCATGAAGTTCTGCAAAATCCTAAATACTTTGGGTTAAAGAATAAAACTTCAGTTTAGCATCTGTAAAAATAGTTTAGTACTAATGCATGCAAAATTAACTTCTTCTCTCTCTATATATATATAATTCTAATAAAATCAAAATATACGATTATTCCAAACATCTCATTTTCCTACCGACTGTTGACAAATGAACATTTGCTCTACTTTAAAAATCTATGCCCCAGTTCAGAGAGCTATGTTTAATATCATCTATTTTGTTGAACATGAAATGACAATCATAGCTTTCCCACACAAAAGATGTTCATTCTTTTTAGACTTACAGAGAGGCAGTATCTTTGCAAAATCAGAAAACAGTAATCCGCAATATTAAATAAGGCTCAGAATTACATTAGGCTCTGTTTTCTGCACTCTAACCCTCCCCACCACCCTAGACCAAGATTAGTATATTTAAGCAGATAAAGAAGCAGAGAGATCAAGTGAGGATGTCCAAGCTAGTATCTGGCAGGGCTAGAGATCAAGCTCAGAGAGCCTGGCCCCAGATTCTATACTCCTACCACACGTCTCCACATAGACAAAATCCTTTTGCTCCTGAGAATTAGGAAGTAGATCTAAGCCATAAAACATTATTCTGCCCACAAAGCAGCATTCCTACCATTTTGAAAGTCAATTGTCACGTAACAGGTAGTGACTAAATGCTACTTAACCCTGCTTGCAAAGCAGGTGCGCCCCACAGAAGGACATCCCTACTGTCAGTCTCCAGACTACACCAGTTCCTACAGGCCAAGGCCACGATCTAAGGTTTACAGGCTTCCCAGGCAGAGCTAGTGATAAAGAACCTGCCTGCCAATGCAGGAGACGCAGGAGACGCAGGTTCAATCCCTACGTCGGTAAGATTCCCTGGAGGAGGGCATGGCAACCCACTCCAGCATTCCTGCATGTGCGGCGGTCCACAGGGTCACGAAAGGTCGGACGTGACTGAAGCGACAGAGCACGCACACACCAAGGTTGAGCCCCAAGGCTGAGCACCACAGCGCCTCACATTCCAAATGAATGAGCAGATCTGACTTTCAAAAATGGTAGGCTCAAGGCTTTAACGAGCCAGACAGTAGCTGCACAAGGCTGAAATACACAGAAAAAAAGACTCTAAAACTTCAAACCCAATCTTCACACACTATCTCAAACTTCTGCTGAAAAGTTCTGGCCTTGATACCTCTGTACAGGTTGTGCACTTAAAAGGACCAAATACTAAGCACCAGAGCAGCAGGCTTAAGTTTCTCTTGTCCCTTTAGCAACCATGAGGCGCCAATAGTTATGTTCCTCAATTTTAATAATGATAATTTGCTCAATACTAACTGGCTGACATATGAAAGACTCCATCCTCTACCTCAAGATTTTTGGCAGAATTTGAAATAAAATTGCTCAAGAAACCAAATTAACATGAAGTTAAAGATTTCAATATTTCACAGATTATCAATTTGGTTGTAAGTTAAATAATCTTAAGAGATCCAACTGGAGTATAACTCAGTACATATAATTTTTTTTTAATTCTTCTGTGATTTCAGATGGTTATTTTGTCCTGTGCTACTTAGCCAGAGGAGAAAATGACCACAACTCAGATTTTAATATAACTGAAATAGGCACAAATTTACACACTAAGGCAGAAGTATTATTTGATAGAGCACCTGTGTACAGTAATACTGGGTCAAATTCATCCACTTGATCCGGACAGCCTGAGTCTCTAAAACAATGTGATCAAACATTTAAAGAATACAAATGCTGGAATGAGGGCCTGCTGGGAACGTGAGCTAATATATTATGTAGAAATACATCTGAACCAAAAAAATGTTACAAAATCATAAAATAACTGATTTAAATTGTCCAAGTAAACAACAGCTTCTTTGAGAAAAGGAATTCACTGACTGGGACACAGAGGTAGTGGACACTTATCAAGGAGCACCCCTTTGCTGAATTTTGTAACATGTGCCAAGTACTACTTATCAAAAACAAGAAAACTAAATAAAATCACCTAAAGAAACTGAACGTGCATTTTGAGTAACCCATTTTCAAAGTAATAATGTTTCATCAAGACAATCCTTAATTAAAATTCAGAACAGCAAAGATTAAATCACAGCAAAGCCTATGGGGGAAAAGATGCTTTAAATCTAACAGTGTAGAAAAATATTCCTTCTATATAAACTCAAAACACACTTCAAAACAGTATGATCTTTTAATTAAGTGTTCTGCTGGGGTGATGGAATGTTCTAAATCTTAACTTAGATGGTTTCATAGCTGTATACATTTGTCAAAACTCAAGCTGTACACTTAAAATGAGTGCATGTAACTGTATGTAAATTTAAAGTTGATTTAAAAGAAAAAAGTATAGTATGTGTCATGAACTTACTGAGGGAAGGAAATGGGTCTTAATTTAGGGAAACAGGGTTCTTTATTCTGCTGCTGCTAAGTCGCTTCAGTCATGTCCAACTCTATGTGACCCCATAGATGGCAGCCCACCAGGCTCCCCCGTCCCTGGGATTCTCCAGACAAGAACACTGGAGTGGGTTGCCATTTCCTTCTCCAATGCATAAAAGTGAAAAGGGGAAATGCAGTCGCTCAGTCACGTCTTTATTCTAAGCCTGAGTAACTGCTAGGATTTGGGGGCAGGAACGACACAATTTGACCAGACACAAGAGAATCTAAGCAGTGGAGCAATGCAAGAGAAATGAGAAAAGGGGGGAAAGCCCAAGAGCCAACAAGCTGGGGCACACCACTTGCTGCTAAGATGCTAACTCGATAAAAATCACTAAACATGCAAAATGCTTGCAACTAAAAGACCTGGTCTGGGTTATAGCATGTACAATGCCAGAACCACATACACAAAAGGAAACCTCAAGACCTTAAACTACTAATAAATAGCCAAACTTTGGGCAGGACATTAAACTTTCAGAACCTAAAGAACTGGATAGCTAGATGCATTTAGTTAGAACTCAAAGGCTCAGGAATTGACAACTGGATTAATCCTTAAAATTGACCTGGATGTTCACATACTATACAGTTTCATTTAATCCTCAGAAATGTGCACAGAAACATCAAGTGGCAGAACACAGACCAAAAGGCCACTCTAGAGTCAAGAGCTCTTTTCACACATCACAGTTAAGAGTCTGGAATCCTCAGTATCCAGTAGAGCTTCACACCTTTGCATTCATGTTAGGTTAATAAATATGTCTCTTAATTTGCTCCAGTAATATACGAAGCAGTGTCCTTAGGGCTGATGTAGGGTCATCAAGGACTGGCAACCTTGTGTCCCTTGGCGTACTCTCTCTCTAATCCCCACTTGAAGGCATGCAGTTCTCTTTCCTGAGATTTGAGGGCTGACTAAAGAAAGTGGGGGATTTAATGATATGGAACAAAGGCATTTCTCTACAGTACATAATGCTTTAAAAAAAAAAAAGACAATCAAAACAAATACACACACATTTTAAAAACCTGTATAAATTCATAATTCTGTAGGACTCAAGTCAAGCCAAATATCGCCACATCTCAGGGGATTCCTATTCTTCCCTATCAAGGGCCGGACCAGAAAATCAGACATTAAAATCTCTACACTGGGAAATTTATACCTGTGCCAGATTAAATACCTTTCAACTGAAATAAATTCTCTACTTATGATTCCGGAGGTGGGACTTGGCAAACTATATTTTTGCTCTTCCAGGGGCTCGCTGTTAACCTCTGTAGACAGGTGGATGCTAAAACTGCAAGAAAGGACTTGCCTCTTCCAGGTCTCTAGTCCATCTGAAGTGCCTGTAAACATCACCCAACATCCCAGCAGCACATTCATCTAATTTGCAGCTTACTCCACAGAGAACCAGTTTGGTTTTTTTGTGTGGAAATAATGAAACATTTCTTTTACATATCAGACATGAACAGAGCTAAGTAATCCAATTTTACTGCAGCATTATAAAAACCATCCCTTCACCACAGTGTAAGATTTAAATGCATGTGCACAAGAGGACATGTGATATAAAATGTAGTAAGACGGCTGCTGTGCTGCCAAGTACTTCCAGTCTCTACCCAGGTCCTACTGCAATACTGGTGGTCCCAAGAGTTACAGAAGTAAATCATTTAATATAATAACAACAAAGCAATTAAAAAGACAAATCAAAATGCCTCAGTAACTGTACGTCCAACTCAAACTTTATCTATTTAAATGTTGTATTAGCTTCCCACTAACAAATCTTTATTTCACTCAAACTTGGAACAATAAATCTCCCATACTGATGTATCTTCCTCGCCTATTCAATTCAAAGGATTAGTAAAGAAAAATGTAGGGGTTAATACACTTTTTTAATTTTTAAGGTTTAAAAATTGCTTCAAGTTTTTAATTTCTAGTCGGAAAACATTATCTGAATGAATACCCTAATGGCAAACTGCTGTAAAATGTTTTCAGCTCCATTTGGGGCAAAGGGGAAGGGATTATTTTCAAAGCACCCCAGCTTTCTTCATGAGACAGTCAGAGGTACACTGGTTTGTATTATTGCAACATCCATTAAGTGATCTAAGTTGCTTTTCCTCCAGCAGGGGCTTTATGTCAGAAGGGCATTATGCTTGACCTCCAAATTTGGCTGACAATTTACTGATGAGATTCATAACCTTTGGGTTGCTCTGATATTTTGATATATTTGCCGGGTTCTGGGTCACATCCTGGAAGGCCACCATAACTTCTGGATCCTGCATAGCTGCAAGGACCTCTGGATCACTAAGAATTTCATTGAGCCGAGGCTTTCCCGGCATTCCAGGCATGCCCCCTCCCATTCCAGGCATTTCTCCAGGAAAATTACCAGGCATTCCCCCAGGAAAGCCACCTGGAAAACAGCCATACTGAGAACCTGATTGTCGTCTGGCTTCTTCTTCCCTCTGGGCTCTCTCATGTTCCTCCTGAGCCTTCTTAACCCTTTCTATTCTTTCTTTGATCTTGGGGTCTTCACGTTTTCACTCATACTTTCTCCGAGGTTCAGCAATTTTCTGGGCCCTGGGTTGAACTTTCTTCAGCACTGCACTAGCATCTTCATCATAATCCAGCTTATCAGCAAGGGCAAGATCACGTGCAGCTTCTTCCCAATGGCCCAGAAGTCTGTGTGCTTTCCCCTGCCACTTGTATGGCTGAGCTGAATCAGGATTTATTTCAATAGCTCTGTCAGTCTCGGATGGCAGCATCTGACTTCTGTAATTTGATGAAGACGTTGGCTCTCTTGGCATACAGAATTGCCAAACGAGGATTTAGCTTGATGGCATCTGTGATCAAGTCAATGGCTTTCTGGAGTTCACCATCACTTAGGGCATCAATGGCAGCCACTTTTTTTTATCATTTGCCTGATCCATCATCTCCTCAGTTATCTCTACATTTTCATCTCCCATTTCTTGAGGGGCATTAGCGTCTGGTTCAATCACCTTCATTGTCAATTTCTAGATCACTTTCCTCGCTTGTTGGCTTTGTCTTTTTGTTTTCCTCCGCCTTCTTAGTATCTGTTTTTTCTTTCTTGGTATTTTCTTCCGATTTAGTTTTATGAGCAGAAGGTAGAATTTAAACCCCCATGCTCTCCACCCACTCCCCTAGAACACGCAGTTTCTCGGTGTGCAGAACACTCGGGTTCTGCTTACACATTTTCATGAAGGCTCGAAGCTCGCTCACCTTGCGCAGGTCCATGGTCTAGAGGCGGCTGGTGCAGTGAAGGCTGCAGCCCGATTCCAGGCCCGGGCGCTACTTCAGCGTGACCGCATAAAGCTGCATGAGGCAGAACAGACTAGAACCTCCCAGGCCGCTGGCTTCGCCCACCCAACAATCTCATGACCCCGGGTCCTTTGCCTGTTCATTCCTACTCCCTCTACCACTGCCCTGCGCACTGCTTAGAAATTTCTAGAAATGTGGCTATTCGCTGCCTGCCTCTCCATACGTGCATTCTTATGTTAACTCAGAACCGGTGCTCTAGAGGGACGATCCTCCTATCTGGTGCTTTCAAGAAGGCAGGAGCTGTTAGCCTCTGCAGGGAGTCTTTTAGAATAGAATATTCTCGAGTTTGGCCATTAAATAGAGAATATTATCCATGACGCCACAAAGATGGCCCTCCAGCAACAGGACCAGTTTGATTGAAAGAGCATCCCCCTGGAACCCCCATCAGAGGGCTAGACTCTCTTCAGAATTCTGGATCCCAGCTGGGGGTCCTTCTCTCAGTGGCTAAATTTTAATAACTTCAACTTCTTTGTTTTTGACTCCAGACTTAGGAGAATGACAAGGATTTTATAACTAAAAGGTGTGATGATGATGATGATTTAGTAGGTAAGTCGTGTCCAACTCTTGCAACTCCATGGTATAGCCCACCGGGCTCCTCTGTCCATGGAATTCTCCAGGCAAGAACACTGGAGTGGGCTGTCATTTCCTTCTCCAACTAAAGGTGTATCAGAGCTAAAAACAGGAAACACACTTTAACTTGCTCTAGCACAGTGTGTGCTCCCTATAGCTGCTACATCCACAGTACCCTGAAGTTCTCTTTTCATCCTTCAGTCACCTAAGTAAGAACCTGACATGTGTGGCAGCTCACAGGTATTCACTGAACTGCCAGAGGAATAGGTTCGCCCAGTCTGCACACTGCCTAGTGCCACTCCACCCCTCTGGCCCTCCACACTCAGCAAAAGACACAAAGGACAGCTAAGAAGCAGGAGGGCAGCGGTGCCAGTTAAGGAAATGCCAAGTCTAGAGGTGCCCACTTAAGCACCTCAGTCCCCAGTGTCTGGGAGCGCTTCCACTTGACACTGGCAGAAGCCACAGTGCCCAAATCCAACAAGTAGAAAATAATCAAACTCACAATTCAAAGGTGATTTATTGGTATCAAAGTGAGTTTCACAGAAGTCAGGACCAAACCTGTACCAATTAAGACCCACCCTTCCTCACCTTTCAAAGCAGAGGGCCTCAGCTAGATGCTCTTTAGAAAATGATCTGTGTGGGATGTTCTGAGAGAACAGCATTGAAACAAGTACACTATCAAGGGTGAAACAGATCACCAGCCCAGGTTGGATGCATGAGACAAGTGCTCAGGGCTGGTGCACTGGGAAGACCCAGAGGGATGGGATGGGGAGGGAGGCAGGAGGGGGGATTGGGATGGGGAACACATGTAAATCCATGGCTGATTCATGTCAAAGTATGGCAAAACCACTACAATATTGTAATTAGCCTCCAGCTAATAAAAATAAATGGAAAAAAATAATTAAAAAAAAAACCCAAAACAATCTGATAATACGCTCAAAGTAAGCCACACCCAAGTGTGAATGACCCAAACAGAATTTCACAATCATGGAAGAATTGTGAGACTCCCAACGACTATACAACCAGCTTCTCGCCAACCAGGTAACCTCCAGTACCCTGATGAAAGATTTAGGGTTCAGCACTTCTGTACACAGCTTGGTAATACTTTGTGGTAACAACTTCACACATTTGAGCGTCAAAAATAATCTACAGAAAAAAAGCATGCTGCACACATGAATATTAAGGAAGGTAATTTTCCTGCCAGATTCAATCTTTCTCACTTTCACTATAAACCATTTTCAGTAGATGTGAGAACAGTAAGACTCTTGATACTGAGCAAAATGGGCAAAATTTCTGTTAGTTCACAATCACATTTTTTTCAAGACACCTGTTTTCCAACAGAAGTTGTATGATTATAACTCTATAATATAAATGAGAGAATAAATAGCATGGTAATGTAAAACACCTACAATTTTACAATTATAACGTGAATCTTTGGACTTGGATGTGCAATATGTATCTGGGGTTTTAAAGACACAATCTTTGGGACTTGCGGGTAGCCCAGTGGTTGAGACTCCACGCTTCTGCCACTGGGGGTGTGGGTTGCAACCCTGGTGGGGGAACTAATCCCACATGCCATGCGGAGAAGCCCAAAAATTAAATAAATAAATAGGTGTGTGTGTAGGGGGATGACATGATCTTTTTATAAAAATGAATGTTAGTGTGTTTATATACTAAAATCAAATATTTTAATTAAAGCATTCTGAGTACACATGCCAGCTAACGGCAAAATGAAGTAGCTGATATGTACCAAGCAGAAAAAATTATCTCAAGTGTTTGTTTTAATCTGCCATAAACAACAGAGACCTGTCAACAATCACTATAAGGAACACAGTTGATACTCAGCATACTAATACTCTTAATGTTTCACACTGGTCATAATTTACACAAATATATAACCCTAATTGGCCTGATGATCCAAATCACTAATCAAGTAAACACTTTACAGTAAAGGAGTACATGTGTGCACTCTTAAAATATTAAAATTGCTATAAAAGAGGGACACGTGCAAGTTCTATTTTCTTCTTTCATTATGTGTGTGTGTGTGTGTGTGTGTGCGCGTGCACACACGTGCTCAGTCATGTCCAACCCGTGTGACCCCCATGGACTAGAGCCCATCAGGCTCATCTGTCCATGAGATTTTCCAGGCAAAGATACTGGAGCAGGTTGCCATTTCCTACTCCAAGGGACCTTTCTGACCCAGGGATCAAACCCTTGTCTCTGGCGTCGCTAGCATTGGTAGGTGGATTCTTTACTACTTCGCCACCTCAGAAGACAATAAACCTAAATAATTGCATTTTACAGTCCTACCTGAGGTGCTTAAGGAGTGAAAGCCTGCTCACTGATGAGGACTAGCTTCTCAGCTACCCGAGTCCCACTGCATACTAACGCAGTAAAAACCTGCTGGTGCGATCCCTCCAACAAAGGGAGACGACACTGGACTTCTACACGCCCTGCTTAAGGCCCGGTTACAACTAATCCACTATTATCAATGAAGCAGTAGAAAGCAAAAGGCTAGTGTATCTGTGCAGGAACCACGAGGGCAGGCATTTTAAAAAGTATATATGGGGAACTTTCCTGGTGGTCTGGTGTTTTAAGACTCCAAGCTTCCACTGCAGGGGACAGGTTCAATCCCTAGTGGGAAACAAGCTGCATGGTGTAGCCAAAAAAAGAATGTAAAATAAAACAAAACTTAAGCATATAAAAGGCACTCAAAACCCTGACCCAAGTAGTGTCAAGTACTGTATCTGTCCGATTACAGAGAACAAATTAAAGTATCTTTTCACCAGTTGTAAAAAAGAAAGAAATCTTGCCATTTGTAACAATGTGGATAAACCCAGGGATACAATGCTAAGTGTGATAAGCCAGACACAGAAAGGCATGGTGTCACTTATGTGTAGAATCTTAAAAAAACATTTGTTTAAAAACTCCTAACAGATTAGAAAGGTGGTTATCAGAGTCTTGAGAGGAGGAGGGAAAGAGAAGATATGATTGATTAAAGGATATAAGCTTTCAGAAGATAAATAAGTTCTGGTGACCTAATGTACAACATGCTGACTACAGTTAATACACTGTATACTTGAATTTGCTAGTAAGTATTCTGACCACCAGAACAAAAACAACAAAGGTATGGACAGATGTTAGCTTGTCGTAATAGTTTCACAATGTATACATACATCAAAACATCACCTCATATACTTTAAATATTTACATATTTTTATTTGTCAAAAGTTAAAAAAATTTTTTTCACTATGATGACTCAATTAACAATAGGACATTTGTTTCCTAAGAGTGCCTTTACAGGATCCTAGAAAATAAAGCAAATGACTTCAATTTTATGCCTGATTTTCTCTTCATGTAGAAAACAGTATGCTAGTTTCTAAACCACAATATACTTGATGCTAGAAATATAACCAAGATGACTACAGTCAAGATTCTCTAAGAAGAGAGAGAAAAAAAAAAAAAACCCAAACTCAACCAACACAGAATGCTGGGCAGTAACACTCATACGAAGGATGTTCTCTTGCCAACGTGGCATAATTCAAAAGTTAGAAAATACATCATTTTAACTTGCAAACACCATCAGTATCAGAAGTTGTACAGGAAAGGGGAGACAAGGAAGGAAATGCCAATGAACTAAGAAGAAAAGACCAATTCGTGAAAACGCCTTACCTGCCAAGTCAAGGAATATGAACTCGAGCCTAAGCTCTCCAGGATCACACTGGGTATTTTTAGAATAATGTGGCAAGGTGGAAAACGAAGAGAGAGAGCGAGCGAGCATGCACATGTGTGTGTAAGTGAAGATAGATGAGTTCTCTGATTAACGCAAAAACAAAAAGTACAGGAGCGGGTAACAGCCCACATACAAAGAAAACTGCAAGGATGAGAAACAGGAATAGGTTAGGAGAAGCAGAGGAATTTCTGAGGTTCAATCCACTGGCTTAGTAACAAACGGAATGTCTAAGGGGGTGAGGAGAGAAGTAAATGGCAGGCAACTCAGTTAATGTTAACGTAATTAATAAAGAAACACTGGAAGTACTGATGCAAGGGAGGGGAGACAGCAAAATGAATATATTCCACCGTAAAATAAAAATTGATTTTAAGACATCTAAGTAGACTTGGTAGGCAATTGGAGAGACCTGAAACCCAGGACAAAGGCCTTCTTATTAATTATACTGGAAAGCTATATAAAATTTCAGAATACTGCTACTACTTAGCAGTTGTGCCTCCCCGCTACCCCGAGAATTGCTTAAGGGCCAATTTAAAAGCCAAAAAGGAAAATCAGTTCTAAGATTAAATAATCATACCTTCTTCTCAATGCAAAGTTTTTAAAAAAGTATCAGATATAATGGAGGCCCAGAGAAACTGACTCGGCCAAGGTCACATAGTTTCTTAATCCTTGAGACAAAAATAAAAGTCAATGATGGTTCCTACTCATTATTTACCAGAACTGACTCAAATTTCTCAGTATCCAGCGATAAAATCCAATCTTTTTTTTTTTTTTTTTTTGGCTTTGCTGCTAGGCTTACAGGATCTTAATTCCCTGACGAAGGGCTGAATCCAGGCCCAGCAGTGAAAGTGCTGAGTCCTAACCACTGGACCACCACCAAATTCCCGAAATTCAGTCTTTAAAAATTTACTGCTCACTGACAATTTAAAAATAATAATGGCTCACAAGGCTAAAGAAATTTCTTAAATTTTCTAGAGCAATGCAGATTTCAAATGTGTTAGTTTTATGGAAACCAACAGATTTAAAACTTCTGCTTTGCCTCATTCAACATTTAATTTCTTTATTTATTTAGAAAAACATCAGCCAAAAAAAAAAAGTTTTTAAGGGAATGAAGTACTGACACATACTACAATATGAATTAACCTTGAAAACATGCTCAGACACCAAAGCCATATTATTTGGTTCCACGTATATGAAATGCCCAGAATAGGTGACTACATAGAGACAAAGTGGCTAAGTGGTGGCCAGGGGTTGAGGGAGTAAGGAGAGAGAAGAACTGCTAAAGATGGAGGGTTTCTTTTTCCAGGTGACGAAAAAGTACTGTAATCAGATAGTGTTGACAGCAACACAACTTTGTGAATATGTTAAAAACACAGAATTATACATTTTAAAAGAGTGAATTTTATATGTGATTTGTACATCAAAAAATGGAAGCATCTGGTTTTCCCTTCATGTTCAGTAAGTTTTCATATTCATTTTTATCTATAAAGTGGAGATCAGAATAGCAAAATAAAGCAAAGGGGAAATAATTATCCATATTACTTGATTATTTTTAGTATGTAACATTCTATATTACCATATTAATTGGATTTTTAGTAAATGACTATAAATCCATGAACTACGCTTCTAAAGAAAAAAAACTTCAAATTAAAAGACTGCATATGAAGTGTCTGTGGGCCAAGCGAGTAAGTGCTGACTCATGTTACGGTTTTAGCACTGCTCAAGTGTCTTCCTAGAGTTTGGTGTGTCTAACCTGGAATAACATTCTCCCCACACTCCACTTTTCCGCTTATCTTTCAAAATCAGCTCAAATGTCACCCCCTAAAAACCTCGTTCCCTATACCAATCTTGGGGGGGTTTCCCCATCCACAATGCCAGGTCTTCAATGTCCTCACTGATGCCTTTGTTTTCTACATATGAGAAGGTAGCTTTACATGTGATTTTAATTCCACCACCTTCTACCTATCTTCGCACTGAAGCCAAGCACATACAGGCCACTGAAGCCAAGCACATACAGGCCCTACAAAATCATCTGGAGATCTTAAGACAAAGCATAACAGAAAAACAAGCTGGGGCTGACAACCCAAATAGCTCTGGTGCACAACCATAAACTAACTGCTCAGATTATAAACAAGTCTTCACAGAAAATATCTTCTAGTTCCTACCACTCAATTCATCAGCAACCTGCCCAGTTAAACGGGGAAAAGATTCTGATAAGAAATAGACAAGGTCTGGCCAAGTGTTCAGATTTCTAATCAGAGTCAGCGGCAGGAACCTGACTTCAGATGGCAGCACTTTAGTTTAACCCTTATCTGAACCACAACAATAAAGACAGGGTAGACAGTACTGGGGGGGGGGGGGGGGGGGGGCAAGGCGGGTATTACCTAATGGGGATAGCTCTTTTATAACTAAACGTAAAAGACTTCAAAAGCTTTATAGCTGTGAATCACTGTGCCATCCACTATGAAAAGAAATGACTTTTTAAAGCCAAAGCAAGAATAACACTATGCGCAAGTGTAGGGGGAATTTTACTGGAAAATACTTTTCCTTAGTCTCTCTGAGGCAGTGGGGAAATTAAGTAGGTACATACCCTCCCCCTTGAGTGGAAAACACAAAATTCAATTTAATGTAAACGAGTGTAAGATAATCTATTTTTAGGCTTACTGAATGAAAAAAATCTTGTTTAAAACTCACATTAGAGTGGTTATGGTCTGAGGCAGTGATACCTCAAATGTATTCTCCTATCTGCTCTTTAGTTCCTTCTCACTGGAACCCCAAACGTCCCCAGACCCAGGGACCCAGGAGGGTAGGAGAGGATCCCGCCGCCCCAGAAGAGGCATCCCATCTTGAGGCAAACTACAGTACTAAACGGGACTCATGCAAAAGCCTCTAATTACACTACAATAAGGCACTACCCACCACCCATACTGGATTTCTGGAATATATTACCCATTCATTCTCTCTCTCTCCCCGATTCCAGCTTTCGTATATGATAGTCCCTCTGTCCACTCTCTCCTTCCTTCTCTTCAAGTTTAAAAATATTCCTCAACAGATACCTTTCCTCTGACTATGGTACACCCCAGGTTTTCCTTCTTTCATAACACACCTCACAGTAATTTCTTGTTTCACAACTCCGTTTCACCAGACAGGGATACCTGTCTTGTTTACCTGGTTTTGTGAATACATATTACGCATTCAATAAATGGCCATTTAATTGAACTGAAACATGTTTTATGAATGGATAATAAAAAGACAGACAAATCACAATGTTATAGAAGACTGAAATTTGGCCCTGGGCTCTTTCTAGCTTACCACAGCCACTTTTGCTGTCCAATGGTAAGGGGTATCTATAATTTTCTTGACGAGATCTCTAGTCTTTCCCATTCTATTATTTTCCTCTGTTTCTTTGCACTGTTCACTTAAGAAGGCTTTCTTACCTACCTTGCTGTTCTTTGGAACTCTGCATTCAGATGGGTATGTCTTTCCTCTTCTTTTTCACCATTCGCTTCTCTTCTTTTCTCAGCTATTTGTAAGGCCTCCTCAGACAACCATTCTGCCTTTTTACATTTTGTTTTCTTGGGGATGGTTTTGATCACTGCCTCCTGTACAACATTATGAACCTCCGTCCACAGTTCTTCAGGCACTCTATCAGATCTAATCCCTTGAATCTATTTGTCACTTCCACTGTATAAGGGAATGGCCAAGCGGTTTTCCCTACTTTCTCCAATTTAAGTCTGAATTTTGCACCCTGAAGTTCAAGCTGGAATCCAGATTGCCAGAAGAAATATCAATAACCTCAGATATGCTGATGACACCACTCTAATGGTAGAAAGCAAAGAGGAACTAAAGAGTCTCTTGATGAAGGTGAAAGAGCTGGCTTAAAACCCAACATTCAAAAAACTAAGATTATAGCATCCAGTCCCATTACCTCATGGCAAACAGATGGGGAAAAAATGGAAACAGTGACAGAGTTTATTTTCTTGGGCTCCAAAATCACTGCAGATGATGACTGCAGCCATGAAATTAAAAGACGCTTGCTCCTTAGAAGAAAAGCTATGACAAACCTAGACAGCATATTAAAAAGTAGAGGCGTTACTTTGCCGACGTAAACAAAGGTCGGTATAATCAAAGCTATGATTTTTCCAGTAGTCATGTACGGATGTGAGAGTTGGGACCACAAGGAAGGCTGAGTGAAAAGAATTGATGCTTTCCAACTGTGGTGCTGGAGAGACTCTTTAGAGTCCCTTGGACAGGAAGGAGATCAAACCAGTTAATCCTAAAGGAAATCAACCCTGAATATTCATTAGGACTGAAGCTAAAGCTCCAATACTTTGGCCACCTAATGCAAAGAGCCAACTTCTTGGAAAAGACCCTGATGTTGGGAAAGACTGAGGGCAGAAGGGGATAAGAGAGGATGTGATGGGTGGATAACATCATCGACTCAATGGACACGAGTCTGAGCAAACTTGAGGAGATGGTGAAGGAAAGGGAAGCCTGGCATGCTGCAATCCATGGGGTTGCAAAGAGTCAGACACGACAGAGAAACTGAACAACAGGGTAAGGGGGGAAAGGGGATGGTAATCCCAATGACCCTTAAAGGTCACTAAAAACACACTGACTTTACAGCAATAACATTTGCCTTGGTACAAAGAAATCTTAGAAAGCTATGAAAAAATAAAAAGCACCCATTTCTCAAGACACAAAGATAACATCTGTTGCCTTTCTTTCTAGTATTTTTCTAGACTACAGAGCCTTCAATCACTGGAGAGTAGAAGTCTTAAAAACAAAAACTGATTTGCCCAAAACAAACCAAACCTCTGATACTGGCATATTGTGAGGGCACTGAAAACAAATGCTATCCCATGCTAAGTCGCTTTAGTCAGGTCTGACTCTGCGACCCCATGGACTGTAACCTGCCAGGCTCCTCTGCCATGGGATTTCCCAGGCAAGAATACTACTAAAGGTGTTTGAAAATATGAAGACAAAACATGTCAACATTAGATTCCAAAATCAGTACCTAAATGTACTTCAAATCATAGCCAAATCCTAATTATTCAGAAACATCTGAGTTACAGGCCAACTCCAAATTATAAAAATGTCTATCCTTAAGTATCCTCAGAGGATTTTACAATAGCTACATCCAGAATTTTAACAAACATACAACACCCTGAATGGTGAGGGGTAGCTCTTGAAAAACTAGATAATGAAGAATTTTTTGTAGATTCCCAGTTCCCCAGTTCTTCCAACCACATGTTTAATAGTTTCTGTCACCAGAAATGCCAGGGCCACAGATCTCACTCTCTTAAGACTATGGTGATCCTACATCCTACGTAATCTACAAATCAAAGATGACTATTTAACATTAAAAAACAAAAAAACTTCACTTGGGAAGCAGTTTTAAAAAAATGCTATGATTTTAACTGACATTAACTGAATCCCTATTTTTCATCTCCTAATTTGTATATCCACACTGATGTCCTATATTACATTTGCAAAGAAAATAAACCAAAAAAAAAAAAAAAAAACAAAACTTTAATATGGGGGGAAAAAAGAATCCTTATTTCTTGATGTAACACTGCTACATACACTATGCCTTTCAGATCTATTTTGGTTTTAGCAAGTAAAATCATGTAACATATTAATTAAGCATCCACATCAGAAGTGTGTTGACTAGAAGTGTAATGTCCAAAGCCCCTGCTGAATGCCATCCTCATTACCTTGGTTCTGCTATTTATTCCTACAATGTTTACGCATCCATAACTCAGACTCAAATGTATGTTCAGAATCCATACCACTTGAATCCAAGGCAGGGAAGTTATTTTCTTCTTAAATCCATTTACACACAGGTAAAACAAGTCACTATAGACAGCACAGGGAGAAAAGTAAAAATACTGACTTGCCAGCCAGGAATCTTAGTCATCCAATTTCTTTGGCCTACAGTCTCCTCATCAGAGAAGTAGAAGGATAATGTTCTCTACTGTATACAGCTGGAAGTCATCACAAGTGTGGAAAAAACTCAGAACCTCTATAAAGCAAATGCAAAATATTTCTGATACAATTATTTAGAATGCTGGATACTCGGGAAGTACTTAATAATTTGACAAAACTCAATTTCTATTGTGTGAGAGTTGATCAATCTGGGCTGAACAAAGTGCATGACAAAGAGGAGCTTAAAAACAAACTCAACTGCCTATTTTTAACCTACTTTCAATTATGCCTACATTCCATAATCAAAACATTAGGTAGTATATTAAACAATATCCATACAGCCTGAAAGTTTAATCACTACCAAAAGTAGTTCAGGGACTCTAGCCTGGAATCCACGGAGACTGAGGGAGTTCACAAATAAGCTTGTCAAGAACCTGAATCCCCAGAAGTCATATGGAAAAAATACAGCTGACTGTACTAGGAAGAAGCACAGAAGATTCCTAAATTGGGACAGCAACCAAAAGAGCACCACACTGTTTCTACTCAAATTTTTACTACATGGGGTTATCTGCTTCCCAAATATGTTTTTTACAATTTATAACAAGTGCATCTTCAGACCATTTTAAGTTTTTCATGCCTTTTTTTCTTAAATAGGAAAAAAAAAACATTATCAGCCAAAGATTTTTAGGGTTTAAAAGAGGGGTTGGTTTTCTGAATTAGTTTTCTTACTAAAAACTACCTTATGTACTAACAATATGTATCAAATGATATTAAAACATATATCACTTTTAGTGACAAAAACCCTATTTTTTCAAAATAAATATTATTAAAAAACAGAACTCAAGACTCAGTACAACATAGATTAAATTTTTAAGAATTTGAAACTAAACCTCAAGAAACAAAAAAATAAATTCTAGGAAAAACTGAAGAAACTCTAATCTCAGAAAGTTGGTTTGCTAGGTTTTAATCAAATAAGTCAACTCCTTGAGTAAGTTAGTAACTGTTTGCTTAGGCTATAGTTTATTGATTTCATGATTAATTTTGAGAAGAAAATTAAAGGAATGTCATTCCGTCAATGTAACATGTACAACAAATAAATTTGTTTTTAACCGAGACACAACTACAGATCTCTTTTATCTGTTCCCAAAATAACTCTGTTCTTTATGACAGATAAATTAAAGAGGATCTTTTATTTTAGGGAGCTTTCACTCTATGTAACTTTAAGCTTTAAATGTTCTGTCATTTTTATATAGACTAAAAGACGTTTAGCCCAGGGAAAAAAGAGGGAAGAAAAGGAAATTCTATAATTCAAGCTAAACACATAACTGCCAAGATTCAGTGTAATTCATGTATTTGCAAAATATCACTGTGTAAGACTACATCACAGCAGTTTGTATAGCAAATACAGGGAACAATCTAGAAGTTATCAATATGCAATTAGTAAAATTAAGGTCTAACCACTTCACAAAGCAGTCCTTTAAAAAAAAAATTAGTCACCTCAAAGAAATATTTAGGGGCAAACGGAGGAACTATGGTATAGGATTTACTCCATGTGTGTGTGCTAAGTCGCCCAGCGGTGTCAGACTCTGCAATCCTTTTGTATGCAGCCTGCCAGGCTCCTCTGTCCATGGAAATCTCCAAGCAAGAATGCAGAAGTGGGTGGTCATGCCCTCCTCTTGCATTGGCAGGCAGGTTCTTTACCAAGAGCGCTACCTGGGAAGCCCATTTATTTGGGGAGGAGGGGAACAGGCCTAACATATACTCACTAAGTCTCTCTGGTCTTTCAGGAAAAACACACAATAAAAGTTGTGGTTGTCTGGGGAGGGGAACTAGAATGCTGAATAACAGATGAGTCTTACTCTTCCTCTATGTATCCTTTAGAACCTTTCAAAGGTGTTCTATGTATTTCCTAGTCAACAAAAGACTGATTTGTTTTTAATGAATCTCATGGGTAGAATTAGAAACTTTCAGCTCAGACATCAATTCAGATAGAACCTACAGGGCAGTAACAATAAATTATATAGAATAACTCTCCTGAAGTTTTCTTCCAAAGAGATTGAAGAGCATTCATTCAATCAGTATTTCAACATCTAGGCATTAGATTTGTAGATTATGTGTTCGAAGTATCTGAGCAAAATCCTGCCTTCATGGAGTTTCATGGAGAGTAGAGAGAGAGAGTAAATAATATGACTTTGAGTAATGATGAGTGCTATACAGAAGAGAAGGAAATGGGGGATAATGAGCAATTATGGGGGAGGAGGGAGGACCGTGTTTTAGGACAGTTTAGGTAAACCTCTCTGAGGACAGGACACGTAAGAACTGAGTAATACGGCAAAGTAAGCAATGTGATAAACAGAAGGCAAGCCCTGTGACTGAACATGCAGAGCCTCTCACTGTTCAGGGTACAGCCCAGCAGCAGGATGGCTGCAATGGGGCGACCCAAGGAGAGAAATGTGGGAGGTGGTCTCAGAGGGAGGTGGGTCCCAGATGCATGGAGAGCCTTGTAGCTAGGAGGAAACAAAGTCAAGACTTTAAATGCAATGAAAAACCTCTGTGGAGTTCTGAGTGGGAGAATGACTAGATTTATATTTTTAAAAGTAACACTAGCTGCTGTTTAAAAGATCAATACAGTAGGCCAGGTAACAAATGATGGAACTGAATAGTGGTTTCAGAGAGATAGGGAAATGTCTCTGATTCGGGGTGGGTGTGTGTGTTAGTCACTCAGTCATGTCCAACACTTTGCAATCCCATAGACTGCAGCCCACCAGGCTCCTCTGTCCATGGGATTTTCCAGGCAAGAATACTGGAGTGGGTTGCCATTTCCTTCTCCAGCAGATCTTCCCAACCCAGGGATCAAACCCAGGTCTCCCACATTGCAGATAGACTCTTCATTGTCTGAGATTTGAAAAATAGAGCCTACAGAATTTGCTGCTGGATTAGACATGGGAATTTGACTGCAACAGCAACTGGGTGAAGAGTAATTTAAAAAATCATCTTTATGTGTATAGTTACAGTTGTTAAGGTACTTTTACATGTATTATGTCATTTCACAATAACAAGAGGCAGGGGAAGGTCCCACTGGGTCAAGATCCAAGTTCTGCCTCCTCTGCCAGCTTTGAAAAGCCCTAGGAAAAGTCCTTTGAATGGATTTTTGGGCCACAAAACGGTATCGTTCAGTTCACAAGATTTCTGCAGGTACCAAGTGGTTGCAGTCTTTTACAAATGTAAATAATGCCCTTTTTGAGGCAGAAAGCATCACACTGGCCAGCGAGAGACACTGTGTTCCCATCACTCAGGACAGCAGTGCTGCCCCACTGCCACCCCCACTATATTCCACATAGAACCTGGTACTGTAGTTGACAGAAAAGAGGCAAACTTCTTAATTCTGATATAAAAAATAAACGTGTTCACCAATTATGGAAAAGCCTACATAATATAAGCATAGGCACTAGGGGAAAAAAAAATTGTATACTCTTTCAATCCATCCTACAAACTGGAGGAAACAGTTCCTTTTGCTATAAATAGCATTAAAGTAAAACCACCTCTTACAAGATAAAATCCCAACCAAGGAAACTTTCACTAGAGAGATGTTACCACCAAGACTTCAACTTATTGCTTGAAGTCCTATCTTTAAGTTCATATACAAAGTCCCACAGAATTTATTTTTCCCATCCAAGGCTTTCATGTTATTGCAGAATATATCCAGCCTTAAGCAAAAATGGAAAAATATACGTAAAGTCTTTAGTTCATTATGTATTTTTGAGAGTTATCTTGAATGTCAACGTGTACTGTGTACTTAAGTCGATAATCTGAATAACAGTAAATAAAAATCCAAGGATATTCGGTGTATATCCCTATCCTCCATCCCTCATGTTCAACTGGGGCCTCAATAAACATGACTATTGCGGCCATGAGATTCTATTACAACTAAAACCACATCGTAAGTACCCTCCAAAGCACACAGCCATTAAACTGCCTTGGACAGAGTCGAAGACAAATCTTTAATACAACGAATGAAGGTTTGTTTTATGCAACACTACGAAGGGTCATATCATTCAGATTCCAGAGCACAATGACAATTTGTTCTACTTCTGTACTTTCTAGTAAGACTTTCTACCTTACAAAACACGTCTCATTTCTCTAAATCAAGAACCTTTAGGTCAAAGACACCCCATCTGAGATATATTTCACTGCAACTGCAGAAACACTACACAATACATCATCCTTCAACAGGTCTATCACCGCACTTAGCTTGCATCTTCCCCCAAACTTTAACAAGTTAAGTTAAATACACGTTCACCAGGTTATAGCAAGCAAATGTTTTTGCAATTTAGGTACTTGAACTCGCATAGTGAGCAACACAGAGGTTCAACTAATTTCCTTCATTAAAAATGACCAAAAATTCTCAAGGTTTTGTCTTCGTGGATTTCAAGGAACATTTTACATCTGATCATTTGATGTTTCTGTAAAGAACTTACAAAACCAAGATGAATTTTCTATAGTTTCATTCGTACTTCTCCAAGTATATATTCATAAGAAACCAAAAAACGATTTTAATAAAGTGCAGGAGATCCAGAGGCAAAATATTTCACAAGGTCCCCCACACCTCTCTCCCCCAATTCCCGCTCGGTCTCGCGTTAAAACTATTTCCTCCAAAGAGAAACAGCTCTAGAAGAGTTTGCCAAGCAGAGCAAAATCACTTCGCTGAGATAACAAACGGAAACGCATTTAAAGCAGAGAAGATCGCGGAAGCGAGGGCGGCCGGGCGCGGAGCCCCCACGTCCCCGGACCCCAGCAGCAAAGGGCGAGCATGTGCCGGACGCTGCAGGACGCGCGGCCCTCCCGGAGCCGCCTCCTGAGGCACAGGGCCCCGCCCGGCCTCACCCTCCCGGTTCATTCATTCTGAACCTGCGGCTACCGCACCCCTGCACTCCCGCCCCGGCCGAGACGGGGTTCCGAGGCCGAGTGACCGCGTCGGGCCACAACCCCTGCCCGGAGTCCGGGCCCCGCCGCGATTCCCGCGCGCCCGCGGCCTCTGCTCTGGGGTGGTCTGAGAGGCCGCGGAGGCCCGCTCCCAAAGCCAGAGTCCCGCAACACCGCAGCCCCACCCTCCGCCTAGGCGCAGGCCAGGCCTTCCCCGCTCGCGGGGCGGCCTCCTGGGGGCCCCGGATCCCCGCCACCCGGCTGCCCCACTGCGGCCGGAAGTCTCCCCGGCGCCCCCTCCCCAGCACCCGACTTCCCTCGCCGCCGCGTCCAAACCCTCTCCGCGCTGCCTCGGGCCTCCTACCGCGGGCCGCGGGCCGGAGAAAGCGAGGGGCCGCGCCGCCCGGTCCGCCGACAGGGCAAGAGCAGAGCCGGGAGGCCCAGGCGGTTACCTTGATAATCCTGCGGGGCAGCCCGGCCATCTTGTCAGATCCCGAGTTCGGCCTCTGGTCTCGTCTCCGGCTCCGCTCTCCTCACGCACGAGTGGAAGTCCCAGGCTCCACTTCCGGGGGACGTTGCCGCGCCCGCCGCCGCCGCCGCCGCCGCCGCCAAGGCCCCTCGGGAAATGTAGTTCCTGCTCGGGCGCGGGCGGGCTTCCCTCGGACTTGGCCCCCTCCCCCGCGTTCCCCGCCCCCGCCCCGGCTTGGGGGTGGCGGAAGTGACGCGCGCGGCGGGGCAGGGACTTGGGGGAGGCGGCGCGGGGCGGCGCGGAGCTCCGGCTCTCGTGGCCGAGCCTGCCGCGCGCAGGTGGGATTGAGTGCTCCGAGCCCCGCAGGCTCTTATCCGCGGCTACGCCCGCGCCAATGGGCGACGTAACAGAGGCCTGGCAGTCGACGTAGCCCATTCATCGGTTCGTTAGCTCATTCAACGTTACTGCATTGCGCGCGGTCTGGGCGGGCGATGGGCAAAAGACAGGTCAAATTGATCGCGGGCTCCTTGCTCAAGGGGAAGCGAAACACCGAAACTCCCAAGTATGGGTCTCGAAAGTTTTCCAGTAAAACTCTAACCAGACTTTTGGTGCTTAAATTTCGCATAAGTCGAGCCTTTTCGATACACCCCTTAGTCCTAGGAAAGCTAAAAGCAAAGAATTTGGAGAGAGTTGGGGACGGGGAAGAAGAATGGTTTCTGAATGCCTGGCCCTAGCAGTTGACTTGCCGACTGGATCGCTGGAGGAATGACCTAGGAGAGGATTAGAGAGTAATTCCTAAAAGAAGGATTACCCTTAGAGTGCCGGCGTGCTAAAGGAGGATTAGAGTGAGGGTACCCGAAAATTGGATTGTTGGGGAACCATTTCGTAACACCCTGATGATTGATTGCTTGCTCTGTGGTGGGCTTTTTGCGGTATTATTTTCCTTTCTCGTCAAAGCAAACCTTAAGGTGCTTCCTCCACTTTACAGATGAGGCTCAGAGACATTCACTTTCCACAGGTTGTGTGGGAAGTTTTGTTCCGCCAAAACATGGACCCCTTAACTACTTAGCTACGGAGTTTCCTAGCCCAGTAGCGCAGACAGTAGACGGTGACTAAAAGAGTGCCCGGTGCTATGTTAGTGGATGAGGATACAAAAAGGCTGACCCTGCCTTCCAAGAACTTAAAGAGTACAGTGGAGAATAGAGACAAGTCAACAATTACAATTCAGTGCGTTAAGGGCCGTAGTAGAGTTTCCTTCAAGGTGTTATTTGAACACAGGCATTAATTGCTTGAGAAGTCAGAGAAAGCTCCTCAAAGGAGAAGTGGCATCCTTAAGGATGAAGAAGCATGTAACTGACTTGGTCAGGGGAGCATGCCAGGCCTAGAAAGCCTGTGAATTGCACTGAACTATAAGAAAAAAAATTAGTGCATTAAAGAATAGAAAATATGAATGCAAGAAACCTAGTAAAAATAATAAGAGAAAATATCATTAGCGTGATGCTAAATGATTACATGGACTATCTCATTTAATGATAAAGTGTATAAGGTAGGCTGTCTTATTACTGTTGTTTTTTAGATGAGAAACCAAGCCTCAGAGGCAATAATGAGAACTTTGAATAGCTAAAACTCTGAAACGAGTCGTTCTGTCATTAGAAGAATTTGGGAAAGTAAATGACATTGGACAGAGATACTGGCAGAATATTTTAGAGAGGTCCAGGAACCCACCTTGATAGGAAGAAAGGCGGAGTGAACATGGGATTAGAAGGGTTCTAGTCCAGTTATCTAGTGCATAAAAATTCAGCTTCAATTTAGTGCCGAAAAGGACAATAATCATTTATTTAGTTCTTGAATCTGCAATTTGGGCAGGGCTTGGCAGGGAAGGCACATCTCTCTACATGCTGTGTCAGCTCGGGTAGCTTGACTGAACCAGAAGCACTTCCAGGATGGCTCACATGGCAGGCAAGTTGGTACGAGCTGTTAGTCCTGCTCCAAGTGGGCCTCTCCCTGGAACAACCTCGGCTTCCTCACCGCCTGGTGGCTGGGTTCCAAGAATGAGTATTCTAGCAGGCAAAAGTGGAAGCTGAATCACCTTTTTTTTTTTGACCTAGCCTTGGAAATCAGGTAGCATCACTCCCGCCATAATCTATTGGTTGACTTCTCGTGGTCATAAAAACCCACCCAGTTTGAAAACTAGGGGACATGGCCCCCCTCTCTTGAAAGAAGAGTGGCAAAATTCTAGAAACTAGCAGAGTATACATATGATAGAAAATATGGTTGTGGCCAACTTTGAGAAACACAAACTGCCACAGGTATATTTGTCACAAGGTGTTTTCAAGCCACCTGCCTTAGAATCATCCACAACGCTGGTTAAAATAGCATTCCTGGAGCCCTTTTCCAGAGATGCTAATTTTCTAGGTCAGTGCTGAGGCCTGGAACTCTGCATGTAAACATCACGGGTAATGTTGATAGATCCTAAAATTTGAGAATGAAAGATTCTGAATAAACAACAAAAATGTCAGTGCCTTCTTTTGGCTATTCTGTATCAGAATGGATAATGAGAATCATGGAGGTTAAGAGTGAGGGCACTGAAGCCCCACCTAGATTTGAAAACAATTTGCTTAACTTGTCTGATCTTTTCTTCACCTATAAAGTGTACTTCATGTGCTTATTGTGAAAGTTCAATGATATACAAATATACATATTAAGTACTTAGAACACTTCATAACATATAGGGCTATTATTTTTGTAATCTTGATGAAGGCCATGTATAGTTTTCCATAGGAAACCAGATTTTTTTGTAAAGCACTTTAAGCAACTAGTTCTTTTGTATTTTGGGCTGTGCGGGGTCTTCACTGCTGCATGCAGCCTTTCTCTAGTTGCGTTGCTTGGGCTTCTCATTGCTATGGCTTCTCTTGTTGTTTTGACGCAGGTTCTCGACACAGGCTCAGTATTTGTGACCCACCGACTCAGTTGCCCAGAAGCATGTGGGATCTTAGTTCTCAAACCAGGGATCAAACCCGTGTCCAGATTCCTAACCACTGGACCTCCAGGGTAGCCCAGGAAACCAGATTTTTAAAAACTTGACAGTATAGCTTGTTTGGCCAAGATCAGTTTGATGGCAGGAAATTCTCTTAGATAAATATTATATATATAATATATTCCCCAGTGGCTCAGCAGTAAAGAATCTGCCTGCAATGCAAGAGACACAGGAGACAATCTCTGGGTCTGAGAGATTCCCTGGAGAGGGCATGGCAAATGGCCACCCACTCCAGTATTCTTGCCTGGAGAAGCCCGTGGACAGAGGAGCATGGTGGGCTACAGTCCATGGGGTCACAAGAGTTGGACACGACTGAAGCTGCTTAGCATGCACGCATATATATATATATAAATATATATACATGAATGTCTTTACCCTTTTTTTTCCCCTTTGAGAACAGCTCACACTATACTCATCTGGAAAATAAAATCCAAACTTCTGATTCATGTAAGTCCTCTAGAACAGGATATATTTTTTTTTTTCATTTATTTTTATTAGTTGGAGGCTAATTACTTTACAATATTGTAGTGGTTTTTGCCATACATTGACTTGAATTAGCCATGGATTTACATGTATTCCCCATCCCGATCCCCCCTCCCACCTCCCTCTCTACCCACTCCCTCTGGGTCTTCCCAGTGCACCAGGCCCGAGCACTTGTCTCATGCATCCAACCTGGGCTGGTGATCTGTTTCACCCTAGATAATATACATGTTTCGATGCTGTAGAACAGGATATCTTTTAGAAGGACAGGTTGCCACAGGGCTGAGATGCAGTGTTTCTGCTCAGCCACAACTAGAGAGACTTGTGTGTCACAGTGAAATATCCCACATGATGCAACAAATATCTTTCATGCTGCAACTAAGACCTGATTCAGCCAAATAAATATATACATAAAAAAAGAATGATATACAACTAAAGAAAAAAAGGGAAAAACTAATTTTAAAAAAAGAAAGAGAAAAAATGATATCATGTACTCAGAATTCAAAAGATGCCGGTCCATGGTATTGAATAAGTAAGAGCCACCAAATAGCTTCACTAAACTGAACAGCACTAGGCAGAACCCTTAGCTAGTTAATCTTTTTTTGGCTCTTCATCAGACCTCCTTCTTGTCCAGGTTTTTTTTTGTATTGTTTGTTTGTTTGTTTTTCCCCAGACTCTGCTCCTTTCAGAACTCAAACTCCGAGGGCCTTTGCACTATAATACAGGAAAGAGGGCCCAAGAATGCTGTGTTGGAGAATTTAGAGGACTCCCGTTCAATGCAAATCTTACTCCTAAAAATACTATTTTAGTGCTTCCTGTTCCTTCCCCACCCCCGTCCCACAGATATTTCAGATGTTCACTGCATGCCTGCTAAATCAGTCATGTCTGACTCTTCGTGACCCATGGACTGTAGCTCACCAGGTTCCTCTGTCCATGGAATTTTCTGGGCAAGAATACTGAAGTGGGTTGCCACAATAGCAGAAGCATATGTACTATGCAGGTAATATCTTACGACATTTATACCTGAGCTCCTCAGAGTCATGGATCTTCTCTATCTTGGGTATCTCTGGATCCCTGGGACCTAGCTCAGGGCCTAGAGCATCAGACCTCCCAAAAAGAACTGGTCAAGAAATGAATCCATGAGTTCAGGCCGAAGATAAGCACCTGTTTGAGAACAGCTGCCTAGATTCCTCATCCATAAGTGATTGCTTACAGAAAACACGGGATGTTGATGTTCATCCCTAAACTTTTCAAGTTGACTTCCTGGAGGACAACAGAGTTGTGTGTTGTTGTTTTTTTTTTTTCTTTCACAAGCTGTCTCATGCTTTTTAAAGACAGAGTAGATCAGTTTGGAAAATGATAGATCGGTCACCTTTAATAGAGGTCCTGTTTCCATTATGAGCAATAGTCTTCATGGAGAAGTATTTGTTGGCAATACACTTTTTGTTTCTTAACGAATAAGAAAACTGTTTCGTGGGCGATCAAGACAAGTGTCTGTGAGAAGAGGGTTGGTGAACACTGACTCAGGGAGGAAGTGGGTGGGGGAGGAGGAAAAGGCTGCACACAGATTTTAGAAAAGAAAAAAAAAAAACCCTGCGGCTTCATATTCGTGACCTCAACATAAATAGCTGAGCACTTACAAAGTGTTAACCCACACAATGCCGGCCTGTGAAAAACAACCGAGTGAGGTCATCCAGGGTCGTAAGAGCACTATCTCAAGGTGGAAAGACTCTGGAAGGATGAGACCTAAGAGGATCAGGGGAGTAAGACTGGCCTTTTTTCACCACTTGATGCTTTACCAAGCATTTTTGAATGCTATCTTACCCACAGGAAGTTTTAAGTGCATGCACCCCGGAGACATTCAGTTCAGTTCAGCTCAGTCGCTCAGTCGTGTCCAACTCTTTGTGACCCCATGAATCGCAGCACACCAGGCCTCCCTGTCCATCACCAGCTCCCAGAGTTTACTCAAACTCATGCCCATCGAGTCGGTGATGCCATCCAGCCATCTCATCCTCTGTCATCCCCTTCTCCTCCTTCCCCCAATCCCTCCCAGCATCAAGCATCAGGGTCTTTTCCAATGAGTCAACACTTCGCATCAGGTGGCCAAAGTACTGGAGTTTCAGCTTCAACATCAGTCCTACCAATGAACACCCAGGACTGATCTCCTTTAGGATGGACTGGTTGGATCTCCTTGCAGACCAAGGGACTCTGAAGAGTCTTCTCCAACACCATAGTTCAAAAGCATCAATTTTTCAGCGCTCAGCTTTCTTCACAGTCCAACTCTCACATCCATACGTGACCACTGGAAAAACCATAGCCTTGCCCAGACGGACCTTTGTTGGCAAAGTAATGTCTCTGCTTTTTAATATGCTATCTAGGTTGGTCATAACTTTCCTTCCAAGGAGTAAGCGTCTTTTAATTTCATGGCTACAATCACCATCTGCAGTGATTTTGGAGCCCAAAAAAATAAAGTCTGACACTGTTTCCACTGTCTCCCCATCTATTTCCCATGAGGTGATGGGACCAGATGCCATGATCTTAGTTTTCTGAATGTTAAGCTTTAAGCCAACTTTTTCACTCTCCTCTTTCACTTTCATCAAGACATTAGCCCCTCGTTAATTCTGGATGAAGGAGGGTATTCCTTTCTTTGGGCCAGTTCCCAGTGGAAACAAGATTCCAGAGGATGGTGACTCAAGGGTTGGCCAGAAGCCTGACTGTGGAACAGGAGCTCTGAAAGCACAGCTTTTCCCCGGCCCCTGTGTGTCACTCTTCCAGGTTTCCAAGAGAATAGCTGCCCAAGGTGACTCCACCTGTGAGCGCTTACTCAGCCTACCCAGCCTAAGTTCTTTCCCCACATCTTCTCCCCTGGTGTGCCCTGCCCAAGTTTCTTGTCAGAACACTCCCATCACCTTTCTTCCTCCACCCATCACTGATCTCTCTCCAGTCCTACTGATCTGTCAAACACGTCTCACTTGTGTCTCTTGCTTTCTGCATAAAACTGCCGGCCTGCTTCCAGCATGATTAGAAGTGTTTTGAAAACTTTGTTTTGCTTTCCAGTATAATGATTTGGGCTATTATATACTCTGAAGCAGAGGTTTTCAAACTCTGGAGTGCTAATCAGCTCAGGAGCTGGTGAAACACAACAGGTGCAGGACCCCCACCCAAGATCTTGAGTGCAAGTCACAGGCGCCTGTGATTTTAACCAGCTCCCTGGGTACCACTGAGAGGTCCAAAGCTTGAACATCACTGTCCAATATTATCTGATCTGCTCCAGAAGGCAAAACAGTTATAAGACCAACCTTGATTTATACTTCTCTTGTTCCTGTTTTTCTAATTCCTTTTGGCCCGATACCCATATCTTTCCTCCTATCTGTTCTAATTCACTTGGTTCAAGTGTTAGGTATTCCAGATTGCTGGGTTTTGAGGAAGCCAATAAATAAAACCTAATTTAGGTTCCTGAAATTATAACCAGTTGAAAGAGATGGAGACCAAAACATTGCCTTCATTACTAGTAAAGCTAATCATAGAAAAGAACTCTAAGTCTGTAGTACTTTGAGCTTATTAATGGTTCCCTAACCTGCTTCCCACTTGCAGGCGTAGCCACGCAATTGTTTAGCATGGTCAGGCAACTTCAGGCCCCTTAAACCAAGACAGAGGAGATGGGCAGGCTTAGAAGACAGGCTGGGGAAAAGAAAGGAAGAAGAGAAAGAAAGGAGGAAGAAAGAAGGAGAAAAGAAAAGAGAGGGGAAAGAGAGGGAGGTAGAGAAAGAGAAGCGGAAAAGAGACACAGCTGAGAGGACCCAGTTCTTTATTTTTAAATTCACCAATTAGAAAACTTAACTCCTGTTACCTTCTAATCACAAAACCAACTGACATTTTCTTAACCTCCTGCTTACTTTCTATCTCGGCTCCCCAAAGGCAACCTCAGCCCACAGTCTGGACAATCTCATCACTACTCTGAAAATCCCGGAATCCATCATACCTATGTTCTCTCTATCATTTTCACATCTTGTTGGCTTGTCACTGATGTCATGTTGCCTTTCTACCCACGCACATTCTTACTTGCTATGCGTCTAGCAGTAACATAATACCTAGCACATATGGCCTCTTCCTGCCTTCCTTCATTCTCTACCTATTACTGTTAGGTCCTCCCTAGGAACTGTTTTGTTGTTGTTGTTGTTTTTTTCTTTTTGAGCAAGATAGGAGACTTGCCTGGTGGTCCAGTGGTTAAGACTCTGTGCTTCCACTGAGATGGCGTGTGTTCAATCCCTGATTGGGGTACTAAGATCCCACACGCCCAGGGTTCCTGGGCGCAGGCATAGAAATTGACTCCAACTAACAGATAAGGTAAACTCCAGGAGTTGGTCACAGACAGGGAGGCCTGGCGTGCTGCCATTCATGGGGTCGCAAAGAGTTGGACACGACTGAGCGACTGAACTGAACTGAACTGAACAGATAAGGAATTTATTGGGAGGACCTCTGGTGGTTCATATGGTCATGGGGAAGGCCGCAGGCCAGGCTCAGAATACAAAGGGTGCTGACATTCTGGAGCCGCACAAGGACGGGAAGCTGGGGACTCACTCAGCGGTTTCCTATTGGGTGCTTCTCCTGTGCCATCCTCCACGTATGGTGCTCCTGAGTCCAGAGCTTCTCAGATTCAGATTCCCATTTCTGACCAGGGTGGGCTGATGTGTATGGGAGACTTGGATCTAATTGCACCTTATACTGACTTTCAAATATTATCAGTTTTCAGCCCTTTCCTCTCTCCCTCTTCCTGAATACGTGGTGACACCAATTGTTTGAGGCCTGGTACAACCTGCAGGCTAAATTTCAGTCCCCTAAACCAGGTGCCATTCTTCCATCTCTTGCCATTCATCTCTGTTCTCGTTGTTTGAGTATAATTTTGGAAAGTAGAGGACAAAAACATCTTTATACCGATAAAAGCATTTTTGGTGTCTTTGAGGTAGCTTTCCTGCACAAGGAAATTATCCATAGATTAGTTTAAGTAGCATTGCTTTAATTAGCATTCAATTTACTGAAATGAGAGTAAAGTCTAGTTTTTCCTAAAGTTCAACTTACTGATCTTATTATTCTGCTAATTAGACTAGCAACTAAAATAAAACTCTTTTAAGGGAACTTTCCATAAAAGAAAATTAAATACATACATTTGAACATTTTAAGTTGCACCTGTAAATTTTTTTTTCATTTATTTTTATTAGTTGAAGGCTAATTACTTTACAATATTGTAGTGGTTTTTGCCATACATTGACATGAATCAGCCATGGATTTACATGTGTTCCCAATCCCGATCCCCACTCCCGCCTTCCTCTCCATCCCATTCCTCTGGGTCTTCCCAGTGCACCAGGCCTGAGCACTTGTCTCATGCATCCCACCTGGGCTGGTGATCTGTTTCACTATAGATAATATACATGCTGTTCTCTCAAAACATCCCACCCTCACCTTCTCCCACAGAGTTCAAAAGTCTGTTCTGTACATCTGTGTCTTTTTTCTGTTTTGCATATAGGGTTATCGTTACCATCTTTTTAAATTCCATATATATGCGTTAGTATACTGTATTGGTCTTTATCATTCTGGCTTACTTCACTCTGTATAATGGGCTCCAGTTTCATCCATCTCATTAGAACTGATTCAAATGAATTCTTTTTAACGGCTGAGTAATATTCCATGGTGTATATGTACCATAGCTTCCTTATCCATTCGTCTGCTGATGGGCATCTAGGTTGCTTCCATGTCCTGGCAATTATAAACAGTGCTGCGATGAACACTGGGGTGCACGTGTCTCTTTCCAATCTAGTTTCCTCGGTGTGTATGCCCAGGAGTGGTATTGCTGGGTCATATGGCAGTTCTATTTCCAGTCTTTTAAGGAATCTCCACACTGTTCTCCACAGTGGCTGTACTAGTTTGCATTCCCACCAACAGTGTAAGAGGGTTCCCTTTTCTCCACACCCTCTCCAGCATTTATTGCTTGTAGACTTTTGGATAGCAGCCATCCTGACTGGTGTGTAATGGTACCTCGTTGTGGTTTTGATTTGCATTTCTCTGATAATGAGTGATGTTGAGCATCTTTTCATGTGTTTGTTAGCCATCTGTATGTCTTCTTTGGAGAAATGTCTGTTTAGTTCTTTGGCCCATTTTTTGATTGGGTCATTTATTTTTCTGGAATTGAGCTGCAGGGGTTGCTTGTATATTTTTGAGATTAATCCTTTGTCTGTTGCTTCATTTGCTATTATTTTCTCCCATTCTGAGGGCTGTCTTTTCACCTTGCTTATAGTTTCCTTTGTTGTGCAAAAGCTTTTAAGTTTAATTAGGTCCTATTTGTTTATGCACCTGTAAATTTAACATACTCAATTTTCTTGTTCAGCCCTTCAGTTTTCTGATAGGTAAACATTACCAAACATCTAAATAATTCTTATAAATGCAAAACAATTTAAATACAGTGAGTCATCTGTTAAGTATTCTAGCACTGCTTCCAAACAATATAATTATTTCACACTTTTCAACATAGAGTCATAAGCCTAGATCAGTCACCTAATGACAAGTTCAAACTGGAATCACAATTTATGGAAAACACAAGAGACTTGGGAACATGTTAAAGTTTGCTCCAAGATGTACTCATCAAAACCCAGATTCTGGGAATCTCTACCAGACAAACACCTTGTTTCTTTACCAAAGAAGTGCAAGGAAAAAGGAGAAAGACAAATAGGGAAGGAACTCTTAAATGAAAGGAACTTAAAACCTGATATTAAGCAATTGAAAAGTGTGGATCTAATTTGGATCTGATTCAAACAAGCAAACACAATTGAAAATATGACATTCATGAGCCGTTTGGAAAGTTGCATGTTGAACCCGCCTGCCAATGCAGAAGACAGAAGAGATGCAGGTTCGAGCCCTGGAGGGAAGATCCCCTGGAGGAAGGCATGGCAATCCACTCCAGTATTCTTGCCTGGAGAATCTCATGGACAGAGGAGCCTGGCAGGCTACAGTCCATAGGGTCACAAAGAGTGGGACACAACTGAAGTGACTTAGTAAACACGTGCACTGAGATATTTATAGATGAAATAATAGGCTATTTGAGATTTGCTTCAAAATAACGGAGGAAAAGATACATGGTGGGAGCATAGATGAAACAAAATTGCCCATGAGCAATTGTTGAAGCCAAAGGAGGGGTGTGTGGTGGTTTGTTATACTTTTATTTCTAATTTTGTATGTGTTTGAAATTTTCTGTAATAAAAAGTTTTAAAAAATTAGAATCAAAGCTAATCTGTCAGGCCACAAAGCAAATTTAATAGTCCAAATTCTCTTATATATTCTAAATACTTCAATATAAACACAGAAGATACATGTTTGTGAATGCATTATGTTCTCAACCCTAACTGGAAAACAATACTACCTGTGGGTTTGATTAATTTGCTTATTTATTTTTGGTTGTGCTGGGTCTTCGTTTCATGGCCTTTCTCTAGTTGCAATGAGCAGGGACTCCTTCCCGTTGCAGTGCACGGGCTTGTCGTTGCAATGACCCCTCTTGTGGAGCACAGGCTCTAGGGCATGCAGGCTCAGAACCTGCAGCGCTTGGGTTTAGTTGCTCAGTGGCACGTGGGATCCTCCCGGACCAGGGATCGAACCCATGTCCCCTGCAATGGCAGGCAGAGTCCTATCCACTGTACCAACCGGGGAAGTCCACAGGTGTGTTTGATTTACGTCATCATTTCTACACGTCATTCCAAATTCTCTGAGGAGCTAAAAGTCATTTACACTATAGGAAAGAAGAAACCCCCAAGTACCTTGGGGTAACCGACATAAGCAATCTGAGATGCCTTCTAGGCTGGCTGTGAAGGTGAGGTCTGGAAGTACAGTCTTCCAGGATCTTCTTCTGCACGACCTGAAGGAGAAGCAGAGCCCCCTCGTATGGTCGCCACCCATACCCTCCAAATGGAGTGTTACCTGAATTCATGTTACACATATTACCTAACTTACCAGTGTGGTGTGAGCCTCCAGTCTCCTACTCAAGCGGTTTCACTTGTTTGATTTATCAACATATTCAGTGAAGGTATTACTGCTCAAAGCTATTCAGAATTCTTCTCATATTCCATTAAAACTGGAGGACCATACTGTTTATATTTAAGTAACATCCAATTGGATTACCAGTCTCTGACTTTACAGTCAGAGCACCAAGAATACGCCAAGGCACTTACTCTGACATGATGCCAAGAACTTGCCTTTCACTCTTCCAAATCCACTCTTCACCTGATCCACTCTGTTCTCCTAGAAGTTAACCTGATTAGACGACCCTGCATGGAGGGGGTTCTTTCACCTCTGGTTTCTGTTTGGTTTGGGCCAACGAGAAGCCCTTGCAGGAGACTGGAGACGGAAAGGATAGGGAAGTCAGAGTAATTATTACCCTGGATGGTTCCTGGCAAGGTCACATCAGGCTGGCGATGTCCTTCAATAGCTGACTGCTCTCCTCCAGGTAGCCAACTACAGGATTCTCTCCTGGAGTCCAGGAACTGCTCCCCCTCTTTATTCCTTCTGATCTGGAAGGAACAGCCAATAGTACCAAGCCCGGGTTATACTAACACTGCTCTGTGTGATTCCACTCACACCTCCTTAAAGAATTCCTCTGTAAATAAACCGCTCAGAATGATACCAGCTGAGTATGTCATTTGCTTTCTGCTGAGACTAAGTGATGTATCAACTTAAAGCTAGAAATCATTATTGTCCATTTTAGACTAAGTCCTTTTTTAAATTTTCATTACATTCACTGGATTATTCCTGACAGTCAAAAGGGAAGGATTACATTTCAATGTCTAAGAAGTAGGTAATCTCTTTGGGTAAGATATTCATAAAAATTTATTACACCAGTATTTATTAAGCACCTACAAGGTAAAATTATTGCTAGTGTTGACTGAGTGCTTTACTATCTGTCAGGTACTTTGCAAGGCATTTGGGAAGAGCCAAAGACACAGTTGCTTACATCTCATTGTTATTGTTCAGCCGCTCAGTTTTGTCCGACTCTTTTGGACCCCACAGACTGCAGCACGTCAGGTTTCCCTGTTCTTCACCATCTCCCAGAGCTTGCTCAAACACATGTCCGTTGAGCCAGTGATGCCATACAACCATCTCGTCCTCTGTCGACCCCTTCTCCTCCTGCCTTCAATCTATCCCAGCATCAGGGTCTTTTCCAAAGAGTCAGCTCTTCACATTGGGTGGCCAAAGTATTGGAGTTTCAGCTTCAGCATTAGTACTTCCAATGATTACTCAGGACTGATTTCCTTTAGGATTGACTGGCTTGATCTCCTTGCAGTCCAAGGGACTCTCAAGAGTCTTATTCAATACCACAGTTTGAAAGCATCATTTCTTCGGTGCTCAGCCTTCTTTATGGTCCAACTCTTACATCGATACATGACTACTGGAAAAACCATAGCTTTGACTAGACGGATCTTTGTCGGCAAAGTAATGCCTCTGCTTTTCAATATGCTGTCTAGGTTTGCTTTTCTTCCAAGGAGCAAGTGTCTTTTATTTTCATGGCTGTAGTCACCATCCACAGTGATTTGGGAGCTTAAGAAAATAAAGTCTGTCACTGTTTCCATTGTTTCCCCATCTATTTGCCATGAAGTGATGGGACTGGATGGCATGATCTTAGATTTTTGAATGTTGAGTTTAAGCCAGCTTTTTCACTTTCCTCTTTCACTTTCATCAAGAGGCTCTTTAGTTCTTCTTCACTTTCTGTCATAAGGGTGGCATCTTCTGCATATCTGAGGTTACTGATATTTCTCCCAGCAATCTTGATTCCAGCTTGTGCTTCATCCAGTCAGACATTTCTCATGATGTATTCTGCATATAAATTAAATAAGCAGGGTGACAATACACAGCCTTTACGTACTCTTTCCCAATTTGTAACCAGTCTGTTGCTCCATGTCCGGTTCTAATTGTTGCTTCTTGACCTGCATACAGATTTCTCAGGAGGCAGGTAAGGTGGTCTGGTATTCTCATCTCTTGAAGAATTGTCCACAGTTTGTTGTGATCCAGTGAAGTAGAAGTAGATGTTTTTCTGGAATTCTCTTGCTTTTCAATGATCCAGCAGATTTTGGAAATTTGACGTCTGGTTTCTCTGCCTTTTCTAAATCCAGCTTGTACATCCGGAAGTTCTCAGTTCATGTACTGTTGAAGACTAGCTTGAAGGATTTTGAACATTACCTTGCCAGCATTTGAAATGAGTGCAATTGTATGGTAGTTTGAACATTTTTAGGCATTGCCTTTCTTTGGGATTGGAGTAAAAACTGACATTTTCCAGTCCTGTGGCCATTGCCGAATTTTCCAAATTTTCTGGCATATTGAGTGCAGCACTTTAACAGGATCAACTTTTAGGATTTGAAATAGCTCAGCTGGAATTCCATAACCTTCACTAGCCTTGTTCATATACAGTGATGCTTCCTAAGACCCACTTGACTGTTCACTCCAGGATGTCTGGCTGTAGGTGAGTGATCACACCATCATGGTTATCTAGGTCATGAAGATCTTTTTTATATAGTTCTTCTGTGTATTCTTGCCACCTCTTCTTAATATCTTCTGCTTCTGTTGGGTCCATATATCTCATTGGCCAGCACTTAAGTCACATGACCATGACCTCCCTTTCAAACAAGTCTATGTTTGAAAGGGAGGTTGAGAAATGTAGATTTTTAAATTCAGAGTAGATGTATACTCAGTCAAAGATTAGGGGTTCTATTAATATGGAGGAAAGGGAGAAAGAGCTATTGGGGAATAACAGTTTCTGGTGTAAATTTCTTATGGTTTCTGGTGGGATAATTTATCAATGCTATTAAACATATGTAATTTATCTTAACAAGGCAAGGAAACACTTCTTAAGGAGAATACTCAATGTGTACTAGAAAAATAGGGTCTTATTTTTTGGTTAAGTTCAAATATATGTGTTCTCTTAGAAAGTTCTTTTTATATATTACCTGCCAAGAGTGAAATATTTCTTAAAAATATAAAATAGATCTACCTTTGTCACCAGCTTCACCACTTTTGCTAACACTCTGTATTCTAGTCACATTGACCTTATTTTTGTTTTTTGAAAGGATCTTGTACTGCTCCCTACCTTATGGCCCTTAATCAAGGCCCTTACTCTCTTATATTCTTCATCTTCACGACTTCTACCCTTCCTTCACATTTCTGCTTACATTTATATCCACAGGGGAACCTTTTCTAACCCTAATAGACTAGTCAGACACCAATATGCTTATAACCAATAGTTACATGTTTCACGGCATTTTTTCCCTCTGAGGCACTCAAGACAATGATAATAAAATAAATTACTTATTCAATTATGCATATACTATCTGTGGTCCCCACTTGATGTGTAATCTCTAAAGACATAGACTGTTACTCAGGTGTTTGGTACATCTAAAAAGTGCTCAATAAATATTTGTAGAATGAATGAGTGCAGTAGAATAAATTTAATAAATTTAATAAATTTCGGAGTTGCATAACGGAGAAGGCAATGGCACCCCACTCCAGTACTCTTGCCTGGAAAATCCCATGGACAGAGGAGCCTGGTGGGTTGCAGTCCATGGGGTCGCTAAGAGTCTGACATGACTGAGCGACTTCACTTTCACTTTTCACTTTCATGCATTGGAGAAGGAAATGGCAAGTCACTCCAGTGTTCTTGCCTGGAGAATCCCAGGGACAGCGGAGCCTGGTGGGCTGCCGTCTATGGGGTGGCACAGAGTTGGACACGACTGAAGTGACTTAGCAGCAGTAGCAGCAGGAGTTGCATAAAAGCACCTAATAATGAAAAAACTTTATACTATGAGAATCTTTGATCATTTAAATAAGTCCTGATGATCTCCAGGAGGCTTGCGGTTTGAAACTGACAATAATTAAGGTGTTTGTAGGAAAGATGTTCATGATACACAGTTAAGTGGAATAAAGGTATATTAGAAAAGATAGTCTATTGTGCATGTATGTGTTTATTGATATATGTATTAATATATTAACAGTAATAAAAGAAAACCTAAACATAAAAGTGTTTGTGTGAAAGAGAGGGAGGCTGAAGAAGAATCAGGCTGGCAGGTTCATATCTCAGCTCCATTACTGGCCACAGGACTTTAAAATAGTACACATAATGTGTCTAATAACTGTTAGCTACTATCATAGTACAGATATACAAAGAGACAAAAAGTGACAGATTATACATCAAAATGTCAGCATGTTGGAAATTACGGTTTAAAAATTGCCGACACTGAACTCTACATTTATCAAACTCTTCCTGACACACTCTCTGAGGGCGCCTCTTGGTTTTCATACTGCTTGTCTGCTGCTGCTTCTGAGAGGCCCTTGCTGGCCCTCCTCCTCCACCGGACCGCTAAATGTTGGAATTTCCTGGCTAGGTTCGGGGTGCTTTTCTTTTCTTTTTCTACACTCACTCCTTATGTGCACAGGCCTATGGCTGGTTTCTTTTCTGGTCTCAGCTTTGTGAACCTTTCTTCGCCCCACTGAGCCTCCCTGTTGGTCAGTGGTTCCCACTCGGCTCACAGCCAACCAGACGTGGCCTGTGGCATCGTCTTTGATCCGTCTCTCTTCAGCTCTGCACAGTGAATGTTTGACGAGTCTATTGATAGCTCCTTCCAATCTGTCTCTCCCCGCTGTCTTCCCCTACAGCATAGTCCGGAAAGACATTATGGCGTGGCCTATTCTTCCCTCTAAGATACAAGACAAGGTTCAGGATTCTGCACATGTCTTCCTCCCATAATAAATAACCAGCACCGTTCTCAAAATACAATGCTGGGCTTTTAGGTTGAAGGGTTGCCCCGCTTCCCCATTTCAAACATCAAATCCAACGCCACTACTCCTTCAATGCTTCTCTGAAATGTCTCTTTCCGTAGGAAACCTAACTTATCCGAAGATGGATCTCAAGTTGCTCCGATTATTAGTATAAACTTAAAAAAAAAATACTGCTTGTTACTTTCTTAAGGATATGCGTGGGGAGCAGTGGATTTGTTTTTGGAGATAGTGCTAGTAAAGTTGCCGGCGAACTGCTGCAACTAATCCCGGGAGCAGGTTGAATGAATCCCTTCTCCGCAGCCCCCGCCGCCGCGAAACCCCTACCCCGGCACCTTCGGCTCCTTCCGGCGGAGACTACATTTCCCAGAGTGCCCCGCGGGCCAGGAAGGCTCGTGGGGTTGTGAGGCCTAGAGCCCGGACTGAGGCAAGATGGCGGGTTCGCGGTGAGCTGCAGTCCAGGTAACCGCTGCCCTCTCTTTTTCCCGTCTAGGAGTCCCTAGAAGCTCGGCGGGCCCAGAAGGCTTATTGGCAAGTGTTGAGGTCTCCTACTTCCTATCCTACCGCAGGATAAAGCCTCTGGGGTCACCAGACTCAACGCTTCCTGTGGGAGCTACGCTCCAGGTGAAAGGTGCTAGTTCTGTTAGCCTGTCCCTCAAACCTCCGTCCCTCTCAGGCTCCCTGCAACCCTGTATTTCTTCAGGGTTGAATTCCAGGCCAAGGGATATACCCTCTGAATTCTCTTTTTGAGGTGAATAATCTGATCCCTGGGTTTCAGACAGAATGTCGTTTTAAATGTTCTGTTCCTCAGCTCGTAGTCAGAAGATACGGGTTTGCGTTTCATCCATACCACCTATTAAGCAGCGGTAAACCATTTGACTTCTCTGAGCCTAGGTTCTTAATTTTTCAATGGAGATGCCTACTTCTACACTTGTGAAAGAGCATATAATGTATAGGAAAATGGGTTATAAACTATAGAAAGGAACTCAGGGATGTCAGTGCTAATGTACTGACAGTGCAAGGAGTCAGCTGCGTAGTTTTAGCAACTAAGACTGATAAAATACGATTTTACCACTGTGCGGGGATGGGGGTGTGGGGAATAGTCATCGAATAGTCAGTTGAGAACGAGTGATGTATGTCATTTTTTCACAGCAGCCTGGAGTTGTTTTCCCCCATTTTACCGTGGAAGGAACTGAGAGGATTGCTTAATGACTTGCCCAAACTTTCCCAGTTTGTTAATGATTGACTCTGAAGCTCTTGGAAGCAAGTTATTTAAATGTTGTACTTTAATTTCGTCATGAGTCAAAATAAAGATACTTCTCATGATTAATATGAGAGTAAAATGAATGGTAGTGAAAGCACCTTGAAAAGGTAGAAATCTCATACATATATAAGAGGGCAAAATTTTATTTGGGGCTTTGGGATAGGATGTTTATGTGTGTTTCTCGAAGTCAATATTTAATAAGCCATGGTTGGGTCTTCTTGTTTAATATTTCATTTAATCAGAAACAGAACACTATTTTAAGAGATGTATTAAGATCTTGTATATGGTACCTGGGAAGTTGTACACAGACACATTAGCTTTATGAAAGGAGAATGCTCTGTATAGCATGTGTGATAGACTGTTTCTAATAGTTACACATTGGCTGTGCACTCATTGAATGGAAATAACTATACCAGGTGTTGAGAAGTTTGCATTTAAGAGGAGTAGTAATGCACATAGTTCTGGGATTTCTGATGATGTTGCTCTTTGTCCTGTATTGCCTGGAAACAGTTGTTTAAAAAGTTTTGCGTTAGTGTCTATAGTTTTAGGTAGCGATCCTATTTTGTGGTGTTGAGTGTGTTGTGTCGCTTCAGTTTATCATAGGCAGCACTGATTCTTTATCTCTCATGCAGGGGTGAAGACTGTTATATCTAGAAGCCGATTTTAAAAAGCAGTTTCTCTTCAAATCATCTTTATACCACCTGATAAGTATTTTGATTCACCATGGCATTGGCAGCAGTAAAATGGGTAATATCAAGCAGAACTATCTTGAAACATTTATTTCCAATTCAAAGTAAGTTGGGTGTTTTTTTTTTAATGTTTAAGAGATGTTAAACTTTTTCAAATATTATAATATCATAATATGTGTCCACTGAAGAAAATGTACAGTGTTTAGTTATTGTATATGCTTGCTATTGTATAGGAGTCATATGTATGCCACATATTGCATGATGTGGAAAGATCCTTATATAGAAAGGGGTGTATGTCAGACAGTATCTATTTTATGATCTAATTTGTGCATTTGAAAGATGATTGACCCATATATGTATATAGGCATTTATAAATGAAGAGTAAAAGATGTGGACCAAGTAAGTTATCTTTGTAGACCACAAGTGGGATTTAACTGAGGCCAAGTGAAGGACTAATAAGGAAAACCTTTTTCTGGTTTGAGTTACTTATGTTTTCACATACTGCTTTTTTAAAAAAAGTATTTACTTATTTATTTGGCTGTGCTGGGTCTTTGTTGCTCCTCAGGCTTTTTCTCTAGCTGCAGGGACTGGGTGCTACTCTTTGTCCAGTGCTGGGGCTTCTTACTGAGGCGGCTTTTCTTGTTTTGGAGCAGGGGCTCTAGGGCTCGGGTTTCAGTAGTTGAGACTGCTGGGCTCTAGAACACCGGCTCAGTAGTTGTGGCGCTAGGGTTTAGTTGCTCCCTGGCAGGTGGGATCTTCCCCGACTAGGGATTGAACTCATGTCTCCTGTATTGGCAGGCACATTCTTTATCACTGAGCCACCATGGAAGTCCTCACATACTACTTTTTCGGCAGTTCTTAAAATTAGCAAATAAGGGCCAATTGTACAATTCCATCTTACAAGATGACTATTGTTAATATTTTGGTGTACTCTTTTTGTATTTTTTTCTATGTAACTTTTTAAAAAAATGTAATTACTTCCTTTTCCGAAGAAACATAGTGTAATATTTTCTTCAAAGCCTAGTAATACATGTTTGATAGTCAAAACATTGACCTATATAAATAAACAGGCAATTAAAATCTTATTTCCCGACCAAGTTTCTTTTCTCTTCCCCTTTCCCCTGTTTGTGAACTGCATCCTCCCATTTCTAAAGCAGACATGGTTAGAGCGCTACAGTAGGTTTTCTTTTTCATGTTTAGCTAGTCAGCTAACTTTTTTACTCATCTCTGCCCAATCTTAATCTCTTTGTCCATGTTTCCTGTTGACTACCATTTGTAATTGAACATTTCTATTGAGTTAAGAGGAAAAGAGTTATTTGAAGACTAGTGGGTAAAAACTATATAAGTAAAAGTATAATTAAGTAAACACTAAAATCAGTGAAAACAAAACTGCAGTCAGCCCTTGATTACCTAGGAGCATTTTTTGTTGTTGTTGAGGACTTGGGGAGAGAGTGCTGCTGCAATTAGTCTCTCTTTTGCCCTGATAAGAACTCAGCCCCAAGGCTGATGGGAAATCAGGCCTAATCAATTTTTACCTAGTCCATGTCCTGAAACAACAGTTTGTCCTCACTCAGGTTAATCTGAAAACTAGTTAATCTGCCCCTGGAAAAGTTAAAAATGTCTATGTAGACTTCACCAGTTGGGCTATCCCAGAATATTACTCCATCATCACTCAGTCATTCTAATAATCACTGACTACCTAACCTCTTACATCCTTAAGCCCCCTATTCTACACAATTTGTATTATTACTAGTGAAGGTAAAATATTATTACTGTTGCTATTGATATTTTATACAAAAGGGAAGGATGTTGAAAGATTAGAGGCAAAGCAAACGGTTATTGGAAAATTCAATGAGCACAAATAAAAAGGTCTTCTTATACTCCAAAAGGAACATTTAAAACCTTCTGAAATACATAGTCAGTGTAGAAGTTTTACAACTTTTAAGCATCTTAAGTCTTTTGATGTTTACAACTTTGATTTTTACAATAATTTACTTATCATGTGGTGGTATTCTGTTTCTGAAGATGAAGGAACATGAGTTCTCTGGCCATCAGAAACTCAACCAAGTTGCATATCTGATAAATTAGAGCTAAGATCAAAACTGTGTCTTCTCAATATACTTTCTGCTAGACCGTCTTTGTTGTAGTAATTTAAAATAATTCAGCTTTTGAAAATGAATGGGACTCTCAGCTTTTACAGATCATATCATAATGCAATTAAACTGTGTGTGTGTGTATAAATATATACATAAAACAGGAAAAGTCCTTGAGTTGTGGAGAACTGACTCTCATGGGAAGTTCTTTTTGGCATATTGAGTTGCTTTGGATTGATTGATGTTAACTTTGGCGTCAGTCCTAATTATGCCTTTAGAACTTCTGATACTTAGCCGTATCTAGAATTTTTCTCTTGCTAAAATGTCAAATATGTTTTTTAAGTATTAATTATACAGAAATTACATTTCAGAGGCAGTTTAGCAATCTCTTCTTTTTTATTAAGCATGATAGGGGACACATTAATAAGCAGGATGTTCATTTAAGAATCTATTTAGACTCGTAGTTAAAATAGACAACTATGGAAACAATACCTGGAATAGAAGGTAGAATGTGTGTGTCATGAGGGTACAACAAATGTCTGTGTAAGTGCAGAGTAGAAATTTTGCAGTTTCTGTTGAACTGAAAGTCTTCTTGTCTTGAGTTTTCCTTCTTGCCTACCTAAAAATGGTAAATTCTCTCTGTCCTTCCTCTGCCATCCAACCCTGTTTCTTTCAGCAAGCATGTAGATCACTTAGCTGGTTTGTATTCAGAGAATACAAATGACTTTTAATACTAATCCATACATAGTTAAGAAAAGAAGATCCCCAACAGTGTCAAACAAGAAAATAAAATATGTGTAAATGATTTTTACATTACCCTCTGATTTGTCTTAATGAATACACCTCTGTATTAGCACAGATAATGAAAATTGATAAATCTTTTGAAAGATGAAGTTATATTTTTAATTCTTTGTATTTTTGTTATCTTTACATCAATGGAATTGTGGGGTCAACATTTTGCTGAAGAATCTTTTACAGTCTAGTGAGTTTTGTTAAGGTACTTTTTAATGTATTGGAGTAAGGATTTATATTTAGAACTCTTAAGTATATACAATCCTTGGGAAAACGAGAGGTATACAAAGATGGAAAATACATCTTTGTTTAGACGTCTCTGATACATGTAAATAACTGGTGCATTGAAAAAAAGAAAAAAGACCACAAAGATGGTATATCAGTGTTGTATGGAGTGTTGGTTGTGGAGCATCCAAAATACACAGCTCTTCTGTGATGGGGGCTGTCGGGCAGGGAGAAGGGAAAAAGAATTTCATGGAAGAGTAGCATTTGGCTTTTGAAAGATGAGTGGTATTTGAACCAACTTGGGATGGCATTCCATACTGAGGAGCAAGAGACTAGTTGAGAGAAGTTGATCTTTCTCTACAGAAGATTTATTCAGAATTTTTTTTTAACCATACCGAACTATATTTTTCCTTTATATTTAAAAGAATTATCATTTCTCTGAATGTAGAGAAACCTTTTTCAAACCGTTAAAAAAAATATGGCTTTTGAATTTGCAGGTATTCTTAAAAAAGGAAATGTCAGCATTTTGATTAAGAAAAGTTGATTTTGAGGAGTTTATTTTGTATTTCATTACTTAAACACTCCCCTTTTATGGACTGTGCACTCCAGTTGCACTAAAGTTTCTATTTATTTGTTTGACTGTACTTCCTGGCTTGTAGGATACTTGATTCCCTGACTAGGGATCAAACCCAGACCCTGGCAGTGAATGCACCGAGTCCTAAACACTGGACTGCCAGTGAATTCCCAACACTAAAGTTTTATATTCTTTCCTTTGATCATTGGCACTTTTTATTACCTCTCAAAGGAACATTGTACTCATCCACTAATAACTCCCAAGTTACTGCTTCATCCTTCAGAACACCTTAAAGGTCGTCTCCACTGGAAAAGTGTTCCTGAACCTGTACTCCTGTTTTGTAACTTGCCAGTGTGCCCCTTCTCCTCCCAGTTCTTCTGTGCTGATAGGGCTCATCTTTGTACTGGAGTTGTTTGCTTATGTGTCCCTCTCTCACCGGATTTGAACCCTTTTTGAGGACAGGATCTCAACTTGCTGAATCCTTAGCTCAAGTACAGCCCTGTTCATGGTGAACATAGTAAATATTGGTTGAATGAGTAAAACTAACTTTACATTTGTGTGAGAACATATGCTCAAATGAACTAAATCCATTTTACTGTTTGGGGTTTTTGCAGACGGAGCCTTATATTGTGTTGGTCACAAATCTACGTATTCTTCTCTTCCAGATGACTATAATTGGTATGTATTGAAATCCAATTGAAAAAAAAAAGAGTCTCTTAGCTCTATCTGAAAAGATTGTTTTATTTCTTGTTTTGGAATTTTCTGCTTTCTTTTCTGATTATTCTTTCTTTAATTTTGTTTTTAAAAAATATTTCAGTGTTCTTATTTACCTAGTGTCTGGACTTATAAATGTTTTAAATAAAAATCATTTATCATTGTGTTTCAGTGAATACTTCATTTGTTCTAAGACAGATGTGCTAATAGAAATGCTGTCTTTTCTTCCTGAATCATTCTTTAGTTTTTTTGAGAAGTTAATTACTTTTATGATTTTCTCTTAGGGTTCATATCTATTAGCTTAAACAACTATTTATCTTATCTTTTGTTGATATTGAATAATCCTAAATTATAAATATTTAATTCAACCACAAACTATTTGGTACTTAGTTCTAGTCAGTATGCTGAGAACTAGGAATAGCCTATGAGTGGAACGTTGTCCTTTATAGCAGAGTCTTATGTGCAGAAGCTACAATGTTTTTTTTTTAAGTTACTTAAAAAAATTTTTTTTTATTTAATTATTTACTTTTGGCTATGCTGGGTCTTTGTTGACTTGCCTGGGCATTCTCTGCTTGCAGTGAGCGGGCCTGCTCTTGACGGCTGCGTGCTGGCTCCTGCTCTTGGTGGCTTCTCTTGTGGAGCCCGGGCTCCAGGCATGGGGGGCCTTGATAGTTGGAGCTACGGGGCTCTAGAGCTGTGGGCTTCAGTAGTTTTGGCACAACGGGCTTAGTTGCTTCGTGGTATGTGGGATCTTTCTGGACCAAGGATCAAACCCCTGTCACCTGTATTGGCAGGCAGATTTTTTTTCATCACTGAAGAAGCAGGAAAGCCCCACAAAGTTGTTTTATTGTGAATTTTAGTAAAAATATATTTTCTTACCTCTTGATACCAGTTTTAATTGTAAACTTAGTATTAGGATAGTGATGAAATAAGACTAGATAATAGGTGGCACTTTGTGAACCTGAAGAGATTGAATCTTACATGTTTTGCATTATGCCAAGGGTGCTTGGAGAAATGCCGAATTAGAAAAAGTGTTCAGCTACAGTCTTTATGATTAGAAATTCAGGTGATCCTTTACCTGGAAGATTATGTATTTTGCTGATCTTCAGCTTTAATAATTCAAGTAATCTTACAGCTTTTTGAAGGTAGCTTTTAGATAAGGGAGGAAGTTCTATTAATAGTGATGAGTGAACATGAAGATCTCTTCCAAAGATTTGGAGAACTAACAAAACAAGTAATTTGAAGGATAATCTAGATAAAATCATGGGTAATGGGTTTGTTGTGGTAGTTAAGTTGACATGTTTTGTGGGATGATCTGAGTTGTTTCCTATGATACGGGTACTTCCTTTGCCAGTCCAGTGACACGGCATTTATTCTTCAGGGATTGGTGATTAACAGATTTGAGCTCTAATACTCATTTTGTATAAATCTGTAGTATAAATCTGTCTCTGAAACATTTGTTCTTCTTTTTTTTTAAGCAAAGTAGAGCTTGCTCTGACATCTGATGCCAGGACAATAGTATGCTATCACCCTTCTGTGGACATTCCATATGAACACACAAAAGTATGTATAAGCAAATCTCTTATGATTTTTAATTTGCTCTTGAAAATACACTTCTTTACAGTGTCCAAAGAGAAAGGAATTGTTTGATTTTCTTTATTTGGTGTTGATCGTCTTTTGGCTTTTTTATTTTACTGTTTTGATTTTTCTCTTCTTTTCCTCTTTCTGTAAAGACTTTTTTCAATACACAAAGTGAACCATTTAAACACAATTATGGCATCAATTTTCTTGCCTAAAATTTGGCAGATTTCTGACTAGGGATCAAACACACTTAGTATAAATTTTAGGAACACACTGTCCCATGCTACTGTATATTGCAGTCTAATAAATTATGAAAAGTTTGTATTTTAGAGTGCTGTTTCATAACTTTTATATTGTGTTGGTTCTGATCATCCTTTTAATGTTTGGTGAATTTCTTCCTTTTTTTGGTTGGTTTTTTTCTAATGGGCCAACATGGGCATAATTTTAAGTGGCCTAGTTTAATTAATGTTTTCCATATTTCTTCAAAAGAGAAGCACTAGATAAAGGAGGCTTTGTTTTTACTTTAATACAATTTATTTAACTTGACCCAAGTCTTTATTTATTATTTTATGTATGAATTGCTTTCTCCTTTTTCTTTAAGCCTTCTTCTGCTATATTCGGTGATGTTTGATTTGCTTTTTGAGGAAAAAATACTTAGGTAATTCATCACATGATGCATCTAGTGGTAGCTGTTTTTAAAAATCATCATTAAGGCCAGAGTACTGATTTGACAGAACAAATTAATGTTAGTTTGCTATTTTATATTCTCTTTTTAAATTTCATCATTTTGTCTGCCTACTTTGTATTCTAGCTAGATATCATAGGCAGTAATTTTGTACCTTTTCTGTTTCATTTCTTTGAACAGTTTATAGAAAACAGGTGTAAGTCACTGACTTTTGACCTGTAACTTCTAGCTCATACTGTATTGTGTCTTCTCCCATTTTTATTTCGTATTATTTTTCTGGTTATGTGCTTTATTCCTGTGTTAGCAGTTATACTGAAAAGTCCAAGATCATGTGGTCTTTTCTCACTATCCAGACTCTCATCTCCATATAGCTCTTCGCATCCCTGAATCTGACACTTTTCCTATCCTTCCCAACTCTTAAAACTTCTACATTCTGTTAAAACTTACTATCATTTTAAAGTCTCTCAGAACCCTAGCTTCTAGAACGTTGCCTTTGCCTTCCGACTCTTAACAGAAACTTGGCTGTACCCTGGCCCCAGTGCTTCCTTGGCACCCTTAAGTAGTTATGCTTTCTCTCCTAAACCCTTTTACTACTGAGCCTAAAGATAGAATAGATGTCCCTGTGGCTCTTCACTGTCATGTCCAGATCATCTTTCCTCCTCCCTAACAGTTTTTAGCTTTGTAGTTTGGATCATTAAACCATGCTATCTACTATTTTTTTTTTGCTGTCATCCTGCAGTTCACTTCTCATCCTCCCTCCCCCATCCCTCCACTCTTCTTTGAAGATTTTAAATGTACTTTCCCACTCCCCAACTGTATCCTAATTCTTTGTTACTTCAGTGTCCATGTAGGTGATCTGTCTACTACCCCAGCCTCTGACTTCTTGATCTTTTATCTCTACAGCAGTCCCCACTCCCATGGTTGTTCCCTGATACCGCGCTGTGCTTAGTCACTCAGGGGTGTCCGACTCTTTGCGACCCCATGGACTGTAGCCTGCCGGGTCCTCTGTCCGTGGGGATTCTCCAGGCAAGAATACTAGAGTGGGTTGGCTGTTCTCCTCTCCAAGGGGTCTTCCCAGCCCAGGGATCGGACCCAGGTCTCCCATATTGCAGGTGGATTCTTTATCGTCTAAGCCTCCAGGGAAACCCATGGTAGTTTTCTAGAGAGGTTTTAATCACAAATAATTCTTCCTCCCTATCTAGATGTTTCAGAATTCCATTAGTGTGCTTCCAACTCCTGCTAGTTTCCCAGCTCCAAGAGTTATTCATTCCCTCATTAAGACCGCCATCAATTGATGGAGCCGTGTTTTCGCAGTCCTGCACATATCTCATACAATCTCCTTACCTAGGATGGATTCCGTGCTCGTTGTCATCATCACTTCTTTGCATACATACCCGTCTCTCTCTTTCTATTTTTGTTGCCCTTCCTTTGCTGTATCAGCTGTACCCTCTCCAGTGTCCTCAGTATCCCTCTGTCTGGTCTAGGAGATCACTCCTGTGAGTTCACACGTAATCCCTCCACACAGTGGCTTCTCCGCTCTTCTTTAAGGTAGATACTTAGGAAGCTCCTGCCTCAGGGCCCATGTAGTTACTGCTTTCTTTGCCTGAATGCTTTCCCTCCAGAAATCCTGTAGTTTATTCCCTCTCCTTGAGGTCTCTCCTTATTTGTTCTCTAGAGAGACCTTCCTTGGTCACTGCATTTAAAGTAGAACCCCTGCCCCTGGAGTCCCTGCTGTCCCTCTTTGCTTTGCTTTTCTCAATAGCGTTTATCATTTCTGGCACAATGGATGTTTTCCTGCTATTCTGTGTGTCTCCCTTCATTAAAACGTAAGCTCCATGAGGACAGGGCCTTGACTATTTTGTTCCTTGCTGTATCATCAGCACCTGGAAAACCTTTGTACTTGATTGGTGCACAATAAATATTTGTTGATTAACTAAATAAATTGGGTCTTCTCCATGATGTTCTGTTTTAAAGCTAAGAGATACGAATTTGTAGAAGCTTGGAAATTTTTTGTTTCTCAAGTAATTACAGATTGGATTTTATTTACAGTAGGAAACAGTCTTGAAAATACGTTGTTAAAATATGTTCTTTTTGAATCTAGATTTACAAATTTCACAAAGATAGTATATAGCATTAAATAACTATTTAAACATGACTTAACATTTAGATTTGATTTTCTTTTCTCAAGGAAGTAGCTGCAACTCTGTTCTCTGCTGCGCTTAGTTGCTCAGTCGTGTCCAACTCTTTGTGACCCCAAGGACTAACTGTAGCCCTCCAGGCTCCTCTGTCCATGGGGATTCTCTAGGCAAGAATACTGAAGTGGGTTGCCATGCCCTTTCTCCAGGGGCTCTTCCCAACCCAGGAATCAAACTGGTGTCTCCTGCATTGCATGCAGATTCTTTACCATCTGAGCTACCAGGGAAGCCCAGCTGCAACTCTAGTGGGCCCTTTAATTCTCTAGGCCCTGGAAAGCATATTTCATACAAAGATCCTGGTCATATGTAGAAGTACCTACTGACACTGACTTTAAGAAAATTAAAATGATTTATATCCTTGGTTTTCTGGTAATTTGTATTTGCATCTAGATGTCAATTATATTCCAAATATCCAGGTAAAAAGATCCTGCTTTCTGTTTCGGCCAGGTATAAGTTTTATTAAAACTAAAAATGTTTTTCTAGAATTTAGGATTTCTAGTTTAGGAAAATAAAGATTTTAAACCAGGGACAAAAAAATAATGATTTGGAAAAATAAAGTAAAAATTTAAGTATTAGGCAATTCTTTTTAGTGGTTGATTTAGTGGAAAATTTCAAAAGTCAAATTTTAAAAATTCTTAAGAAAAGCAAGGAAAATTCAAGGTGACAGTTCTAAATGTTTTTTAAAGTTGACATACAGTTTTAGTTTTTCCTTTTTAGTGAAATATTCATGTACCCTTTCTTTGAAATTTGATCAGGAGGTCAAGTGCATCCTAAAAGTCAGTTCTGAGTCTGTAGAGGCTTTTGGTTTAGGCTTCGAGGAAGCCATTAATTCTAATGTCTTTTTTCTGTGTGCCTGGGAAAGAAAGTGTTTTTAATTATACAAAGCAGAGAGAATTTGAGATGTATTAGAATTGAGCCTGTTTGGGAGTAGGAAGAGAGTCAATGAACATTTATTAACTTGAAAATAGCTGATATTATTTAAAACATTTGATCTTTAGTAACAAGTATAGTAACCTAAGGGGCTTCTCAGATGGCTCAGTGGTAAAGAATCCACCTGCTAAGCAGGAGACTCAGCTTTATCCCTATGTTGGGAAGATCTCTCTGAAGAAGGAAATGGTAATTCACTTCAGTATTGCGGGGAATCCCATGGACTGAGGAGCCTGGCGGGTTACAGTCCATTGGGTCACAAGTCAGGAATGACTTAGTGACTAAAAACAATAATAACACAATAACCTAAAGGAGAGAAAACTATAGGCTCTAATCTAGTGTTTGCTGGTATCCTTCAGAGCCTGATAGCAACTTGCAAAGACATATATTTCACTCTATGTATTAAAGAGATGACCTTATAAAATTACTTTAAATGTTTAAGGAACACTTTTAAAAAAAAATAAATAATACCACTTTTTTCCTGTTTGAGGCCTTAAAAGAAATATTAGTGGCTTGTTCAGTCACTCAGTCAGTCGTGTCTGACTCTTTGCAACCTTGTGAACTGCAGCATGCCAGGCTTCCCTGTTCTTCACTATCTCCTGGAGTTTGCTTAGTTTCATGTCCATTGAGTCAGTAATGCAGTCTAACCATCTCACCCTCTGCTGCCCCCTTCTCCTTTTGCCTTCAATCTTTCCCAGCATCAGGGTCTTTTCCAGTGAGTCGGTTCTTCAAGTCAGGTGGCCAAAGTATTGGAGCTTCAGCTTCAGCATCAGTCCTTCCGATGAACATTCAGGGTTGATTTCCTTTAGAATTGATTGGTTTGATTTCCTTGCAGTCCAGGAGACTCTCAGGAGTCTTCTCCAGTACCACAGTTTGAAAGCATCAATTCTTCAGCTCTTAGACTTCTTTATGGTCTCAACTCTCACATCAAACCTATATTAAGTAGGTAATTACTGCTCAGATTTTACAGAAAGGAAATTAAGAGCTTCAATAATTTTTCCAAGGTCACAGAGTTAGTAGTTATTGACCAAAGCCCAAATTCTTAACCTCTTCATTATACTTTCTCCTTATTCCCTCCCACACTAAGGAAGTGGTTCCTTATTTCTACTTATGTCAAATTGTTGTACTTAGTGCTCAGTGGTTAAGTTATGTCTGACATTATGCAACCCCATGAACTGTGGCCTGCCAGGCTCCTCTGTCCATGGGATTTCCCAGGCAGGAATACTAGAGTGGGTTGTCATTTCCTTCTCCAGAGGATTTTCTTGACTTAGGGATCAAACCTGCATCTCCTGCATTTCAGATTCTTTACCACTGAGCCACGAAAATTGAAACTGTGAAAGCTTTTTATAATCTTAATTCCTCAGGGTCCCTTTTTTAAGATTACCTATTGTGTGTTTTTACCTACTTTGCTTTACTTGTAATGTTTTTTATTCCTTCTAGAACTCATTCTGCACTCTATGACAAGGCTCTAACTTGGCTCCTGTTCTATTTTTCACTAATGTCTTTGTTATTTTGCATTTCTGTAGTACTTAGTCAGTTGCACCACCATCATGTACTTACAGTTTGCCTATTAAAAGGCTTTAGTTTTTCGTGTATGTAAGCTAAATAAATATGAATATATGCTCTAACATTTAATACAGTGGTCGAGTGTAGTAGTTGTCATTAATAGTGTATGAATGTAAGAAGATGTCTGTGTTTGAATTGTTTCATTTGTAAATTCAAGTTTTCATTGTGTTGTAATACATATATAAGTTATTTGTAAAGCTTATATATGTTTTCAGTTCATTCGCTTAGTCGTGTCTGATTCTTTGTGACCCCATGGACCACAGCACGCCAGACTTCCTTGTCCATCACCAACTTCTGAGCTTGCTCAAACTCAGGTCCATTGAGTCAGAGATGATCCAACCATCTCATCCTCTGTCATCCCCTTCTCCCGTCTTCAATCTTTCCCAACATCAAGGTCTTTTCAAATGAGTCAGTTCTTCGCATCAGGTGGCCAAAGTATTGGAGTTTCAGCTTCAGCATCAGTCCTTCCAATGAATATTCAGAACTGATTTCCTTTAAGATGGACTGCTTGGATCTCCTTTCAGTCCAAGGGACTCTCAAGAGTCTTCTCCAACACCACAGTTCAAAAGCATCAATTCTTCAGCGCTCAGCTTTCTTTATAGTCCAACTCTCACATCCATACCTGACTGCTGGAAAAACCATAGCTTTGACTAGATGGACCTTTGTCAGCAAAGCAATGCCTCTGCTTTTCAATATACTGACTAGGTTGGTCATGGCTTTTCTTCCAAGGAGCAAGCGTCTTTTATATATGTTACATATAAATATATTTATGTCTTATATATGTTATATATATATATATATATATAACATACATATATTTTATTTTGTATATGTTATATTTTTTAATAAAACTAATGTTACAATCTTGTGTTAACATGTCATATCACTTAATATTTAAAATATAGGTAAGCTGACTTTCCAAGGCACTGATTTTTAAGAGCTTTAGTCAGCCACTGTTGCTGATGGACATATGCTATCTTACTAGTGTTGGGAAGAAATGAGATTTTTTTTTTTTAGTAATTATCGTCTTTGGGGGAAAAAACTACTCAAATTATCATAAAGCATCATTTAATGCCAGTGCAGTCACCTAAAATGAAAATATTGAAAATTTTTCCTGTTTCTTTTGGATATAAGAAATGTCATTTTCAATTAAAGGTTTTCCATTGTATCTCACTTTAATGTTAGAGACTGTGGGCACTGTAATTTTTGGTTTTTTTTGTTTTTTTGCCTGAGCCATGTGATATGTGGGATCTCAGCTCCCTGACCAGGGATCAAACTCGAGTCCCTTGCAGTGGAAACATCGAGTTTTAACCACTGGACCATCAGGGAAGTCCTGACTATAAACTTTTAAGTTAAAAAGTGGGCACAATTTATAGTTTTGAGAAATAGAGACTAAAGTAATAAGTACTTTATTATTGGGAGAAGATAAATTTAAATAATAACTTTATTATTGGAAAGGAAACCCAGAACTTCATATGAGAAGAAAAATATTTCTGGGGACTTCCCTGATGGTCCAGTGGTTAGGGCTCTGTGCTTCCACTGCAGAGGGCACAGCTTCAATCCCGAGTTGAGGAGCTAAGATCCTACATGCCATGCCTGGTGCAGCCAAAAATAAATTCTGATTTGCTAACGGATAGTGCAACTCAGTGAAACCATTTTGGTGACTTATCTACCCACCTTGAAGTACTGTGGTGGTAGTTATTTTACCGTCAACTCAATCAGATGCTGGCTAACATTCCTACATGTTGATGTTCACTGCTGTTTATTTTGTAGCCTATCCCTCGGCCAGATCCAGTGCATAACAATGAAGAAACACATGATCTAGTACTGAAAAGCAGATTAGAAGAAAAAAGTGAACACTTAGAGCAAGGACCCATGATAGAACAACTCAGTAAAATGTTCTTTACTACTAAGCACCGTTGGTATCCTCGTGGACAGTAAGTGTTTTCTTTTCTTCTTCATCTCTCACTGAACACTAAAGAAATAACACAACTTTCTTTCTGTTAACAGCCTTCTGAGGTTGTACTTTGCCTGAAGGAGTTAACACCCAGTATGTTCACCTACTGAATTGTGCTTTTAAATCTACATAAAGTGTAGCTGAAATAAAAGTGTACTTCTTCTCTTCCTTTATTTTAGTGGGAGAGTTTAATCAAAGCTTTCAGGGAATCATGCAGGGGTTCTTAAAATTTTTTCTGTTTTGTGATATAGTCATTTAAAGTATTGTTTTTATTTGTTGTCCTTAGAATATTTCTAACTAGATATCTGTACAAAGTTTTAAATTCATTATAACAAAGCACAGCTCTTCTTTTCCACTCAGAAAAGCCTTTCTCTCCCTTAATAATGTTTCTATAATAAAATGATATTTCTGCATTAGTTTCCAAGGGAAAAAAATCTGTGTTGTTTTTTTTTTTTTTGCCACAGTAGTATCTTTTTTATTTTAAGGTAAAACAATATTTGTTTTTAATTTATTGAAGCATAGTTGGCCTACAAGGTTATATTAGTTTGAGGCGTACCTCAAAGTAGTGATTCAGTATTTTTATAGGTTTTACCCCATTTAAAGTTAATACAAAATAATAGCTATATTTTCCTGTGCTCTGCAATATATCTTTGTTGCTTCTTTATTTTATACATGGTAATTTGTGTTTCTTAATTTCACACCCCTACCTTGCGTCTCTCCCTTCTCCCCATTGGTTATCACTAGTTTCTTCTCTATGTGAGTCAGTTTCTGTTTTGTTATATATGTGTGCATGCTAAGTCGCTTGTCGTGTCCAACTCTTTGCAACCCCATGGACTGTAGCCTGCCAGGCTCCTCTGTCCTCCAGGGGATTCTCCAGGCAAGAATACTGGAGTGGGTTGCCATGCCCTCCTCCAGGGGATCTTCCTGACCCAGGGATCAAACCTGCATCTCTTATGTCTCCTGCATTGGCAGCTGGGTTCTTTACCACTAGCACCATCCGGGAAGCCCATTTTGTTATATACATTTGTTTTATTTTTTAGATTCCACATATAGGTGATAACATGGTATATTTGTCTTTTCTCTGTCTGACTTATTTAACTAAACGTAATACTGGAAATTTCCTGGTGGTCCAGTGGTTAGGACTCCGTGCTTTCACTGCCGAGGACATGGATTCAGTCCCTGATTGGGAACTGAGATCCCACAAGCTGCTGTGTGTAGCAAAGAAATATATTACATCTTCTCTATCCATTTATCTCTTGGATACCATCAGTTCAGTTCAGTCGCTCAGTCGTGTCTGACTCTTTGCGACTCCATGAATCGCAGCACGCCAGGCCTCCCTGTCCATCACCAACTCCCGGAGTTTACTCAAACTCAGGCCCATCGAGTCAGTGATGCCATCCAGCCATCTCATCCTCTGTCATCCTCTTCTCCTCCTGCCCCCAGCCCCTCCCAGCATCAGGGTCTTTTCCAGTAACTCAACTCTTCGCATGAGGTGGCCAAAGTACTGGAGTTTCAGCTTCGGCATCAGTCCTTCCAATGAACACCCAGGACTGATCTCCTTTAGGATGGACTGGTTGGATCTCCTTGCAGTCCAAGGGACTCTCAAGAGTCTTCTCCAAAGTGTCTTTCAATTCCTTCACCTATTTTATGTCCCCTTTCTTGTTTTTTCTTTCTTATCCAGTACCCACTTAGTTTATACATGCAGTCTATATTTTTCCCTTTTTGTAACTTACATTATAGGAAAACAGGTTAGCAAGCCTTTTGTATAGCCCCATATCTCAGTCACTGCTGTATTCTAAGATTTCTTTCTATGATTCGTACCATTGCTCATGTTTATCTTTTATTTCTTTCCCATCATCGAGATATTTTAGTTCAAGCCCCACCTTAAAATTTTTTTATAATGGCTTTCAGTACTTGTTTCCTGCATGTTTCATATTGCTGCAGTTTTCTTGGGATCTTTTGTTCATAACCAAATTGCTGAAGTTACAAAAGTTCTGTGTTGTATTTGTAATTTGAAGAGGAAAGACTGAAGGCAAGAAGACCATTAGGGAGTCTTAAAACCAAACGTGTAATCTTCAGACTTTTCTGTGTAGTATCCCACCTATGTGTAATCTTATTACTGCTAATTAGCTTTAACTGCTAATTAATTTAATCTCCTGGTGTATCTTCTCCCTTCAGGATTACTAGGCACTTTCAGTTCTAAGAAGACTTTAATTAGATGCAGTTGATTATCCCAGGATCTCTCCTAATAAAGAGTTCAACAGAAAAACCCCAGATGCTAGCTTGTGTGTACAAAGAAAAGTTTTACCTGTAGGCATGGTTGTCGTGATGCATCATCTTTCACAATTTTAATGTGTGATTACTGCTACTTAACAAAGATTTATATATATATATAGAGAGAGAGATAGTTTGGATTAATGGGAGCCATTTTCAAGTGTTGGTTTCTAGATGTTAGAGAACATTTCTTTAATATCAGGCGGGATATACAAGGATATTTTACTAAATATTTCACAGTTTTAAAGTTATAACAGTTAAAAGAATGGGACCCATTATGAATTTACTACTTGGGGCTATATAACATCTTTTTAAATAAGTTATTGAAAGGTATAAAATACTTGTTTTTAAAATATTTTAAAGCAATTCAGAAGTATTAAAACGATAAAATAAAAATCTTTTTTATACCTACTAATGCTATATTCCCCTTAGATGAACACTGTTAAACTCTCCCTATATGAATAACCCTACCTCATATTATACTCAGTTCTGTGCTTTTTGAACTCAAATAAAGTAGAACCGTTTCTGAGAGTATAACTGTGTTAAAGAGGCTGGACTGACTTAAATCATCTTGTCTCTGCTACTTACTAGCTAGTTATTCAGTCTTGTTATCTATTGAAGAAAATAGAAATAATAATGCCTAATTTGCTTGGTGGTTTTGAGATGAAATATAATCAAACACCTGGCATACAGTATATGTACAGTAGTAGTGTGATAATGATAATTAATTAATATTGTCTGTCTCCTACTCACAGTTTTTCTTTTATTCCTTTTGAAGCATCTTTCTCTTTTTTTGACTATGCCACGCAGCTTGTAGGATCTCAGTTCCCTGACTAGGGACTGAATCCAGGCCAGGGCAGTGAAAGCACCAAATCTGACGACTAGACCACCAGAGAACTCCCTGAAGCATCTTTTCTTAAATAGGCTCTTTTGAGGTGTAGTTTACATACTTCAAGTTTACCAGTTTTAAGTTTACAACTTCATGATTTTTGACAAATGTTTTAAGTGAAATAGTCACCAGTTTAAGTATGTAAATGTATACATTGTAACAAATGTATGCTGCTAGTGGTAAAGAACCTACCTGCCTGTAGATGGTAAGAGACAAGAGTTGGGTTTCTGGGTGGGGAAGATCCCCTGGAGAAGCGAATGGCAATCCACTCTAGCATTCTCGCCTGGAGAATCCCTTGGACAGAGCAGCCTGATGGACTACAATCCACAGGGTTGTATAGGGTCGCAAAGGGTCGTACTTAAAACAGTCAAGATGATGCTGATCAGACCACCAGTGACCAATTTCAAGATAACTGTCAGAGCTGACTGTACTGTTATCTGCATGAAGCCCCCTCCCTCTGTCTATAAAAGCTCTTGCCCACCAACTCTCAGTCGGGGAGTCAGCCTTTGGACCGACAGCAGTACCTACTCTCCCTGGGAGCCAGTCTCCAAAATAAAGCAAACTTTCCTTTCCACCAACATTGCCTCCTTACTAGATTTTGAGATGCAAGTAGCTGGACACCCATTTTGGATAACAATTATACAACTGTCTTGTGTAGTTATTACATGTTGTACATGCTAAGTATAATATTTGGCATATCATTATTATTGTTATTCTATTGTTATTATTACAACTGTTGTTATTTAGTATTGTTGGACTGTTTTCCTTTGTTTCCACATTTTCTCACTTCTCTGATTAAACTTATTTGTTGGCTAAAGTTTTTCCACAGACAAAAAGCAAGCTGAGGATATGTGAGGAGGGCGGTCAAGGGCCATAAGGTCCTGCTTTGTTTCATAACCACTACCACAATCATAATATAGACTGTTTTCATAACTCCAGGAAGTTCTCCCATGCCTTTTTGCAGTCTGATCCCTCCCTATAATCCTCACCCTTGGCAATTACTTGTCTGCTTTTTAATACTTTCCAGGATTTCATGTAAATGGGATTATACAGTACATAACCTTTCGTTTCTGACTTATTTCACTAAGTACAGTGCTTTTTGTATATTTTGTATATTATTTTGTATACCAATAATTTGTTCTTTTTTATTTCTGAGTAGTATTTCCTTGTATGGATAGACCACAGTTTGTTTATCTGTTAACCAGTTGGACATTTTGGGTTCTTTCCAGTTTTTTGGCCATTTTATTTTTAAAATGTATTTTTGGCCGTGCTGGGTCTTCAACACTGCCCGGGCTTGTCTCTAGCTGTGGCAAGTGGAGGTGACTCTCTGGTTGTGGTGCACAGGCTTCTCATTGCGTCAGTTCCTCTTGTTGCAGAGCACTGGCTCTGGAGCACGCGGGCTTCAGTGGTTGTGGCACGTGGGCTCAGTAGTTGCAGCTGCCGGACTCCAGAGCACAGGCTCAGTCACTGTGAGCATGGACTTAGTTGCTCCGTGGTATGTGGGATCTCCCTGGATCAGGGATCAAACCTGTGGCCCCTGCATTAGCAGGAGGATTCCTATCCACTGCATCACGAGGGGAGTCCTGTTTATGTTTAAACTTTAAAAGTTTTTATTGGGGTGTAGTTGACTTACAGTGCCCATTTCCGGTGTACAGCAGGGTGACGTGTGTGTGTGTGTGTGTCTCATTTCTGTGCGGGTCATTACAAAATGCTGAGCAGGGCTTCCTGTGCTCTACAAGAGGTCCTTGTTAGTTATCTATTTTATATATAGAAGTGTGTATGTGTGTACAGCAGGGTGACGTTGTGTGTGTGTGTGTGTGTACACAGGGTGACGTTGTGTGTGTGTGTGTGTGTGTGTGTGTGTGTCTCTCCTTTCTCTGTCAGGTCCTTCCCCTGTGCGGGTCATTACAAAATGCTGAGCAGGGCTTCCTGTGCTCTACAAGAGGTCCTTGTTAGTTATCTATTCTATATATAGAAGTGTGTATGTGTCAGACTCGGCCTTCTCATTTATCATTTCCCTCCACCTTTCTCCTTTGGTAACCCAGAGTTTGTTCTCAAGATCTGTGAGTCTGTTTTGTAAATTAGTTCATTTGTATCATTTTGTTGTTCTTAGATTCCACATGTAAGTGATACCATGTGATACTTATCTTTCTCTGTCTGACTGACTTCACTTAGCATGGTAATCTCTTGGTCCATTCATGTTGCTGCAAATGGCATTATTTCATTCTTTTTTATTGCTGAGTAAAATCCCATTGTATTATATATATGTACCACATCTTTATCTGTTCCTCTGTTGATGGACATTTAGGTTGCTTCTGTGTCCTGGCTGTTATAACTATACTGCAGTGAACATTGGGACGCATGCATCTTGTTGAATTATGGTTTTCCCTGAATATATACTCAGGAGTAGGATTGCTGGATCATATGGTAGTTTTGTTTTTAGTTTTTAAAGGAACGTTCATACTGTTCTCCATAATGGTTGTACCAATTTACCTTCCCACCAACAGTGTAGGAGAGTTTCCTTTTCTTCATACCCTCTCCAGCATTTATTGTTTGCAGACTTTTTGGTAGTGGCCATTCTGACTGGTGTGACGTGGTGCCTCATTGTAGTTTTTTGTTTGTTTTTAATTTATTAATTTTTTAATACTTTGACTACACTGGGTCTTTGTTGTGGCATGTGGGCTTTTTGTTGTGGTTTGAAGACTTTCTTTAGTTGAATTGCATAGGCTTCTCTTATTGTGGAGCACAGGCTTAGGTGCTCCTCTCCCCGACCAGGGATCAAACCCGTGTCCCTTGCATTCGAAGGTGGATTCTTAGCCATTGGACCATTGGGTAAGTCCCCCTTGTAGTTTTGATTTGCATTTCTCTAATAATTAGTGATGTTGAGCTTCTTTTCGTTTGCTTTTTGGCTGTCTGTCTGTCTTTGGAGAAATGTCTGTTTAGATTTTCTGCCCACCTTTTTTTTTCTTCCTTTTTTGGCTGCACCATGAGGCATGCCAGATCTTAGTTCCCCAACCAGGAATGGAACCTTACCCCTTGTATTGGGAGCATGGAGTTTTAACCCAGTGGACCACCAGAGAAGTCCCTGCCCATTTACTGATTGGGTTGTTTATTCTTTTGATACTGAGCAGCATAAACTGTCTGGATATTTTGGAGATGAATCCTTTGTTAGTTGCATTGTTTTCAAATATTTTCTCCCATTCTGTGGTTTGTCTATTCATTTTGTTTATAGTTCTGTTTGCTGTGCAAAATTTTTTATAAAGTTTGAAGGATTTTTTTTTTTTTTTTTTTGTCTATGCCAAGTGCGGCATATACAATCTTAATTCCCCGATCAGGGATTGAACTGGTGAATCAGAAGCATGAACTTAACCATGGGATCACCAGAGAAGTCCCCAAAAGTGGGCTTTTTAAATGAAATATAGTTGTATTTTGTTTTTTTATCCAGTCTGACTTCTGATTTTAGTATCAAGCCATCCTAAGTGCTTTTTCTTTTGATTTTCAGTACTTGCACTCTTCTTCTGCCATTTGCTCTAGTCTGCTTTTTTCATGAAATTTGATTATAGTCACTTTGAATAGCTACCACCTCTAAATTATTTTAACTATAATTTATTAGATACCCATTAACGTTATATTTGTGGGTAATTTTTTGGTTTTCTCTTTTGCTGTCGTTCTGTCTTCATCAGGAATGCAACTTCTGTTTTGTAGTTTCCTGGAAGACCTCTAATACAGTATCTTTAATACAATGTGTATGTACTAAGTCACTGTCTTATGGGATATTATCTTACCTAATTATCTTTCCAGTTTCTTGAAGGTGTTGTTTTTCTTTGAAGCTGTACTTTATGGTGGTCTTTGGGTTGGTCCATTGGTAAATTTCCCTGTGATTCTTGCAAGTTTTATTTTCAGAGTTGAGCTGTTAAGTCATGAGGATTTATTTAATTTCCATTTTATCTAGGTAGGTCACCTGTGCATTAAGATGTTCTTTATTATCAGATTCTGAATCAAGGTCAGCAAAGGCTTTATGATCCTGGGTTGTTGCCTACCTCATTCAATCCTGAACCTACCTGCCTTTAATTATTGACCTCACCCACAGTGGGGTGGACTGGAAGCATAGGTAGTATGCTGTACAGAATTGATGCTGAAATAGTCCAATAGGTAATAAACACTGGAGGTTAGGTTATCTCACATATGGAAATCCACTGTTAGAATTGTTACCACTAAATTTATGAACTGGATATTACTGTTTCCTAATCCCGATGATCTTATTTACTTTAACATGGCAGTTCAAGGAGTCATCTTAGATTTGGGCTTTATACTGAGACTGGGTATAGAACTGTTTGAATTTTCAGGGTGAGAATGAGTGATGAGGAAATTCAGGGCCCTGGGTTTGGGATTAAATTGAACTTTTGGTTCCCTCCCTTCTACCTTTTGCCTATTTTTATATGCAGTTGTGCAAAGATTGATTTTTTTAAAATATAGCATATGTAACCATGAGGTTTCTGCTACTTCCTATTTACTAATATTATAGGTGATGAAAACCAATTACGCTGGCTAAATCACTACATTACCTGATGTAATGGGACTTTGAATATATTCTGTGAAAGGTACTCCTTCTATAAATCAATTTCTTTGTACTCCCTATAGTAGTTTGCATTAGATAGCTCCTCTGTATACAGGTGTTGAGGACCTGATTGTGAGTCACTTTGCTCTTCTCTACAGCCCCTGAGGTGTCTCCTGTTGGCCTTTAATGTCACCAGTACTCAGGAAGCAGGACATATCAGTGCCCTAAGTTGCCAGCATCTATGTCCAAGCTCTTCTTCCTGTCTTCAGTCTTCCTCAGTTGGCGAGAAAAAAATAAAAGTGGAGCATTCCTTCCATTATGGTTCTTTGCAGAACACATCATTTTAGCAATATTGCAGCATTCCTAGTGGTTCTATTTGAGTTTTCTGTTATTTTTCTCGTTAATTCAACCTTAATAAGTTTGCTAAAACTCTTTTTACATTTTTTACACATCCAGAGTTCATATACTATTAATATCTTGGTTTCTCTTGCTGATTCCTTTTCATTTCCCTTATGTCTAAATTTTGGAGTTCCCCAAGGATCGATCAGTCCTTGGTTCTCTCATCTTTTCTGTCCATTCCCTAAGACAGTGATCGCATCCAATCTTATGGGTTTAAATACCGTCTACATTGGCTCCCAAATTTCTCTCTTCCTGTCCCTTGACCTCCAGACCTGTATTTCCAGGTACCTACTTGACATGTCTAATGGACATCCTTAACTTAATGTGTCTCTCACAAACCAGCTTCTCCTACAGTTTTCCCTGTCTCAGTTAATGCCAGTTCCATTCTTCTAGCTGTTTGGGCCAGAAATCTTGGTGCCATTCTTAACTTTTCTATTTGTCACCCCCAGCATCTGGTCTGTCAGCAGATCCTGTTGCCTCTGTCTCCAAAATGTATCAATTTGACCATTTATCACCCTTCCCTCTGCCATCATCCCGTCTGTGCCACCATCGTTTGCCTGGTTCATAGAAGAAGCTTTCTAACTGGTCTCCTTACTTGAGCCTTTGCTTTCCTGCAGTTTGTTCTGAGCACACAGCCAGAATTATGTTAGTTATAATTTTTCTGTTGAAAAACCTCCAACAGCTTTCCATCTCACTCAGAGAAAACTATAGGCCTTACCTATTATCTACAGGAATTTACGTGATCTGATCCTCTATTACCTTTCTATTCTCATTTCCAATTGTTCTCTTCCATCTTCAGGCTGTTCCAACCTCATGACCTCTTTGCTGTTCCTTCAACATGCCCTTCCTTCCACCTCAGACCCATTATTGTTGTTGTTCAGTCACTCAGTTGTGTCTGACTCTTTGCAACCCCATGGACTGTAGCACATCAGGCTTCCCTGTCCTTCACCATCTCTCCGAGCTTGCTCAAACTCATGTCCATTGAGCTGGTGATGCCTTCCAGCCATCTCGTTCTCTGTCATCCCCTTCTCCTCCTGCCCTCTGTCTTTTCCAGCATCAAGTCTTTTCCAATGAGCTGGCCTTTCACATCAGGTGGCCAAAGTACTGGAGCTTGAGTTTTAGCTTCACCGTCAGTCCTTCCAATTCAGGGTTGATTTCCTTTAAGATTGATTTGTTTGATCTCCTTGCAGTCCAAGGGACTCTCAAGAGTCTTCCCAGCACCACAGTTCGAAAGCATCAGTTCTTCAGTCCTCAGCCTTCTTTTTAGTTCAACTCTCACATCCATGTGTGATTACTGGGAAAACCGTAGCTTTGGCTATACAGACCTTTGTTGATAAAGTAATGTCTCTGCTCTTTAATACGCCATCTAGGTTTGTCATAGCTTTTCTTCCAAGGAGCAAGCATCTTTTAATTTTCATGGTTGCAGTCACTGTCCACAGTGATTTCGGAGTCCAAGAAAATAGTCAGTGTTTCCATTGTTTTCCCATCTATTTGCCCTGAAGTGATGCGACCAAAGGCCATGATCTTTGTGTTTTGAGTGTTGAGTTTTAAGCCGTCTTTTTCACTCTTCTTTCGTGTTCATCAGGAGGCTCTTTAGTTCTTCACTTTCTGCCATAAGGGTGGTGTCATCTGCATATCTAAGGTTATTGCAATCTTGATTCCAGGTTGTGATTCATCCATCCTGGCATTTTGCATGATGTACTCTGCATATAAGTTAAATAAGCAGGGTGACAATATACAGCCTTGATGTACTCCTTTCCCAGTTTTGAACCAGTTCATTGTTCCCTGTCTGGTTCTAACCCTTGCTTCTTGACCTGCATATAGGTTTCACAGGAGGCAGATAAGGTGGTCTGGACCATCTCTTCAAGAATTTTCCACAGTTTTTTGTGATCCACACAGTCAAAAGCTTTAGCGTAGTCAATGAAGCAGGAGTAGTTTTTCTGGAATTCTCTTGCTTTTACTATGATCCAGTGGATGTTGACAGTTTGACCTTTGGTTCCTCTGCCTTTTCTAAATCTACCTTGTAAATCTGAAAGTTCTCAGTTCACATACTGTTGAAGACTAGCTTGAAGGATTTTGAGCATTACCTTGCTAGCATGTGAAATGAGTGCAATTGTATGGTAGTTTGAACATTCTTAGGCATTGCCCTTCTTTGGGATTTGAAAAACTGACCTTTTCCAGTCCTGTGGCCACTGCTGAGTTTTCCAAATTTGTTAGCATATTGAATGCAAAACTTTAACAGCATCATCTTTTAGGATTTGGAATAGCTCAGCTGGAATTCGATCACCTCTTCTTTGGAGTTTTTATCACTGAAGCCTTCTTTGGCCAACTTGTTTATCTTATTTTTCCGTCTAATACACTGGAATGTAAGCTTCATGAGGGTGGGGATTTTGTCATGTTTTGTGTACCACAGAAACTTTAACACCTAAAGATGATGCCTGCTATGTAGTAGATGCTCCACATATTTAAAAATGAATGAATAAGATTCATTCGTTGAATGATTCTGATTTTCATAATATCTCTTAAAAAAGAAAATAGGTAACATAATTCCACCAAATGTACAGTTATGTTGAAAAAAGGGATGGAAGGATTGAAAGAAGTCTGGATTGAAAGTAAGAAGTATATGGAACATGATTCTATATTTCTGAAATATAAAGCAATATTCTATAAATATTTGAGTAGCAATACCTCTTTAAAGAGCGACTTGAATATTTTCCCATGGAGGCAACAAAAATTAACTCACAACATCGGTAGGAAACATTGAACATCCAGCTGTATTGTGAATCAGGGGGTGAAGTTCTATCCTGGACTCTAAGAGCTGTGGACAAATCTTTCAGATATCACTGAGTCATTGTATAATTTAAGAGGGGTAACAATATGTTTTGCCTTGCCAGGAACTGTCTCAGTTTAACTGTTTTGTTAATTATTAATAGAACAGGTTTTTATTCTTTAAATGATCCCAGTTTGGATAAGTCATAAGGGCATCTTAAAATTCAGGTGTTTGCTTCCAAGTGTTGACATTCATGCATGATAAAAAGTCTGTAAATGCTATTTGACATTTATTGATCATATTTTAGAATTTGACTTTGTTAGGTTCAGGGCTATCAAGATCTCCAAGTGTTTTTGGGCCTTAAGCATCTTGAGTAGTGAAAGTGTTTGAGCATTGTAAGCTGAATCACATTTGTGTAGGACAGTGCTTAGATTTTTAGAACCACAGACTTCATTGAGAATCCAATGAAACCTATTAATCCACTTCCCCGGAAAATAAATACATGTTCAAAATTTTAATAAATAATTTCAGGAAGTTTGTAACTTCCCAAAGCTCTATTCTGTGTCTCTTAGCCTTTACAGAACATCTTTCAGGAATACAGTTGTGCTAGTAAAACCTTGATTATATGGCACATAACTGGAGCCCTTAAGAAAATGATAATCTTTCAATGCCAATATAAATATATGTAGACGTGTTTAGGTAAGTGATAATGTGCTATATGTTACCCTGCAACTTAGTATCCCATGTTAGGACATATAGATGTGCTTCATTTATTTAACTTAATTTCTATATTTTGCAGTTTATCAAAAAGCAGTATATAGGAAAGTTGCCTGTATGAAACCTTTAAGATAAGCAAAAAATACTTGAGATCATCTTAATCACAACTGAAGGACATAAGATACATGCCTTGTCACTTATGGTATAGATATCTTTACAGTGAATTTCCACACTAGCAAAAAAGTTAAAAATTAGCTCAGATCAATTTGCCACAGTCTCGCCTTAAGGGAGTTTTTGAAGAGAACTCATCACTGAGAGCTCATGTACTCTGCGCAGAAATTTTCTTGACTCAATAAATAGAATTCTTTATTGAAAAAAGAATTGAAAAGAGAAATTGAAAAAAGAAAATAGAGTTCTCCATGGTGAAAACACTTCAGTCACTGGTAACAGTGCATTTTATTTCTCTCTTTCTATACATAAGTTTTAATAGTTTTGCCTATTTTTACATGGTTTTAATCATACTGTATATATAAATTTGAATCCTGTATCATCCCTTCCCCCTTTAATATTTAATATTATATATTTAATATTTTCATATTAAGATTTGCTTTAGGATAGATTTCCAGAGAGGAATTATTAGACCAAAAGTTATGATTAATAAAAAAAATTTTGATAGTGCCACACTGGTTTTCAAATGTTATACTGATGCATACTTTAAGCAGTTGGGTGTGATATTGCTTATTTCACCATACCTCTAGTTGCATTGTGCATTATAATTTAAAAATTATTTGTGATTGCAAAAACAAGGGAAAAGATTGCTCACTTTAAATTTGTATTCTTCCATTTTTTGTGATACTGCACATTTTCCATATACATACTACTAATTATATTCTATTGTTTATTTTATTTTTTTTCTATTGTTTATTAAAACATGATTTTGAAGCTTAAGAGTCTTCCATTTAGAGCTGATCATCCCCTTTTAAATAAAACTTCAATAGAGTGTATTCTTCATATTCACAATATGGTGTTCCTTTGCTCCAAAGACAATCATTAGATTTAAGTTAAGGAACAGTCATCTAGATTACCATATTGAAACTACCTCAAGATGTGAAAAAAGACTTTCCAAATGCTTAATTAATAGAAAATTTTCACAGCAGGGAAATGTGGCTTATTATTAAGAAATATCTATTTGAGGTATATGTATGTATTATGTTTAATTGATTCTTTTTTTTTGAGTGCCAGTAAACACCAAGCTTATACAAATTTGATATTTCTATCAGGAACAGCTAACTTTTATTAAAATAATCTTATCTTAAATGTTTTCTTCCTTTCAAGGTATCATAGACGTCGTAGGAAACTGAATCCTCCAAAAGACAGATGATATTGATGTTTTTAGGAATCAAAGAGGAGTGTTACCCTGGATCTCATTTGCCTTTTGAGAAGATACAATTGGGTGTATTTACTAATATGTTATGTAGTAAAATAATAATAAAACATCTTTTCATATATTAGAATGTGTATTTCTTTATATATAGTAAGTAATTCTGAATTTGACAATCTGAATTTTAAAAAGCCTACTTTATAGTATTTTCCTGTTGAGTTATTTAAGTCTCGTATTTATTTTTATGTGCCTAGTATGCTTAAGTACTTTTATCAACCAAATACTGTTAGTAGTATAAATATGATTAATAAAAATATGCATGGTTCTTCTGAAGATTTTTAAATTGCTTTTGCAAAGAAACTCATGCTGTTCGCACAGAAAAAATGTTATAATGTTTCCTTTCTTGTGGCTCTAGGGAATAATTAGTTACATTTTAATCAGTTTCTCCTATCTGCTGGGTCCTTTGTTTACAATATTATTAAATTCTCAAAATAGTCCTCTGAAGAAACAGCATCTTCCCCATTTTACAGATAAGACTAAGTGACTTGAACTCTGCCTACCTAGCAAGTGGCAGAGCCAGGATCCACCCTGTCAGGCTCCAGAGCTTTTTAACAATGCATCACTATGACAAGAGGTGTTTTCTTTCAGCCAAGAATTTTTACTTTCCTAGAAAGAATATATTATTCATTTTGACATTTTTTTCTGGCTGTCTTAAAAATTCTGCTTACTTTAGAACACATGCAACTCTGATTAAAACATGAATATTACTAAACTTAACTGGTGTTATAAGAATCAGTTCTGTTCAGTCACCCAGTTGTGTCCGACTCTTTGGAACCCCATGGACTGCAGCACGCAGGCTTCCCTGTCTGTCACCAACTCCTGGAGCTTTCTCAAACTCATGTCCATTGAGTCGGTGATGCCATCCAACCATCTCATCCACTGTCGTCCCCTTCTCCTGCCTTCAATCTTTCCCAGCATCAGGATCTTTTCCAGTGAGTCAATTCTTTGCATCACATGGTTGAAGTATTGGAGCTTCAGCTTCAGTTTCAGTCCTTCCAATGAATATTCAGGACTGATTTCCTTTAGGATTCACTGGTTGGATCTCCTTGCAGTTCAAGGGACTCTGAAGAGTCTTCTCCAACACCACAGTTCAAAAGCATCAATTCTTCGGTGCTCAGCTTTCTTGATAGTTCAACTCTCATATCCATACATGACCACTGGAAAAACCATAGCTTTGATTAGGTGGACCTTTGTTGGCAAAGTAATGTCTCTGCTTTTTAATATGCCATCTAGGTTGGTCATAGTTTTTCTTCCAAGGAGTAAGTGTCTGTCAGTTTCATGGCTGCAGTCACCATCTGCAGTGATTTTGGAGCCCAAAAAAATAAAAGTCTATCACTGTTTCCATTGTTTGCCCATCTACTTGCCATGAAGTGATGGGACTGGATGCCATGATCTTAGTTTTTTGAATGTTCAGTTTTAAACCAACTTTTTCACTCTCCTCTTTCATTTTCATTAGGAGGCTCTTTAGTTCTTCGCTTTCTGTCATAAGGGTGGTGTCATTTGCGTGTCTGAGGTCATTGATATTTCTCCCAGCTATCTTGATTCCAGCTTGTGCTTCATCCAGCCTGGCATTTCACAAGATGTACTCTGCATATAAGCTAAATAAGCAGGGTGACAATACACAGCCTTGATGTTCTCCTTTCCTGATTGGAACCAGTTTGTTGTTCCATGTCCAGTTTTACCTGTTGATTGTTGACCTGTATACAGATTTCTCAGGAGGTTAGGTAAGGTGGTCTGGTATTCCCCTCTCGAAGAATTTTCCACAGTTTGTTGTGATCCACAAAAAGGCTTTGGCATAGTCAATAAAGCAGAAGTAGATGTTTTTCTGAAACTCTCTTGCTTTTTTATGATCCCATGGATGTTGGCAATTTGATTTCTCTGCGATTTGGTCTCTGGTTCCTCTTATAAGGATATTAATAGTCTATTCTGTTGATTATCACTACCAGCTTATATATGATCAGCATTGCTGCCTCTGTGCTTTCTCCTTAGGAAGTGAGGAGTCTTTTAGATGGAAAGTTACTTTATTCAAACTTGTGCAGTATTTGTGATATTTTTAAATTGGATATGAAAAATGATTTCACATTCTATTGCTTAATCTAGTTCTTTTCATAAAGGAAGGTGAAGGTTCAAGTGTTCAGTAAAATGTAGGAATAATAGGAAAGTATAAAGGAAATAAAACAATATGTTACTCATTTGGGGGGAAAAGCAAAGGAAAGACAAATCAATAGAATTTAATAATCTGAAATATTAACCACTTACATTTGGTGATATATCTTCAAAAATAGTTTGTTTCCGGTTGGTTTATATCCAAAATTTTACAAAGATTGAGATATGCCATATTATGAAAGTAGTAAGATTATAAAAACTAAAGTAAATGACAAATTTTCTTCTAAATGCTGGGATCTACTAAGTAGAGATCGTTCAGTTGTGAGATGTCCAAAGCGCACATATACATGTGAGTGCTTTGGAGAATTAGTTTTATTTGTACTGGAAATATCATACATTGTAGTTAACACTGTAGTTCCTGGAATTCTGGATTTCACGAGTTGCTGAATAAGTACATATTTCATCACCACCTTCACCTCCACTCAGCCTCTCCCATTTTCCACCTCAGAGGTGTAACCTATTGTCCACCATCACTAACATTTCATGGAAGATTAGTTTGTTTTTTCAGAAATTTAAAAAAATATATAAGGTATGATGATTCTTTAAATGGAATAAATTTAGCTTCATGAAAATACTGCTACCCAGTCCTCATTCTCATATTTCCTTCCATTGGTGAGGTGGATTGTTGTTGGGGCTTCCCTGGTGGCTCAGATGGTAAAGAGTCCACCTGCAAGGCAGGAGACCTGGGTTCGATCCCTGGGTGGGGATGATCCCCTGGAGAAGGGAATGGATTGTTAACATACTTCAAGTTGATAAAAAGCATTGTCCGTGAAACCACCAGAGGGCACTCTCATATAGGGTTCAGTTTGAGCACTCCTCACCCAAAGGGCAGTGACTTAATGTATTTAATTTAGCAGATACTAAATGTATCTAATTAGCAGATACTAATGTACTTAATTTAGCAGATACTATTTGGGTATTCTGTAGGTAAGAATGATAAGTAGAATAAGTGACGGCACTGAAATTAAGTAAAGCCATTATTCATTCTGTTGATCTAGTCATTTATTGTACCCCTACTACTATGAAGAGGCATTGTACTTTTTGCCAGGCCAATAACAAAAAGTGGACCCTTCTTAAGGAGCGTAGTGTCTGCTTAACTAGTATCTACTAAGCTACTTAGTTTTTCTAATGATGTTGCTTTTTAACCATGAATATAATGTATCATTTTTTTAAATTAGAGACTAAATAAAGAGAAAATAAAATTATAATTGTCCCATCTAAAGATAACACTAACATTTTTGCTACCTTTCTTCCCTGGGTTATTTTGCTGCATAAATGTATTTCCAAAAATAATTCTATTTATTTTGCTTTTTCACTTAGTATCATGCTTTTTTTTTTTTTTTTCTGTATCAGTACTCTCATTTAATGGATGCATATTATTTTATAAACTGGAATGTAATAATTTAAGTAACTCCATACCATTAGACATGGGCTTCCCCCATGGCACTAATGGTAAAGAACCTGCCTGCCAGCGCAGGAGATGTAAGAGATGCAGGATCGCTCCCTGGGTTGGGAAAATCCCCTGGAGGAAAGCATGGCAACCCATTCCAGTATTCTTGCCTGGAGAATCCCATGGACAGGAGCCTGGGTGGCTACAGTCCATAGAATTGCACAGAGTCAACACTACTGAAGTGACTTAGCGTGCACGCATACCATTAGACATAATCATTATTTCCATTTGTTCCCTATTATAAACAGTGCTGTTACTGCATCCTGGTGAATAGCTGTTTTTAAAAGGACTATTTCTTATTTTTAAAAAATTTTTTATTGTAATGTGGTTGATTTGCAGTGTGTCAGTTTCAACTGTACAGCAAAGTGAGTCTGTTATAATCTGTTTTCTTTTTCAGATTCTTTTCTTATATTGATTATTACAGAATATTGAGTCGAGTTCCCTGTGTTATACAGTAGGTCTTTGTTATCTATTTTATGTATAGTAGTATGTATGTTAATCCCATTCTCCTGATTTATCACTTCCCCCCACATTTCTCCTTTGATAACCATAAGTCTGATTTCAAGATCTATGAGGGAATTCCCTGGTGGTCCAGTGGTTAAGAATTCACCTTCCAGTGCTGAGGTTGTGTTAGATTCCTTGTTCGGGGAGCTAAGATTCCACAGGCCGCATGGCCAGAAAACCGAAACATAAAACAGAAGCAATATTGTAACAAATTCAATATTGACTTTAAAAATGGTCCACATCAAAAGAAAAAAAAAAAATCTGGGAGTTTGTTTCTGTTTTATAAGTAAGTTCATTTGTATCATTTTTAAAAATAAGATTCCACATATAAGTGACACCATATGATATTTGTCTGACTTCACTTAGTATGATAATCTCTAGGTCCATCCATGTGGCTGCTGATGGTATGTATTATTTCATTCTTTTTTATGACTGACTAAAATTCCACTGTATGTACCACATTTTTAGCCATTCCTCTGTCGATGAACATTTAGATTGCTTCCATGTCCTGGTTATTGTAAATAGTGTGTAGTGGTGTCTTGTTTTAATTTGTATTTCTCTGATGACATAGAATGTGGAGCATGTTTTTATCTGCTTCTTTGCCATCTGTATGTGTTTGGTGAAGTGTCTGTTAAAGTCTTTGACCCATTTTTTTTTTTTTTGATAGCTTTATTGAGTTAGAATTCGTATGCCATACAATTCACCCATTTAAAGTATATAATTAGATAGTTTTTAGTATATTCATAGAGTTGGGTAGCCATCACTACAGTCAATGTTAAAATGTTTTGGGCCCATTTTTAATTGGGTTATTTGTTTTCTTACTGTTGAATTTTAGGAGTTCTTTGCATATTTTAGATAATAGTCCTTTATCAGATGTGTCTTTTGAAAATATTTTCTCCCAGTTTATGGCTTTTCTTTTCAGTCTCTTGACAGTGTCTTTTCAAAAAGCAGACATTTTTCATTGAAGTGAAGGCTAGCTTATCAATTCTCTTATGAATCGTGTCTTTGGTGTTGTATCTAAAAAAGTCATCACCAGACCCAAGATCACCTAGATTTTCTCCTGTGTTATCTTCTAAATGTTTTATAGTTTTGCTTATTGTGTATAGATCTGTAATCCATTTTGAACTAATTTTTGTGAAAGGTGAAAAGTTTTATGTTTAGTTTTTTTTTTGCATGTGGATGTCTAGTTGTTCTAGTACTATTTGTTAAAAAGACATTCTATGCTCACTTTTGTTGCTTTTACTCCTCTGTCCGAGATCAGTTGACTGCTGTATGGGTCTATTTTTGGACTCTGTTTCACTGACCTGTTTGTTCACTCACCAATACTACATTCTCTTGATGATTGTAGCTTTATAATAAGCATTAAAATCAGATGGTCATCAGTCCTCTGACTTCTTCAATACTGATGGATTACATTAATTGATTTCTGAGTGTTGAAGCAGTCTTACACACCTGGGACAAATCCCTTTTGGTCATGGTGCGTAATTCTTTTTAGACTTTTTTGGATTTGATTTGGTAATATTTTGTTGAGGATTTTTGCAGAAGATTTTAACCAAAGGATTTTGTAAATGAGATTTGGGTTGGAAGTATCTATGAAACTCCAGAAATTGTGTAGAATTTTGAGAATTTTTGTATCTGTGTGTTTCCCCCTCCCCCCACTGCCCCCGGGCATAAGTTCTGTGGTTTTTCAGCAATTAAAGGCTCTGTCACATTGTGCCCTAGTTCTTACATGCCTACAGCTAAGCACATAATAACATTAGTACTGGAATGATATTGATATGCAACATAGAGTAGTTTCCACATATTCTCAGATGCAACCTTAATTAGATTCAAGCTTTTTTAAGAAAAGAAGAAAACAAGACATCATGTGCCTTCGTTTTGGATGGGAGAATTCCATCAAGGAATATTTTTTCAGTTTCAGATGTGTATTCAGAAATGAGTCAACTTGGGTATCAGTGTATAAACACAAGAAGTTAGCAAACCATTCTTTTGCTGAAGGCATGGATAAGTATTTCCACTGCTTATAGGCAAAAGGAATGATTTCTTAGATTTTTTTCCACCAAAGTTCAAAATTATTTGCTAATATTTTTACCAAAAAATTATTCCAGTGGTAAAGAAATACTTTCCTAATTACAGCTCAGCTGTTAGCCCCCTACTATTTTCTAATGTACTGTTTAACCTTTTGAAAGTAAGACTTCAATGCACAGGCAAGAAGTACTCAGAGTATGTAATGTGTTTTCTAATTCTACCAAAGGCATCCACTTAGATTTAGTAACATCACTAAAATCACCTCACATTTATTTAGTATCTTCCTGCAGGAAGCCCAATTTCAGCAGGTTTTATTAAGCACCTACAGAGTTTGAACCACTGTGGACTCAGAGATGAGATCTCATTCCTGACTGACCTTCCTTTCTTTCCCCTCTAGTCAGAATTCACCTCTTCCTCCTCCATAACCCAGTTCAGTTCAGTCGCTCAGTCATGTCTGACTCTGCGACCCCATGGACTGCAGCATGCCAGCCCTCCCTGTCCACCACCAACACCCGGAGTTTACTCAAACTCATGTCCACTGAGTCGGTGATGCCATCCAATCATATCATCCTCTGTTGTCCCCTTCTCCTCCTGCCCTTAATCTTTCCCAGCATCAAGGTCTTTTCCAATGAGTCAGTTCTTCGCATCAGGTGGTCAAAGTATGGGAGTTTCAGTTTCAGCATCAGTCCTTCCAATGAATATTCAGGACTGATTTCCTTTAGGATGGACTGGTTGGACCTCCTTGCTGTTCATAACCCCAAGCACATGTAATTACTACTATACTATCAGTTTAGTTTGTCTTGAATTAGAGCAAAGTTTGTAGTCACTAGCACAGTGTGATCATTTGAATGCTTCCTTGACCTTTTCCATCATTGCCATCCAGATATAATTACCATCAGTACACTCATAGGAGATAGAATAATAGATCTGAAAGAAACCTAAAAGATGATTTTTGGGCACAGACTTTACATATATGGGTTCAGATTTACCAAGACTAATTGGCTTGCCCAAAATTACATATCATGGCAGAATGTTATGCCATGGCATTGGTTATGCCAACCAATGTCTTCTTTAACTATTAAGGATATTTTATTATTTTATTTTTATTTTTGGCCATGCCACATGGCATGCAGGATCTTAGCTCCCTGACTAGGAATTGAACCTGTGCCCCTTGCAGTGGAAGCACAGATTCTTAACCACTGAACCCCCAGGGAAGTCCCAAGGATATTTTAATATGTATACAGGTATATACATACTCATGAAATTTGCCTCCAGTTGCAGATGTGCCCAGCGATATACTAGTAGAGATTTAACAACTGGATTCCATGGTGTAAATACGCTTATCATGGCTGATTTAATCTACCAATGGTTTAGCAGCTGGCTCACAACATTTCTGAAAGTTTAATAATTGAATTTCAAAGGTTGGTGTGAACCAGCCCTAGCATTCCACTGGCTATGCCCCTGAAATCATACGTTTACTATTAAAGCATTAGATTATTTCTTCACTCATTCTAGTTGTCCATTCAGAGACACTTTACGTTGTTTTCTGGTTAATATTTTCAGGGAGAAATAAATTATTCTTTACATGTCAGCTTCAACCTAGACTTCCAGTTTAAGGACTTAATGACTTTTGAAAAGTTATTTTCATTTACTTATTTTTGGCCGTGCTGTGTCTTTGTTGCCGTGCACAGGCTTTCTCTAGTTGTGGCGGGTGTGGGCCACTCTTCGTTGGGATGCGCGGGCTTCTCATTGCAGTGGCTTATTCTGTTGCTGAGCGTGGGCTGTCTTGGCGAGTGGACTTCAGTGGTTGCCGCTTGCGGGCTCTAGAGCACGGGCTCAGTAGTTGTGGCACACAGGCTGAGTTGCCCCCATGACATGTGGCCTCTTCCCGACCAGGGATTGAACCCCTGTCCCTGTGTTGGCAGGCAGATTCTTAACCCTTGGACCACCAGGGGAGTCCAAGGATTTAATAACTTTTTGATAAATGTCTAAATGACTTGGTCTGTCTTTTAAGAGAACTTCAGATGAGTCCTTGAGTATCTGTTATTTATTGGCTAAGTTACAAACTGCCACAAAACTCATTGGCTTTAAACAACCATCCTTTATTTTAGTTAATGTTCTTTGGGGTATTCTTCTGGTGTAGGCTGGGCTTATCCATCCAAGGTCATTAATTGGGTTGATGAGGCTGGCTGGTCTTGGATGGCATCATCCGTGTGTCACAGTGATTGAATGCCTATCAGCTAGGGCAATAAGAGGACCTGTGTTTCTCATTATCCAGCAAGCCAGGCCTGGCTTGGTCACATGGCTTCATGGTCTCACGGGTACAAGATTGGAAGCTGCAAAGTCTCTTAGGGCCAAGCCTTTGAACGGGCTTGACATCGCTTCCACAAGGCCATCCCCGGTCCCAGGAGTGGGGAAGGGGACTCTCTACCTTTTGAAAGAAGCAGCAGATACAGTGGCCATTCTGTCACAGTAGGAATCACTAATCTTAACTGATTTACACTTGGGTTTAGATTGTCATGTGTCTGTAGGACAGAGCTGAATGCTCAGCGTATGGTTGACTGTCAGTAAAAAGTTTTCAAAAATTTACCATTCATTTATTTTTGGCTGTGCTGGACCTTCGCTGCTGTGCGGGCTTTTCTCTGGTTGTGGCGAGTGGAGGCCCCTTTCTAGTTTTGGTGCAGGCTTCTCGCTGCAGTGGCTTCTGTTGCAGAGCACAGCTCGAGAGAGCCCGAGCTTCAGTTGTCGCAGCCACCGCTCACCAGTAGTTGTGGCTCCCAGGCGCCAGAGCACAGGCTCAAGAGTTGTGCACGGGTTTAGTTGAATCTTCCTGGTTCAGGGATCGAACTTGTGTCTCCTGCATTGACAGCTGGGCTCATCACCACTGAGCCACCAGGGAAGCCCCGCAGTAAGAAATTAACTGAAGTTTTTTTTCCTGATGTGCAAAAAAAAAATTCTTAACTCTTGCTTACAAACCAGCTTTACTTGAATGATCCCTCACTGATACGCTCATTAACTGATAATTTCATTATCAATTAGAACATTTATTTTAATACTGTCTCTTTTCCACACACACTGGAGGTGGGAAAGAGTTAAACAGTAAGATTGTATGGTCTGCTTAACAACTGGAAGCTGAAATAAGACATTAGGTAATCAATTGATAAATTGTGTACTTTCATTCAAGTTCAGGAAAAGAAGTACTCACTGGGGATTAGATTTGTGGGGAAGACTGCTTCTTGGAGAACCACTTTTTAAATCCACCTTATTGAGTTATAGTTTACATACAATAAAATGCACATATTTAACATACAGTATTTGTCTTCATTTGCCTGACTTATTTCACTAAGTATAATACCCTCCATGTCCATCCATGTTGTTGCAAAAGGCAAAATTTTGTTCTTTTTTTTATGACTGAGTAGTATTTCATTGTGTGTGTGTATATATATATATATGCACCACATATTTTTTTCCATTCATCTGTTCTGCACACTTGAGTTGCTTCCATACCTTGGTTGTTGTAAATAATGCTACTGTGATCATTGGGTGCATGTATCTTTTCCACTGAGTGCTTTTGTTTCTTTGGGTGCATACCCAGGAGTGGAATTGCTGGATCATATGATAGTTCTAATTTTTAGATTTTTGAGGAATCTCCATGGTGTTTCCCATAGTGGCTGCACCAATTTACCTTCCCATCAATAGTGCGTAAGAGTTCTCTTTCTTTCCTCTATGATCTTACTAACATTTGTTATTTGTGGTCGTTTTGTGTGTGTGTATGTGTGTGTGTGTGTGTGTGTGTATGGTCTTTTTGATGATAGCCATTCTGACAGGTGTGAGGTGGTATCTCACTGTGGTTTTGATTTGCCTTTCTCTGGTAATGAGCAGTGTTGAGCATCTTTGCATCTGCCTCTTTGCATACAGTCATCTGTATGTCTTCTTTGGAAAAATGTCTGTTGAGGTCTTCCGCCCATTTTTAAAATGGAATTTTCTATTTTGTATGAGCAGTTTATATATTTTGGGTATCAATCCCTTACTGATCATATCATTTGCAACTATTTTCTTTTTGTCTTTTCATTTTGATTTCCTTGGTTTTGCAAAAGCTTTTAAGTTTAATTAAGTCACATACACGTATTTCTGTTTCTATTTATTTATTGCCTTAGGAGACAGATCCAAAAAAGATTGCTATGGTTTATGTCAAAGAGTGTTCTGTTGATGTTTTCTTCTAGGAGTTTTATGATTTCTGGTTTTATGTTTAGATCTTTAGTCTATTTTGAGTTTGTTTCTATATGGTATAAGAAAACGTTCTAGTTTAATTCTTTTCCCTGTAGCTGTCCATTTTCCCCAGCACCACTCATTGAGGAGGTTCTTTTCCCCACTGTACATTCTCACCTCATTTGTTACAGATTAACTGGCCGTAAATGTGCGAGTTTATTTCTGAGCTCTGTCTGGCTCATGTGTCTAGCTCTGTGCATCTTTTGATGCCTGCGGCTTTGTTGTATAGTCTGAGGTCAGGGGACGTGATCCCCCCAGCTCTGTTCTTTCTCAGGATTGCTTTGGCGAGATCAAGAACATTTCCATCATCCCTTTTGCTGTCTCTCCTCCCCAGCTCCCAGCCTTAGACAATCAAAGATAAGTCCAAACGATTCTCTTTTTAGCTTCATTGCTGACAAACATAACTATCTGTAAACAACAGAAAGATTACAATGTTAGTGAATGTGGTTTGAATTTTTGAGTAGGAATACAATTAGAATCATAGCTTCAATGATAAGAAAACATTCTGAAGTAATTACTTAAATTAAGGAGCTTGACCCAGAATTTAAGTCAACATACCACTTCCTTTCAGAAAGTCTTAGTATAAGAAGTTCATCAGCTAAATTAAACAGTGTGTTTAGTGACTTAGGAAATATTATAAATTATATAAAGACTAATGAAATAAATTTCAAATTATTCTTTTTATTGTGTGATAATTAGAAAACATTATAAACAACTATGATTACATGCTGAGATATGGTTATCTATGGGGGAATTCTGTTGAGTATATTTGAATATTTAGCTTCACTTCAAGAAACCAGCTTGGTTCCAAATTTTTAGATATAAATTGGCCATCTAGAGTTGTTAACTTGTTTGATATCTTCAAAATTGGTCTACTCAAAGCAGGAATGCAAGATGTTTTCAGTGGAAGATAAAGTCAAAGGGCAAAAACAAAAGGTAGAGGCCAGGAAGAACAGGGTTTCTACAGATTGTGATTACATGTTCCATAATTTAACAATTGTCAGTGGAAGTGGTGATTATCTTGATGCTGCACATCTGCAAACAGTTTTCATCAAACTATTATTAATTTGATAGAATGTTTTGAATTTTATCTTCCATTAAAAGAAAGTCCAGTCAATTAATAGATCTGGAATCCATTTATTTCATCAAAAGATGATTTAAATTTAATTATAGACTTATAGGATATATTGTTCTAATTGGCAACTAATGAAGAATTAAAAATAAACTTTGAAGTTTCAGGATCACTCCCTTCATTTTGTCCAAAAGTTAAAAACGAACAGTTCATGCTGAAATTATCTTAAAACTTTTTTCCATTTCTACCATCACCCCTTTGTCAGCTCAGTTCCTTCTTAGGAATGATATTAAAATATCTCATAGAAGTAGTTTAGACGTACATCATTTCCTGAAAGTAGCATTGTCACCAGTCCAACCTGGATTAAATATTTTAACAAGAAAGAAACAAGCTCATTTGTCACATGGTATTTTGAAATATTAAAACTTTAAAATAGTAATATGCAGGGTGTTTATTCAAAGTATACTTATATTGGGCTCATCTAGAAAATTGCTAATTCACTCATAGTTTTCTTCAGTTAGAATTGAAGAACAACAAAATGTTAAGAGTTATAGAAATTTGGTTCCCATGAGGCTCTAGTGGTAAAGAACCCACCTGTCAATGCAGGAGACATGAGATGTGGTTTCAATCCCTGGGTCAGGAAGATCCCCTGGAGGAGGGCATGGCAACCCACCCCTGTATTCTTGCCTGGAGAATCCCATGGACAGAGGAGCCTGGCAGGCTATAGTCTAGGGGGTTCACAAGAGTCGGATACAACTGAGCGACTAACACTTTAACTTTCTTTTTCTTTTTTCCATTTATTTTTATTAGTTGGAGGCTAATTACTTTACAATATTGTAGTGGTTTTTGCCATACATTGACATGAATCAGCCATGGATTTACATGTATTCCCCATCCCCATCCCCCCTCCCACCTCCCTCTCCACCCGATCCCTCTGGGTCTTCCCAGTGCACCAGGCCCGAGCACTTGTCTCATGCATCCAGCCTGGGCTGGTGATCTGTTTCACCCTAGGTAATATACATGTTACGATGCTGTTCTCTCAAAACATCCCACCCTCGCCTTCTCCCAGAGTCCAAAAGTCTGTTCAGCACATCTGTGTCTCTTTTTCTGTTTTGCATATAGGGTTATCGTTGCCATCTTTCTAAATTCCATATATATGCGTTAGTATACTGTATTGGTCTTTATCTTCCTGGCTTACTTCACTCTGTATAATCGGCTCCAGTTTCATCCATCTCATTAGAACTGATTCAAATGAATTCTTTTTAATGGCTGAGTAATATTCCATGGTGTATATGTACCACAGCTTCCTTATCCATTCATCTGCTGATGGGCATCTAGGTTGCTTCCATGTCCTGGCTATTATAAACAGTGCTGCGATGAACACTGGGGTGCACGTGTCTCTTTCAGATCTGGTTTCCTCAGTGTGTATGCCCAGGAGTGGGATTGCTGGGTCATATGGCAGTTCTATTTCCAGTTTTTTAAGAAATCTCCACACTGTTCTCCATAGCGAATTTTCATAGAAATTTTCTATATTAATCCTGAATGTGCATGTTCAGGTTTGTTCTAATTCTATTTACTAAAATTAAATTTTATGTTCATTGAATTAGGCAATAAAAATTAAGTTTGTACTTTTCATTTTTTTCTTTTCATCCTACTAAGTTTTATTATAATTTATAAAAGTATTAGATCATAATTGATTTAAAAAAACTATACCTTTATCACAGATGGTTTAACAACTTCCGTTTTACAGACTTCTTTCCAGACAGTTATTCAGTTTTGGCTTAAACCCTTCTAGTAACCTGGAGTTCCAAGAAGCTAACTCCATTATCGGACAGTTCTCATTATTAGAAAGTATTTCCTTATACTGAGTGGAAATCAATCTTCCTATGATTTGTAATCCTCAGGATTGATCCTGCCCCAGAACTGTACAAAATATATTTAGTCCCTATTACATATGACAGCTCTTCAGATATTTGAAAACGCTTGTCAAATTCCTATTTTTCTTTAAGCTGCACTTTTTCTCTTTATCTGTATGACATGGTTTCCAGAAGCTCCCGGTCTTAGTTGCCCTCTTCTGGACATACTTTTTTAAATGATGTCTCTCTTAAAATGTGTTGCCCAGAATGGAACTGAACTTCATTTTCTTGTTCTGGACAATATACTTCCGTTAATGGTGTCAATAATGCATTGGTTTTTAGTGGTTATGTCACTGTATTGATTTGTATTGAGTCATAACTTCTTAAGAGGTAGTCAGTATGTGAAAAATGGTCTCCAAATTCAGCTGATTCTTGTATAAAAATAAATTCTTCCACCCTTCTTAATTCCTCTTAGGGAGAAAAGAAAAAAGAAGTTTTATTTCATTGCTAACCTCCGTGATTTTTAATTTTACCATTTAGGTGTTAGCAGTATGGCTGATAACATAACCAACGAAGATTTTAAGCAGGGATGATATTTTTAGAAACCTCATTCTGGCTAACTGGGGGGAGGGTAGCGGATGGACCAGAACAGGAGCAAGACGAAATCTGGGGTGACTGATGTAGTAATTTAGATGACAAATGATAATAGCCGGGATTAAAGAAGCAGAAAAGAAGATGGAGAGAAGGGGACAGATCTAGTGATATGTAGGAAGTAAAATTAATAGGACTTGGTAAGTAATTTACATGTGAATGACAGTAATGAGTGAGAAAGAAGGGAAAAAAGCAGCTGTTGACTTCCTGACGCTGACCTGGCATTCAGAGTCAGGCCATGTTATTTTCTGTTGGCGTAAGAATCTCACAGAACACCAGCATCAGACAAGATTATTCAGTGACCATAACAACATGAGACAAAACAACTCTACTTGATAATTTTGTGGAAGCACAGACAAAAACAGGGTCACTATGCCATTCACAAAGTATCAAACACTCTGCCCCTGTCTCTGAAATGAACAATAGCTACTTCTTTACCAATTATAGTGTTATATAGTTCCTCTGGTGTCCTTCCTGCACATAAGATGTATTGAGTTCCCAATAGTAAAATGCTGCTTCTTTCCAATGGCGGCCAGTCTAGAGCAGACCTCTGTTTCTTCAGTCCTCTCTCAAATCACTCAACCAAATCCCAAATTCCTTAATAGTTTTCTTCAAACACTCTCCTTCTGAGTCCCAGGGCTCCCTAGGCTGTATATCTTCCCTCACTGCAAAGAGTAATTAACTCAGCTTGTCCAGCTAGAGATGTGTTCCTGTTGGTCTCTGCCTGAAAGACACTGACATTAAGAATAACCCTAGCATGTACATAATGCTGTGTTTAAAATGAATAACCAACAAGTCTCTACCGTAATGGAGCTCTGCTCAGTGTTATGTGGCAGGCTGGATGGAACGGGGGCTTGGGAGAGAGTGGCTACACATGTATGTGTGGCTGAGTCCCTTCTCTGTTCCCCTGAAACATCACAGCAGTGTTAACTGGCCGTGTTGTGTGCTAGTTGCTCAGTCGTGGCCAACTCTGCGATCCCATGGACTGTGGCTCGCGAGGCTCCTCTGTTCATGGCATTCTCCAGCAAGAATATTGGACTGGGTAGCCATTCCCTTCTCCAGGGGATCTTCCCGACCCAGGGATTGAACCCCGGTCTCCTGCATTGCAAGTGGATTCTTTACCATCTGAGCCATCAGGGAAGCCCATTAATTGGCTGTATACCCCAAAACAAAAAGTTTTTTCAAAAATGAATAACCACAGAATTTCTTGCTTCGAGAGTCAGATGTTGGTAGTACCAGAAACAGAATAAAGAATATTAGATGACATGATGAAAAATGTCTTTTTTAGCAGGTTATCTTTGAGATATCAGAGAATTAAACTAAGTGGAGATATCCAGGAGATATCCAGGATGGATTCTGGAGCTTTAACAAAGTCTCTGTGCTAAATCTATCTCTTCTCTCTACCCACATATAAACACACTTAAAAGTATGTATTTGGGAGCCATTGTTTATATAACAACTGGAGTTACGGGATTAGCTGAGATCACCCAGGGAGGGAATAGAATGAGAAGACAGCTGAGGACAGAACCCCAAGGGACACCTGTCTGATGACTGGGCAGAAAATGAGATACCAGAAAATACTCTTAGAGGGAGCTAGCATTGAGAAGATGACCAGAAGTTAGAGGAGGTTTCAAGAGGGAGGATGAGATTAGTAGTTTTATATAGGGCTAGGAATTCAAGTAAGATAAGGAGCCCTACAAACTGACATTCCCCATTATTTTTGAGCACCTCTTTATTTGCTGGCACAATAAGCTATTTCAGGCTCATCTTCTACTTCCCTCGTCTAGATTTGGAATCAGTCGTTTCTGACGACTCCTGTTTCCTTCGAGTGGAAAATGATACTGATACTTAGAAACCAAGATTTTGTGTCCTACTCCTTTTAAAAGCGTGTCTGAGAAGGGCTATTAGTGTCATGTAGGGGAATAGAAGGACAAAGAGGGGGAAATTTGGCTTAGGTAAAGGTGAGCAAAGCAGAGGTCTAATTATTAGAACTGAAGCTTAAGGTCAAAAGCAGGTGAAAGATGAAAAGAACTCTGAGCTCTCCCTAAAGTTAGGATTCATTTTAGGAAATCTGGGCAGAGGTCTGACTCTCACCAGGCATTGCATGATCTCAGCAGGGCAGGAAGGTGATCTGTGAAGGGTGGGCAGTGAACAAAGCTGGACAACTGCCTGTGAAATGTTTGGGTTATCTGCCTGTGCCAAGCATTTTAGCTTGGTGTGTGGGCTTTAGCATTGCAGTTGTAACCCTCTACTTGTTAAAGTGATATTATGTTTATTGGCATTAATATTCTTTATTATTAATAAAAGAATTGGATGTTTGATGTGAACATCTCTGGTTTTGTTGACCTAGCATTCCGATCCTCTTTTTTCTGGAAAATGCCTTTTTTTTCTATACAAGCGTCTTTAGGGAATCCCAACTCCTGGCCTGAGCAAATTGGACTGGAGATGATTAACCATATCAAGTAGGGCTGATCAAAATATAATGCTTTGGTCCTGAGTAAGCAGATAACCTACACCAGACCAATGAGAGTCCTTCTTTAGGATTTGAAAAATTGACAGCGGACAAAGAAGCTTACTCCCTTGCTAAGACAAATTGAGAAGTTACTTCCCTGATGACTCGGTTGGTAAAGAATCCACCTGCAATGCAAGAGACCCTGGTTTGGTTCCTGGGTTGGGGAGATCCCCTGGAGAAGGGATAGGCTACCCACTCCAGTATTCTTGGCTTCCCTTGTGGTGCAAATGGTAAAAAAATGAGAAAACCTTCTATTTGTTTTTGGCATAATTCCTGGAGAGAAAGCCAGAGTAAGAGAAACAGAGATAAGGGATTAAAGGAAAAGACTCTGGGGCGGTGTTTGAATCCCTGATTCCTTGTCTGCAAGGCCCAGGTGTGTCCTTGTCATCTCAGAACTAGCTGAGCCCTCCTACACAGATTCTTTTTTGCCTAAGCTAGTCTGACTTGGGTTTCAGTCACTTTCTACCCAAAGAGAGAGACCTCACTCATATAGCGACTTCAAGTAACTGATTTTGATTAATATTGTCAAAAGCTAACTTCATTTATATTCCCCAAAGTTAACTTTGGGGACTTTCCTGGTGGTCCAGTGGTTAAGAATCTGCCCTGCAATGCAGGAGACACGGGTTTGATCCCTGGTTGGGGAACTAAGATCCTGCCTACCGTGGCGTAACTAGGCCTGAGCACCACAACTAGAGAACCATGTGCCACAACCAGGACCCGATGTATCCAAATAAATAAATGAATAAATATTTTTTAAAAAGTTAACTTCATTTTGATAAATATCTCAAACATCCCACAGAAACTGGTAAGAAATAAAATGACCATAAATTGCTGTTGTACTTTTCCTAATAAAAGAAGTAGTTGTTCAAAAAATTTTTTTTCTATCCATGCAGAGTCCTAAAGGTCTCTTTCTTGCTAGCAACCTTAGTTTAAATTGTATTTCCACTTCCACCTCCCCATCACACTGTTGCACTGAATGTATATTATCTTGTCACTATAAAATTTTTTTTGAAAGCAACAATAAATAAATCACTTTTGTAAGAGAAAGTACATATACACGCTTATCTTTCTTTCCCTTAGTTACAAACAACTTCCCAAGTGCCTACTCAAGCTTACACTTCTCTGATGAAGAGTTATTTTAACAGGTTTTACTGTCTGTTTACTCTTTTAGTTTTTCTAGTTCTTAAGGCTAAGTGAAGCCCCAAACTTTATGTTCACTCAGACATTTGCTGAGTTTAGAAACAGCTACCCAAGCTGGTTAATAGCTGTACTCTTTAAAAAGAATCTAATCACCCAGAGCCATCAATGGCAGTGCTAACCAATGCATTCCATAATTTTTCTTTACCTACCTCTCTTTGCAGAATCAGTCTCCAATTTTCTTCCGGGTAATTTACTCTTTTCCCACTCTCAGTCTATGATGTCTCAATGGCATTTTGATGCCTACATCAAGTGGCGTCATGACCCAGGCCCAAGACAGACTGCACCTGTGCTCCTGAGTGGGTACCTGACCTAAACCAGTGCAATTCAAGGACGTTTCAAGTCCTTGACTTTTAAAAATGCTACCAGAAGATATATGTTTTTTCTTTCCACTGGGTATGAACTTAAGAGGCTGTGAGGTTGGCATTCCTCCAGTTATTTTATGAGCAGGTGGGGGTTGTCTATCTGAGAACACAGCTGACCCAAAAGATAGATAAGAGAGCTGAGACCCAAAAGCTGACAGATGGAGAAAGAAAAACCAGGTCCTAGTTACTTGAACCAAAACTTACCTTTTGCTTAAGCCCATTTGAATGAGTCTTTCTATTACCAAGAGTTAACTGATACAGCAATGACCATGTAAAAGTCACTTGAATAAGAGTAAAAATTGGATAAATACATACAAATCTGAAATTTCAAAGAGCAAACGCTGAAAACTCAGTATCTATTGACCATGACAGCCCTTCCTATAGGTTTGCCAAAATTGTCTAGAAAAGAGAGTAAAGCATAAGAAACCAGGTTCTGAGTATTCTGAAAAATCCAAACAATTGCTTGGAATATCTCAGAGTCTGAGACATTTAATCTAGTCCCTCAACAGTGCATTACAATGAGAACAGCTGTTCTGAGTTATGACTATGAGACACCAGAAAGTCACAGGTATCGGAGAGAAAAATTCATAGGGTCATAGAATTTTAGGTTACTACTGTTGAGTAATGAAGGGAAATGAACTCATGCCATTTCCAACAATATACAGGTGAGCCTTGAACAACATGGGTTTGACACGTGGGTTCACTTATACGTGGATTTTCTTTTCCAATGGTAAATACTTCATTACTACACCATCCCTGGTTAGTTGAATCCAGGGATGCAGAACTGTTGATATGAGGAACTGCATATACAGAGGACCAGGGTATACATAGGGCCAACTAGTAGTCATGTATGGATGTGAGAGTTGGACTATAAGGAAAGCTGAGCGCCGAAGAATTGATGCTTTTGAACTGTGGTATTGGAGAAGACTCTTTTTTTTTTTTTTTTGCTTGTTCAATAAGTTTATTATTGTCTTATCTGAAAAATCTTGATAGAAAATTGTGGTTTGGTTTAACTCTCGGCAGCTCGTTCCTGAGCTCTAAGGAAGCTTGCCTTCTTCTGAGCTACCTGATCTTTCTTCTGGGCAAGTGACATTTTGGGATGGTTCCACCTCTTCTTTTTAACTTCTTTCTTAGGCTTCTTCTCATACACTGGATTCTCTCGTATCGCAGCATGAGCTTTCTTATACATCTCCTCCATCATGTCTGGAGTCACGTTGTTCTTTATGTACTGAGAGAACTGCTTCTTGTAAGCGTCCTCGTCTTCTTCAAGCAGGTAGCGCATGTAGTCTGCGACGTTCTGACCCATGATGTGCTTTCGGTGTACCTCAGCACTGAATTCTTTCCTTTCTGAATCATAACCAGGGAACCGTTTGGTACTGTGAGGGATAGACAAGCCTCCATCGACAGCTCCCTTTAGGGCCCCAAAAACTTTATTCCCGGTAGTAGTTCTGGCAAGTCCTGCATCCAAGTAACAGGTGAAGGCACCAGGTTGACCATCAATACTTTCCACATTGTATTCATCTCCAGTCACTTCAACTTGGCCTTCATAAATTTTGTCCATACCAAACCTATTAAGAAGCCTGCGGGCCAGCAGCAGGCCAGTACAATATGCTGCAGCATAATTTGTCAGGCCAACCTTCACACCATATTTTGGGAGTTCATGAGCATAAGCTGCACAAACTATCATATCTCCTTCTATACGGGCATAAGCAATCTGACAAATGATATCTCTGTTCGTTACACGAACAATCATTCTGTATTTAGGTGTGTTGTACTTATTTTTATCTTGGATAACCAATCGTTTCCGAGCATAGTAGTCAGTTTTGCCCTCTCGCCTTCTTCTGAATTTCACTTGGTATCTCTTGAAGTAGGCCTTGTTCTTGACAACTTTCACAAACCCCATCCTGTGGAACAGAACCCCGATTCCGCGGCTTGTCACAGAGCTGCAGAACCAGCACTGGAGAAGACTCTTGAGAGTCCCTTGGCCTGCAAGGAGACCTAACCAGTCCATCCTAAAGGAGATCAGTCCTGAATATTCACTGGAAGAAGTGATGCTGAAGCTGAAACTCCAATATTTTGGCCACCTGATGCGAAGAGCTGACTCATTGGAAAAGGCCCTGATGCTGGGAAAGATTGAGAGCAGGAGGAGAAGGGGACAACAGAAGATGAGATGGTTGGATGGCATCACTGACACAATGGACATGGGTTTGGGTAGGCTGTGGGGGTTGGTGATGGACATGGAGGCCTGGTATGCTGCAGTTCATGGTGTCGCAAAGAGTCGGACACGACTGAGTGACTGAACTGAACTGAACTGAGGGCCAACTAGTTATCTTACGCAGATTTTAAACTATGTAAAGGGTCAAGGTTGGTACCCCTAACCCCTGTGTTGTTCAAAGGTCAACTGTAGATCTTTAAATACCCGAAAATTTAAGTATCTGAAAACAATCGTTTTCTAATCCCATCTACTGACAAAGGCTCTATGATACAAGGAGATTTTACCGGGGCTGGGCCTTCTTAGGTCTTGGGGAATGCAGGAGCTTAACAAACACCCCCTACCTCTTTTCTCCATCCTATAATTCATATGTGGGGTAAATTGTCTATTTTGTAAAGTAAACTTTAAAGGAATGACATATTTTGATTTAAATTATTTGGGAAGAAGCATGTGAAGTAGAGAAGGAGAGAAATTTGTAGTTAACAGATTTTCATTTGGGTCTTATCCCTGTCCATACCTGTGTCAGCTGTTAGCTGCAAGCCTCATAAGGGCGCAGGCCAGAGCTGTCTTAATTCACTAATGAACACACAATGTCAAGCGTGTTTAATAGGTATTCAATACCTTTTTTTGTTGTTGTTGTTGTTAAATAAATTAATACATGGATTTTTGCATGGGTCCCTTTATTTTTCTTATGTCAGTTAGGCTAACTAGAAAACAAGCACCAAAACATCAGTGCTTGGGTAGAGGAAAGGTTTATTTCTCCTTCCTGTCATAGTTCACTTGGATCAGTGAATGGGGGAAAATACCTCTGCTCCACAGAGTCATTCAGAGACCCAGGATCCTTCCAATGAATGGCTTCACCATCCCCTGGGGCTGTGAACTCCTCCCCTGGATCCTGTACATCTGGACAGCCGGCAAAGAAGTGAGAATGTGAAGGAAGGATTGTATGGTCAGTTACCCTACCCCTCCAGCTGCAAGAGAGGTGGTAACAGGGATGTAGTGATGTACCCTAGAAGAAGAGGAGAAACTTGTGCATTGACAGGAATTCACTTTTTCTGCTCTACTCTCTGAGCCCCAACTTATGAAAAGAAGAATGAATAATTTGCCATCACTTTCTGGGGATTTAAGGAGGTAATTGATGTGGAAGTACTTGGTAAGTATTAATCAAATGTTATGAATATTCCTGGGTAGTTTAGTCCCTTTACTCCCGCATTCCATGAGTGAAATGTTTAGGCTGATGTGCACTCTAAGAATCCTTTCCAGCTGTAAAATGCTTAGCTTCTGTGGTTCTTCTAAACCTTCAGCAAGCAAGGGCCTTTCTGACTTTGAGGTGGTGCCTGCAAAAAGACATTTCAGTTCAGTTCAGTTCAGTTGCTCAATCGTGTCCGACTCCTTGCGACCCCATGAACTGCAGCACGCCAGGCTCCCCTGTCCATCACCAACTCCTGGAGTCCACCCAAACCCATGTCCATTGAGTCGGTGATACCATCCAACCATCTCATCCTCTGTCATCCCCTTCTCCTCCTGCCCTCAATCTTTCCCAGCATCAGGGTCTTTTCCAATGAGTCAGCTCTCCACATTAGGTAGCCAAAGTATTGGAGTTTCAGCTTCAACATCAGTCCTTCCAACGAACACCCAGGACTGATCTTAGGATGGACTGGTTGGATCTCCTTGAGGTCCAAGGGACTCTCAAGAGTCTTCTCCAATACTACAGTTCAAAAACATCAATTCTTTGGCGCTCAGCTTTCTTTATAGTCCAACTCTCACATCCATACATGACCACTGGAAAAACCATAGCCTTGACTAGATGGACCTTTGTTGACAAAGTGATGTCTCTGTTTTTTAATATGCTGTCTAGGTTGATCATTAACTTTCCTTCCAAGGAGCAAGCGTCTGTTAATTTCATGGCTGCAATCACCATCTGCAGTGATTTTGGAGCCCAGAAAAATAAAGCCAACCACTGTTTCCCCATCTATTTGCCATGAAGTGATGGGACCAGATGCCATGATCTTAGTTTTCTGAATGTTGAGCCTTAAGCCAACTTTTTCACTCTCCTCTTTCACTTTCATCAAGAAGCCCTTTAGTTCTTTTTCACTTTCTGCCATAAGGGTGGTATCATCTGCATATCTGAGGTTCTTGATATTTCTCCCAGCAATCTTGATTCCAGCTTGTGCTTCTTCCAGCCCAGTGTTTCTCATGATGTACTCTGCACATAAATTAAATAAGCAGGGTGACAATATACAGCCTTGATGTACTTCTTTTCCTATTTGGAACTAGTCTGTTGTTCTATGTCCAGTTCTGTTGCTTCCTGACCTGCATACAGGTTTCTCAAGAGGCAGGTCAGGTGGTTTGGTATACCCATCTCTTTCAGAGTTTTCCACAGTTTATTGTGATCCACACAGTCAAAGGCTTTGGCATAGTCAGTAAAGCAGAAATAGATGTTTTTCTGGAGCTCTCTTGCTTTTTTGATGATCCAGCGGATGTTGGCAATTTGATCTCTGGTTCCTCTGCCTTTTCTAAAACCAGCTTGAACATCTGGAAGTTCATGGTTCACATATTGCTGAAGCAAAGTTTAGGACAAATGAAAAAAATGAAGTGTAGGACATTATCATCACCTCAGAAAGTTCTCTTGCTCCTCTTTTCCAGTGATTCCCTCCCCTGCCCAGCCCCCACACCCAGAGGTGACCACTTTCTGATTTTTATCACCATAGATTAGTTTTGCCCATTTTTGGATTCATGCAAATATAAATACACAGTATGGATGGAATGTGCCTGACTCTTTTCACTCAAAGTAATCTGGATAGCATTCTATGTTGTGTGTTCATTCCGTTCAGTTGACTATGAATATGCTGTAATTTATTTATTTATTCTTTTGTTGATGGACATTTGGATTGTTTCCAGCTTTAGGCTATTTTAAGGCAACTATGAGTATTCATGTGAAGTCTTTTGAGTTTCCATTTCTCTTAGGTAAATATCTAAGAGTAGAATCTTCAAGTAATAGGGGCTTAGCAATCTAAAGACTCCTTAATGGTACTGATGAACCTGCTTGCAGGGCAGGAATAGAGATGCAGACATAGTGAATGGACTTTGGACACAGTGAGGAAGGAGAGCGTGGGGTGAACTGAGAGAGTAGCCCTGACGTACACACACGACCGTGTAAACAGACGACCAGCCGGAAGCAGCTGTATTGCCCGGGAGCTCGGCTCTTGCTCTGTGATGACCTCGAGGGCTGGGACCCGCCGGGGGACAGTCAGAGGGAAACTCAAGAGGGAGCAGATATATGTATGCTTACAGCTGATTCACATTGTTATCCAGCCGAAACCAACACAACATTGTAAAGCAATTATCCTCCAATTAAAAAATAAATTTAAAAAATAATAAAGACCCATTCAGGATGAAAACCAGAACCCTGTATGGCCTCGATCACATCTCTGGAGCCATCCTGCAAACTGCCCCTTCCTTTCACCCTCTGACTGCAGACCCCTGCCTGATACACACCTTCTTCCCTCTTTTCCAGCTTGCCTTTCGGATCTAAATTCCAGCAACAACTGCTTGCCTTCCCCCTTTAAGGTGAATCCCCTGCCACAAACAGGCATTCACAGCTCTATGTTCTTGATGCCCCGCCCACACCAAGACTGGTCTTATTTCCATGGGCATAGGTACAGCTGCTCTCCAACAACTGGAAGTTTAGGGGTGCTGACCCCCTGCACGGCGGAAAAGCCATGTGTCACTTTCCATCCACCCTCCCTATCTGCAGTTCTGCATCAGCAGATTCAACCAACCCTGATGGTGGTATACTGTAGTGTTTGAAGGAAACAAACAAACAAAAAATCTGCATCCACCGTGGGCCTGCGCAGGTCAAAGTGGACCGTGTTGTTCAAGGATCAACACTATTTGGTTGGTGTTTGCTTCTCGTTCAGCAGCAAGATCCGTGAGAGCAGGCTATTTGTCTGTTTCACTCGCACAGTGCCTGGTCTAGATTCTGGCACATACTAAGCATTCAATAAGTCACTGCTGGATGAATGAAAGACGGTGCTGCCCCTCACCTACCACAGGTTCTATCATCACCTTTGGTAAAGCCCCCTTTGGTCATCCAGAGATGAAACTCTTTGCTCTTGTCACGGATTTTCTCCTAGCCTGGACTCAGCTGGAGGGAAAAAGACCAGGCAATCAGTTCGTTCAGGCTGCCTGGCTCCCAGGAAAGAGAAAATCTTGACTTTCAATCTCAGTAGTCTTTGTCTTAAGCAGAACATTATATAAACAAAATTCCCACTAAAGGGCTTCTGATCCAAATAAGACAATGAAGCAACACATTAGCAAATATTCCATCTTGAATAAGATCAAAGAGGACTTGCTCTGGTTTTCTTTGTCTTCCCTAGTGTTTCTTCTTGAGGACAAAGTACTGGGGGTTTCTCAAGACAGCACTGGGTTTCTTGGAAAGCAGGCATTCTTCTTAGTAAAGAGTCAGGGAACGAAGTTGTTCCAGAAGAAAAATTAGAGATTAAAATGCTATGCAATGAAATTTGCTTGTATATTGAAAAGCGCCTTGGTAAGGCACTTTTACAGGTTGACTCGCCAGAGCAGAGGTGCTGACTAGGTGGGAAGGCTCCTTTCGTCCTGTGTGAGCAAGGCTAATTAGAGAGATGCTCAGCTTTACATCCTTTCTCCTCCTCAAACCCCTCAGTAGGTCGAGGAATGAAGATGATTACTAGAGTCTTACATACCTTTGTGTGACTCCATATTTCTCTTGGAAGGGATGATTTCCCTCTGGGTTGATTTCTTGTTTGCCCAAAGTGATAGTCATGAGCAGAGGAGTGTGGATACTCTTTCTTTTCTAAGTGTTACACCTTTGCATAAGGAATGCAAAAATGTGACCCTAGAGGATGAATTTAGTACAGAAAGTTCAAGAAAAGAACTGGAATTTTATCACCACCAGGAAATGAAATTATTTTAGGAATCAGCAAACTTCTATAGAAGGAATGGAATATGCCCTCCTGTCTTTAAATAGGGATGGGTGATTCTTCCTTTGAGGAAGATTTGAGGAAGCCAAAGGTGGTAGTATGCATCAGCAAGTTTACTAGAATGTTTATTAAGAAAGTTTAGATTGTTTATACCTTTTGATCTAGTAATTCCATTGCTAGATATCTGTCCTGAAGAGTTACTCTTTAGATATAGACAAGAGTCTATTGCAAGGAATGTCACTGCTACACTATTTACAACAGGGAGAAATTGGAAGTGGCTTGAACGTTTAACAAAAAAGAGAATGGCTAAATAAATTCTGGGGTCTGCTTATCATAAATATTGTGATTTTAAATATTTGCAAAGTCTAGTTAATAAGAGAGAAAAAATTATCCTAGTGAAAGAAGAACACGACCTGAGATGTAGGTACTCTGTAAATATTTGTTCGATTAATACATGGATAGATTACTTTTACAACGAGAAAAAAATGATTTGAAAGTCTGCCAGAGAAATGGAGGTCAACATAAAGAAAAAAAAAATAGGGTTAACACTTTCGGAAAGGCATTTTGCAGAGGTAAAGAAAATGAAAGCAATTCTCCCTCCCCAGCCCCTACCTGCCAAGAAACCAACAAAAACTTGACCTTGAATGTAGGCCAGAGGAAAGATGTCTCCCAGGACATTTTAAATGGAAACAGAGTCCATTTGCAATGACTGGAGGTGGGGGATGCTTTCCTCTAAAAGGAGAATTTGTTAACTTAATAGTCCTTGAGCACTGTTTTTGATGTATGTGCTGAAAATTTTGCTGAGTTGTTGACTTGAGAGACTTTTCTAATTTAAGAGTTTTGTTCCCTCACTGTTTTGTTAGGTGGAGAGTTGGAAATATTTCTGCCTCATCAAACAGCCTCAGTTCCAGAGGGACACCCGGACAGAACACCTGCTTTGTAAGCCCGTTTCCTCCTCTTGCCCTCTAAAGTTGAGACTGGCAGCTGTGGGCATTCTTGGAAGTGTTTGCCTCGAACATTTGGGCTCATTTTTAAGAACTGGCTCATTGCCAATCTGCACTTCAGCTTCTGGTATTTAAATAGGAGATGCAACTGCGCCAGATGCAGAAGAGAGAGAGTATGTGTGTGCTGAGGGAGCAGAGGAGAGAGGCACAGAAAGGAAACTGACAGAGGCGCAGGTTGGAAATTATACTCTGAGTCAAGGGCTACACGTCGGTGGAATTAGGGGTCCACCTACAACAGAAAAGCTTCAAAATGAAGATCAGGACAGAACCGTGAAGGTCCAAAATCACCCCTAAGGATACATGGGTTCTGAAGCAAATTTTACTGGGCTTCACTGGGTGGGAAGACCCAGCTTTGGGAGGTGGAGGAAGGTTTTGGAATTTTGGAAACCCTCTTTAAGAATACAATTGTAGGATACAAATACTATAACAAGAAGACACAACAGTGTTTATAAACACTAAACCCCACTATGTGTATCCGCAAGCCAACTTTCCTTTAGCCAGATCCCCAAACATCCAAGGCCTTGCCAAAGCTCCCTGACCCGTGGTAGACTGTGATGGGAGGAATGTCAGAGAACAAAGATAGAGGTCTTACTTGACTGTGGCTAAAATGTCTTAACATCACAAATTTAATGAAAACACATTGTGAGCACATTGTTGGACTTTTCTTGGGCCCTTTACAGGGCAGGGACTGAAACTCAAGCCTCATTAACTTTGAGATGAATCCACCTCTGACCATGTCCCACCCTGAGCATTTTTCTGCAGATTACATCAGACTGAAGTTAGAGGCAGCCGATGGTGAGTGGGATGCAGAAATTATAGAAAAGTGAGGGACTCATCATGTACATTTTAAAAAATATTTTTATTTGGCTAAGTCGGGTCTTGGTTGCTGGAATCTTTTCGTTGCGGTGCACGGCCTCTCTTGTGGCACAGGGGCTCCAGATGGTGCGGGTTTAGTTGCCCTGCAGCGTGTGCTATCTTAGTTCTCTGATCAGGGATCAAACCCAAGTGCCCTGCATTGCAAGATAGGTTCTTAACCACTAGACCACCAGAGGAGTGCCCCCCCCACATACATTCTTATAATGCTTGTGAGATGATGAAGGACACGTTAGATTTTCTGGAAGATTCAGTAAAGGAATCTTAGAGTGAAAGATCCAGCTTCCCGCTGTAAATATTAGCACAAGTTGGGAAACAAGACTGCTTCAACCCGGTGGAGAAGGGAAAATGATTTAGGCAGAGGAGTTTCTAGGGATGAGAGAGCTGGCAGGTAGTCCTTGTCCAGGGACCTGACTTTGGCTTGACTTGGCAATCATTGCTAGCTTTCCACTTCCCTTCAGGCTGGCAAATGGGAAACTTGCAGCAAGTTTCTCAGGGGAGAGAGCTACACACACGGGGAAAAAAAAAAAAAACCAAGGTTGACTCTTGGACCTAAGGTTGTCTAATCAACTTTAAGTTCTGGAGCATGTCAGGGGATTAGGAGTGAGTGGTTGGCAGAGGGATGATGGAGAACACTTTCAACTCCAGGAATCCCCAAGTTTCCACCAGCAGCAATGGTCAGAGTGGGTGCAGGGACTGGATGGGTGATTGTAGCGGGTGTGGCAGAGAACCCTTGAACGAGATATAAAGTCAAACCATCTAGGTGAATTAAAAATACGAATTTACCAAACAACACATTTTATGAGAACACACAGAAACAAAAGAATGCAAATTAAATACCTTAGAAGCGTGGTCTATGGGAGATGGTTACGAGTAAGATTGAGGTTGAAAGGGAACAGATTACTGACTTACCCAGTTCTTAACAAACAAGAGAGGAGCCATGAAAACAATCAAACAAACGAAGCACTCCAACAGCAATGGGAAAGCATCAGTTTGTGTGTGTGCGTGTGTGTGTGTGTGTGTGTGTGTGTGTGTGTGTGTGTGTGAAATGGGAAGATTTCCAGCAATAACTCTGGGTGGGATCTGCATGCAACAGTTTCAGCTTCTCAGTGGTCCCAAGGTTGTGGAGCTTTGGGAAACAAGGGCTGCTCATGTGTGAGAATAGAAGGGATGTTTCTTTTTTTTTTTTTCTTTTTTTTTTTTTATTATTATTATTTTTTTTTTCCAGTGGGTTTTGTCATACATTGATATGAATCAGCCATGGATTTACATGTATTCCCAATCCCGATCCCCCCTCCCACCTCCCTCTCCACCCGATTCCTCTGGCTCTTCCCAGTGCACCAGGCCGGAGCACTTGTCTCATGCATCCCACCTGGGCTGGTGATCTGTTTCACCATAGATAGTATACATGCTGTTCTTTTGAAATATCCCACCCTCACATTCTCCCACAAAGTTCAAAAGTCTGTTCTGTATTTCTGTGTCTCTTTTTCTGTTTTGCATATAGGGTTATCGTTATCACCTTTCTAAATTCCATATATATGTGTTAGTATGCTGTAATGTTCTTTATCTTTCTGGCTTACTTCACTCTGTATAATGGGCTCCAGCTTCATCCATCTCATTAGGACTGGTTCAAATGAATTCTTTTTAATGGCTGAGTAATATTCCATGGTGTATATGTACCACAGCTTCCTTATCCATTCATCTGCTGATGGGCATCTAGGTTGCTTCCATGTCCTGGCTATTATAAACAGTGCTGCGATGAACATTGGGGTGCACGTGTCTCTTTCAGATCTGGTTTCCTCAGTGTGTATGCCCAGAAGTGGGATTGCTGGGTCATATGGCAGTTCTATTTCCAGTTTTTTAAGAAATCTCCACACTGTTTTCCATAGCGGCTGTACTAGTTTGCATTCCCACCAACAGTGTAAGAGGGTTAGAAGGGATGTTTCTTAAAAAACAACTGCTTCATAGTTTTTTTGGGGGGGAAATGATACATGATTTTGTTTTTTAAAAAGTGCAAACCAAATCAATTATTGAATTAATTTAATCCATGTAAAATACTTTAAAGAATGCCTGACACATAGTATGCCCCTAATAAATGTTACCAAAATAACCTGAAATTCCACTACTCAGAGATTACTATTGTTAAGATTCTGGTAAATGTCCTTTCCAGGAAATATAGCAATTTACGTCTTTATTGTATACAAATGAGACCAAACTCTACATGATGTTATGAAACAAAATGAAACTCAGTATCTATATACACATATCCCATCAGTTTTGCTTTCTCTGGAGAAGTCTAATACCGTTTGTTAGGTTGCCCAACTCAGATGTCATTGATTGTCTGTATTTCTTTTCTATTTATCTTTCCTTTCTTTCTTTCCTTCTCTCTCTTTCTCCCCTTCTCTCTCTTTCTTTCTCTTCCTTTCATCCTAAAAATTATCTCCAGCTCTGTGGTCTGGGTCTTTTTTAACCCTTATGCTTATGTCTGACATGAGGCAATGACCTAGGGCTCCCCCAAAGTGAGGGGATCTAACCTATAATCCCTGGGTTTCTTGGAAGTGAGGAGCCTTTCTGACTAGGGACTTGTAGATTATAGAAACAATTAGGTATCAAATAAAGCCAAGTAATTGAGAATGCTGCTTAGTTATGGGAACTTACTTTAAAAACCAGTTCCTCCTTCATTTATCAGTTAGCAGCTGAATGTAGGATTTCCTGTTCTTCCCCACCCCGCACCCCTTGTAGTGGTTGATGTCATCATTGCCACCTAAAAGAACAATTTTTCTGCAGTGATGGAGGTTCTGTGATGTCATTGGGATTACAAAAGCTGGCAAGGAAATCTGCTATCAGCTCTTATCACCGGAAATTACAAAGGAAATTAATTGTAAGCTTTCTAAGAAAGGACTGTTCAGTGAAACTTTTTTCCCTTAATTTATTATACAGAGAAAGTCTTTCTTCTGTCTACAGAGAGAATGCCCTCCAACTTCAAGAGACTAAATAAACAGGGTTGGTATAAGAGATAGAGCTCTTGATTGGCTAAGTATCTGTGCCGAAGTGGTAGCTATCTTCAGACTGCATAGTTTGGTGACTGTACTGTTTTTCAAGCAGTCAGATCTGGGCTGAGGAAGCTTTGAAATTTCCTACCTTCTGTATCTTAGGTCAGATTGCCTAAGCAGGATCCCCTGCCTCCCTTCCGCAATCCCAGCCCTTCAGATGGAAGCAGGATGTATTTGTTTCCATGTGGCTGCTGTAACAAATTACCACAAACTGGGTAGCTTAAACAACAGAAATTAATTTTCTTACAATTCGAGAGTTCAGATGTTCAAAATCAAGGTGTCAGGAGTGTCAGTTTGGAAATCACATCTCAACGACACCAAGTAGGGAGGGGCCATGGCTGCACCTCCGGGCAATACTGTTACCAGAAGGAAGAGAAAACAGCCCATCCAGGCAGCCTCCAACACTAGACCAAGAGAACAGGCAGAGAGGCAGGGAGTGCAGCTCAGACAGGGTGAGTTGTGGCCTGGCTGGGGAGGCACCTGAGTGGTGATGCCCGTCTATTAAATTTGACAGCAGGTGCATCATGTTTAACCTCAGTGAGAATGTTTTCTATGGCATGTGAGGCTGGAAAACTATCGAAAGAAGGATATTCAAGAATGAATGGGAGTCGAGGAAAGCTGAGATGGAGGTGGTCAGAAGCCAAAGAAAACGAGGGTCTTTAGCATTGCAGAGAGTTTTGCTGGTGCAGCCTTTCAGGGCCTAAAGCAATGTCCTGGAGCAGAGGCTGTCAAAGATTGGTACCCAAACCAGCAGCATCGGGCATCCAGAAACTTACTAGGGAAGCAAGGGACCTACCCAAGACTTAACTGAACCCAAAAATCACAAGCTAGAGCCCTGAAATCTGTGTTTAACAAGCTCCCAAATGATTCTAATGTAGGCTAAAATCTGAGAACTAGGCCCTATGGGGCTGGAGAAGCAAGCTTTGATAGAGCTGGTGGTGCCATCTGTATCATGGAGGCATCTGTGTGTGTTGTGAACATGTTGAGTCCAGCTGGGCTTGCTGGAAGCAGAGTCTAGTCTGGGGATGGGGTGAGGTATTAAGCCTAAGGGTATGAATTTCTGTGAAGCAAGCAAATGAGGAAAAGCACTGATTCCTTCCCAAGACAGGGTCCCTGCTGCTTGAGTATGAAATACACCTGTTTTGATCTTTCAAGCGGATCAGCAATTTGACATCTTTCCACTCCTCTGAGCAACACAGTAGTGAGCGGATCTCTTGAAGGACGAGCCTGGTATTGGTTCAAGCTGTCACAGAGTGGCATTTCTCACACTATTTGCAGAGCCCCTGGGAAATGTTAACCAGAAACTCGGTCTGCTCTTTGACTTTAGGTTTTATGGTTGAAAACCTTTCTAAAATGGATCTTTTTGTCACTTGGGAGACTAGGATTATAGCCAAAGTAGCAAAGTTGGGAAAAATTTATTATCTTTACAAAGCCAAGTGGCTTTAAGATGGGCTGTCTAATTGTGGCGCTCTAACTCACTTGTGTTCTGGTTTACTTTCTTGGGAAGAAAATATCGAGATGAAGGGAGTTCCTGCTGGGTGCTGGGGCTTGCCTGTGACCTTCAACATCCATGATCTATTATGAGTGTCTGCATCAGATTTCCCTTTAATGACTGTAATGAAAGTCATCTGTCCAGCAGCGGATAGCCAGAATATGGTACAGTGTAAAACCGAGGAGAGCAGGCTGGTTAGTTCTCGGTCTTCTCTCTAACACTTAGAATTATAACTGTGCCCATTAAACATATTGAAAGAAGAAAAGAGCATGGGAATTGCAACAGAATTTTGGATCATTTTGGAACCTACAGGTCTCAGGGCTGCTAATCTGAGCATTAATTCTCACCACTGCTGCTGCTGCTGCTAAGTCGCTTCAGTCGTGTCCGACTCTGTGCGACCCCATAGACGGCAGCCCACCAGGCTCCTCTGTCCCTGGGATTCTCCAGGCAAGAACACTGGAGTGGGTTGCCATTTCCTCCTGCAATACATGAAAGTGAAAAGTGAAAGTGAAGTCGCTCAGTCGTTTCCAACTCTTTGTGACCCCATGGACTGCAGGCTCCTCTGTCCATGGGATTTTCCAGGCAAGAGTACTGGAGTGGGGTGCCACTGCCTTCTCTGAATTCTCACCACATGGAACCATAAATACAGCACGTGTAGGTAGGAGCGGCTACCTAATTTGTGGGAGCCAGTGCACCTTGAAAAACTAGGGCCCCTTGGTCAAACATTATTAAGAACTTCAAGATAAAGCAGAGCATTACACCAAATGTGGGGTCTTTCTGGGTGTGAGGTCCTATACTCCTGTACAAACCCCATGAAATCAGATCTATAGGTAGGAGGCAGGGTGAAATCTTACTGGTAACATATATATACATATATATGTGTGTGTGTGTGTGTGTGTGTGTAATTTTTTTTTTGCAGAAATTCTTGAAATGACCTATAAAATTTTATATAGTTATTTTCTCCTTTTCTATGAAAGAGACGGACAATATCAAGATGGAGGATGTCTATGAGAGGATTGCTCAGTCTCTCAGTGGTGTGTGACTCTGCAGCCCCACAGACTGTAGCCCACCAGTCTCCTCTGCGCATGGAATTTTCCAGTCAAGAATACTAGAGTGGGTTACCATTTCCTACGCCAGGGGATCTTCCACATTCAGGGCTTGAACCAGTCTCTCTTGCATCTCCTGTATTGGCAGGTGTATTTCTTATCACTAATGCCACCTGGGAAGCCCCTATGATAAGATTAAGTAAGTGTTAGTCGCTCAGTTGTGCCCGACTGTTTGCGACCCCATGGACTGCAGCCCACCAGGCTCCTCTGTCCATGAGATTTTCCAGGCAAGGATACTGGAGTGGGTTGCCATTTCCTTCTCCAGGGGATCTTCCCAACCCAGGGATTGAACCTGGGTCCCCTGCACTGCAGGGAGAGTCTCCACCAGCTGAGCTCCAATGATAAGATTGGATTACCGCAATTCTCTTCCATCTTGAAACACACCCAGTCTTTGTCATGTTGCTCGACAGTGGCCCCTGCTGGAGAAACCAGAGAACATTTCCTTACCTACTGATGTGGGGACTTGGCATGTGACTCTTCTGGGGCAATGGGATGTTAGTGGTCATGACCTGAGCAGAGACCTTAAATGTGTTCCTGTAGTTTGGCTTGGTGTCCTTCATCATAAGAACGGTCCCTGGTCGCTGCTGGTCCAGAAATAATGAGAGAAATGTGGAGTAGACCTGATCCCCTTCTGTAAAGCAAAGCAGAGCTGCCCCTGCTGCCCCACAGACCAATGAAGAAGAAGAAATGCTTTTGGTAAGCCACTGAGACGTTGGAGTGTTTTGTTGCACAGCATTCAGATAGCAAAAACCTGACTAACAATGTGTCTTTCAGGTGAACCCTAGCAAACAGATATTTTACTGCATTAAAAAAAAAAATCTTTGGGGATGCTGAGAATGGCAAAGGAGAGGCTAGAGAAAGCAAATCAATGTTGAACATTGAAGTACCATCCTGATGCTCAGCTCAAGTCAGTGAATAATAAACAAGGGACCACACAGTGCTAGGCTGGGTGTCACTGAGGAGCTCTGACTCAGTCGTCTTTGTTTTTTAGGGAGTATTTGCATACTTGCACTGCGGCTTCCTGAATCAGCAGCAGGAGGAAGAGGCTTCATTTTTAGGAATGCTAGTCTGGTGTTCTGGAGAAGGAAATGGCAACCCACTCCAGTACTCTTGCATAGAGAATTCCGTGGACAGAGGAGCCCGGTGGGCTGCTGCCCATGGGGTCGCACAGAGCCGGACACAACTGAAGCAACTTAGCATGCATGCATGCATTGGAGAAGGAAATGGCAACCCACTCCAGTGTTCTTGCCTAGAGAATCCCAGGGATGGTGGAGCCTGGTGGGCTGCCATCTATGGGGTCGCACAGAGTTGGACACGACTGAAGCGACTTAGCAGCAGCAGCAGTCTGGTGTTTTGCAAAGGTGGACACAGCTGCTACCCACTCATGGACTTCAGCAGCTGGGCCGAACCTCTGGATGTGTAACAGCCCAAACAGGAAGGGCCCCAGCCAGTCAGGGAGAGTCCCCACCCCGGCCCCTCTTCAGAGCAGGTGAGCAGTGATCAGCTCATCCAAAGTGGGATGTGGGGGTGGGAGCTTTTTACCAAGAAATCCTGTAAAAGTCCCAAGCCTACGCTTTGAACCAGGGTTGTTGGGTTGGATAAGCCCAGAAACACATGAAGCAAGGGTGAAAAGCAGAGTTTCACTGTGGCAGATAGGACAATGCTCTCAACACTACTCCAAAGAGGTCAATATCCTAATCGGAGGAGACTGTGAATAGGTTACATGGCAGAGAGAAATTAAGGTTGCCACGCGGTTAATGGTAAACTAGGGAGAGTATCCAGGTAAACCCAATATAATCACCAGCGTCCTCAAAAGTGGAAGACGAGGCAGGAGAGGGACAACCAGAGAGATAGTAGCTTGAGAAAGACTTGGCCTGCTGCTGCTGGCTTTCAAGATGGAAGGAGCCTATGCACACAGAACAGGGACAGTCTCTAGAAAATGGAAAAGGCAGAGAAATGGAGTCTCCCTGAGGCCCTCAAGGAGGAATGCAGCCTATTGCTACCTTGACTTTAGCTCAGAGGGACCTATTTTTTATTTCCGACCTCCAGAAGTAAGATAATTACATTGGTATTATTTCAAGCCACTACATTTATGGTAATTTGTTGCAGCAATGATAGAAAACTGATACATTCCCCACCAAGAAACTTCTAGAGCTGCAGTCCCCAACCTTTTTGGCCCCAGGAATTGGTTTTGTGGAAGATAATTTTTCCATGGACAGGGAGGGGGTGGGGGGCTGGCTTCGGGATGATTCAAGCACATTACATTTATTGTGCATTTCATTGCTGTTACTATTACGATTACATCAGCTCCACCTCGGGTCTTTGGGCATTAGATTGCAGAGGCTGGAAGCTCCTGTTCTAGAGCACCCTTACTAAAAAGGAGGCGGAAATACTGGGCAAGCAAACAAATCAACCAGAACAGATGTGAGCTCTAGACTGGGATCTCTTGTTCTATGACTCCCTGGATCTTTTTCCCAGGGGAGACAGAATGTATTTTACGAAGTTTTGTTGAGAGTAGTGTGCATGTGTCCCAAAAGCCAAAGTTCATACCTCCTGCCGGCAAGAGCAGAAGAGCCTGTGCGTGTCTCTCTGAAGGCGTTTAACGCAGACGACAAACCTGGTTCCTTCACCTGTCTGCTGAGTAACCCCAGGCAAGTTAACCTCTACGTGCCTCAGCAAAAGAGGATGATAAATACGCACCTGATGGAGTTTTTAATGAGATTTAATAATGTTAATACATAAAATTAATGATCGTGACTGGCATGTAGTGAAGGCTCGATAAATGTTAATGGTTGCTGTTAAGACTAATACTACTAGGCCGTGTGTATATGATCAGTACCCTTGGATCTGGAGCCAGATTCCCTAGGGTCAGAGCCAGTTCCATCACTGACAACACCTATGCTTGGGCAGGTTATTTAACATCTGTGACGTCTAGTTTTTTCTTGTGTAAAATGGGTTTTTTCATGTGTTTACTTGCTCAGTTGTGTCCGACTCTTTGTGACCTCATGGACTGTAGACCACCAGGCTCCTCTGCTCATGGAATTTTCCAGTCAAGGATACTGGAGTGGGTTGCAGTTTCCTACTCCAGAGTATCTTCCTGACCCAAGGCTTGAATCCACGTCTCTTACATTGGCAGGCAGGTTCTTTTACCACTGCATCACCTGGGAAGCCCCATAGTTGTGATGGGGGGTAATCAATTAATACATGTAAAGTCCAGGAACAATGTCTGATAATCCAATAAAGGTCATGTGTCATCATTATCATCACTGCTACTGGACCACCATCATGGTAGATGATTAGCAACTAAAAAACCTGCACCATGAACTCAATAGCATCTCATCCAGACCTTTTAGGTTAGGAAGCACCTTGGTTCCCAGACAGTAGGAGTCACAGGGAGCAACACCATCTTTCTTCTTATCAGGAAATCAAATCTTAGTAACACTGGGTAGGATACATGTGAAAGGGAAGTGGAAAAAAAAACAGTCATCAGAAGCACTGTAAGGAAAGACTCCTCAAAAAGGGATAGGGAGAGCCTACCTGCTTCTCTTTTTTCTCTACTCTGCAATCATGCAGGGTTGTACCCGCCTGCTGCTTTCAATTCAATGGTTTTACACTTTGTAACATAGTAAGAACATTAGGTTAAGGAAACCTGCCATTTTCCTATTCAGAACAGTCCTCTCCGCAATACCAAGAATTCCCACTTTGGTAGATAATGACAAGAAATACAACAGTCCGTTAGTAAACAGGCAAATCATTTCATGGCAATAGCTTATTTAATCAAAACATTCTGGTTTTTCCCTCATCTGAACCCACACAAGGAATGAACCAATCCAATTGGAAAAAATATTTGTTTTATCTTTGCCACATTTATTTACTCTTAGGGACTGTTTAACTTCATTGGGCAGAGAAGCTGGAAAGAGCAAAAATACTCAAAACACTAAACAGCCTTCTCTATCTCTGGCACCAGATGGGAATGACCTGGATGCATTTCCACAGGGACCTGTTTTTGAGCCATTTCTTGAAATCCTTTGCCCTCCTCTTCACTGGGGAGAATTAAACTGTTCTTGTGCCAAGTTTGGGTGGGGCTAGGGAACTGGAGGAAATAAGTCAGTCATTTAACAATCCTGCCCATCCATGCAAATGATTTCAAAATATGAAATACTTATTTCCAAAAAATTTACCCACAACTTATTATGCAAAATATTAGATAGGTGTTATAGGGAGGCAAAGATAAATTAGATATGGATCAAATCTCAAGGAACTCAGTCAAATAAGTCATGTAAAAGACACACAGATACCTGTGGGGAGTAGAAAGCTATGGGTGTGTTTTAGGTTGGATTTCTGGAAGTAGCTAGAGCAGGGATTGTGTGCTTTAATGAGAGAGGGATGTGGGGTGAAAACTTTGAGGCTGTGAGCAGAGACCAGAGCTGGAGAGAAGCTAGGGAAAGAGATGAGCATCTTGAGTCTGATCCATGAGGCGCTCTGAAGGACGACTAATGCCTACGGTATAATAAAAACATGTATACCTGGTCTTTGTCCCTGATTTTGGAGCGCAGAGCTCCTAAAACCTTAAGAAGTTATCTTTTGTATGCTAATAAGATGATCCTGTGGAGACACCAGATAGTTTCAGGATGGGAGCTGGTCACCAGAAAAACCAACTATATGATTAGAGAGTTAGAAGTATCAGTCCCACTTCCCAAACTCTGGGGAGGGCAGAGAGGCTGGAGAGTGACGTCAGCTCCCCAGCGGCCAGTGAGTTAATCACTCATGCCTACAGAATGAAATCTTCATAAAACTCAAGAGTTGCTTTTTGTTCTTTATTGAAGTACAGTTGATTCACAGTGTTATTTTCTGCCGTACAGTGAAGTGATTCAGTTATGTATTCTTTTCCTTTATGGTTTATCAGAGAATATTGATTACAGCTCCCTGTACTATACAGTAGGACTTTTTTGTTTGCTCATTCCATATAAAATGGTTGGGGTTGCTAACCCCAACCTCCTACTCCATCTCTGCCTGAACCACCTCCTCCTTGGCAACCCCAAGTCTGTTCTCCATGTCTGGGAATCTGCTTCTATTTCATAGATAAGTTCATTTGTGTCACATTTTAGATTCCAAATACAAGTGACACTAAATGATATTTGTCTTTCTCTTCCTGACTTACTTCACTTAGTATAATAATCTCTAGGTCCATCCATGTTGTTGCAAATGGCATTTTATTCTTTTTTATGGCTGAGTAGTATTCCACTGTAGGTATCACACCTTCTTTATCCATTCCTCTGTTGATGGACATTTAGGTTGCTTCCATGCCTTGGCTGTTGTGAATCGTGCTGCAGTGAACCCTGGAGTGCGTGTATCTTTCTGAATTACAGTTTTATCTGGACATATGCCCAGGAGTGGGATTGCTGGATCATACAGTATTTCTAGTTTCTGAGTTGGTGAATGCATCCATGTGCTGGGATGTGGCTCAGCCCCACTCCATAGTGTAGAATCTCCTGTGCTTGGGACACTTCTGGCACTTGCCCTATGTACTTCTTCATCCAGCTGTTTGTTTGTATCCTTTATAGTAAATCGCAATGTAAGTAGAGCACTTTCTAGAGTTCTCGGAGTCATTCCAGTGAATTATCAAACTTAAGGGGGCATTGTAAGAATGCCTGAATTTGTAATCAGCTGGGCAGAAGCGTCAGTCACCTGGGGAAGCCACTTGTGACTGGCAGCTGAGTCAGGGGCTGTCTTGTGGGACTGAGCCCTTTAAATTGTGGGAGCCAATGCAAACTGACTCCGAGTAAATAGCGTTAGAATTTGAGTTGGTGTATACCCAACGAGAGCCGACTCGTTGGAAAAGACTCTGATGCTGGGAAAGACTGAGGGCAGGAGGAGAAGGGGGCGGCAGAGGATGAGGTGGTTGGACGGCGTCACTCACTCAATGGACATGAGTTTGAGCAAACTTCAGGAGACCGTGAAGAACCGAGAAGCCTGGTGTGCTGCAGTCCAGAGGACTGCAAAGAGCTGGACACAACTGAGCCACGGCGCAACAACAATACCCAGTGGGTGTTGGAGAGTCGGTTGGTGTCAGGAAAAACCACAGCGTTTGTGTAAGAGGTGGTGTCAGAAAATAACGCATAGGGCCGCCAACAAGAGGGACTGTGTACCCTGTGTCAGCCAGCCAGTGCCTGTGGGCTGCCCCTGGGGATAGAAGAAGCTCCCAAACATTTCTGGCCCAGCTGGCTCCCGTGAGTCAAGGGCAGGCTCTCCAGAGAAGGGCGCGGCTGTCAGCCTGTAGGTGACAGGCTGCAGATGACACGGAAGCTGCGGGACCTCCACCTGCCTGGGAAAGACAGTGTAGGCAGGGCACAGCAGCACTGATTTCAAGGCAGCCTTCAGAGGGGGACAGGGGAGGGTGGGGGGAAGTTCCGGTGGGATACGACCTGAGCCGTTGAAATCAGGAGGAGGCTGAGCGGTCAGTCACACGGTAGATCTTCCATCTGATTCCTTAAAATCAGGTAAACCAGATTGCTTAGAACAGTCATCAAGGCAGCTCCTGCCTGAAGATTCTGATAAGACGATTACATCAAGTAGGATTCTCTGAAAAACCAGGGCTGATGCAGGGGCAAGTCATTTGCTGAGGGTCACCCAGCAAAGGAGTGGGATCCGCACCCAACCTGTGACTCCCACACAGCCCCTTGCCCCACACCATGCTCACTGCCTCCTCCTTTAGCTTCGGTAGGACTCGGGGGTTCTTGAACTTCAGAGTGCGTCAGAATCACCTGGGGTGCTTCTTTGCCCTAACTGCTGGGCCTGGCCTTGAGAGTTTTGATTCAGGTGATCTGGACATAGCAGAGAGATGGTCAGTGGCAAAATTCGCTGGGTCCAGTGCAAAAGGAGAATGCAGGGCTCTGTCCTGGGGGGAGGTCCCTCTCCCCTTCCCATGGGCCCAAGGCCCGATCCCCACTTACTAGACACCCTCACCCTTCCCCAGGGAAATGCAATCTCCACACCATGACTCGCTCAGTACCTAGGTCAGGGTCAGCAAGGGGTGCCTGAAAGTCGCTGTGGTGCTGCCCACCTGGGGTAGGGACAGTCACCACCTTGCCCTGGCCTGAGCAGCCAGGGGTGCAAGGGGTGTGTGTCTGGCCCCTCCTTCCTTGTGTTTGTGCCTGGGGTCCCCTCCAGGGGCAGCAGACTATGGTGAACACAAGCCTCGCTTTATCACTGCCATCGGGGGAGAGGGAGACGGGGAGCCTGGGGTCAGATGGCCTAGAACCCAGGCAGAGAAGTACCGGGTAACTCCAAGTTCCCCAGCCTGCTGCATTGTCCAAGTAGACTTCACTCAGGAAACACTCAAAGACAAAAGTCAACTTCAACTGCCCAGGTCCTCTGAACCCACAGCTGCTGTGTGCCTACACTGGTTGCATGCCCATGAGTCTTGCTCTGGCCAGGGGATATTTACATTTCTAGCAAGTTCCTAAGTGTTTCTGAGAACTGTGTAATCATTCTTTTTTTTTCTTTTTTAAGCGAGGCAAAACATTGCTGCCCTCTATGCCTCTCCTTCTCTCCTCTGTAAAATGGTGGCACTTCTGCCCCACAGGATTGAGGGAGGGGGCAGGGGGAGCGATTCACGTAGAGCTGAGAACACAGACTGTGCTCTAGAATAGTGTTAGCCGAGACAGCAGTGATAGTAACGGTGGCTAGCTCTACTTCTCTGCAGCTCTGGTGTCTAATGCTTTTATGGGTTGTTTCCTCTCTGCTGTCTGTCACCTCAGTTTTGAGAAGGAACTAGAAAAGTATATAGGGGAGGGGTTGGGATGAGGGAGGAGGGATACCTCCTCCAAAGCCAGGAGGACTTGATATATAAGGATGCTGCCGTTTGCCTTCACCAGTGTCAACCTTGGATCCTCTGAAATTGGCACGGGAGGGAGAAGCTGAGTGTGAGGAGGGGTGGGTGGACCGCTGCACCCCACGTTCCCTTGGGGAATGAGCTTCTGCTCTGTAAGAGGACACAGGAGGCTCTTAGGGAGGAGACTGCTCCAGCTGGGATTCAGAAGAGGACAAGCTGCAGTCACTCCCATCGCTCCTGTCCCTTCGGATGTGAGTGGAGAGGGGCTACTTTCCCTTCAACTTCAGACCAGGTTAACACGTCCAGAAGCACAAGACCGCTGCAAGGCTGGCTCATTTCCATGAGGCTTTATTAAGGTTGGGGTTATGAAGCCCTGCTTTCTCTCCAAAGCTTGCCCATCCCGTCCCACATGGAAAGAACACACTGTTCTCAATCTCTAGCTCAGGGAGACTAAGGCCCAGAAAAGAATGAGCCTGAGTTCCTCTGCAGTGAGTCTCAACCTTGGAATCTCCTTTGTTGTTGTTTAGTCACTAAGTCGTGTCTGACGTTTTGAGACCTCGTGGACTGGAATCTCCCTAGGAGCTTAAAAAAAAAACACCAGTGCCTGGGGCTCACCCCCCAGGGTTCTGATTTAATTCATCTGGGAGACAATATAATTGCTGGTGTTTAAAAAGCTCTGGACTGGGCAGCAAGGTTGAGAACCACTCTGTACAGTTCACGCAGTTCTGGGTGACCTTTCCCCCGCATCAGGGGCACCTGCGTTATTCATAATGTTGTGATCTCACCTGAGTGGTTTTCCAGGAAGTCCTCAAGACACACAACGTGGACGCATGACAGAGCCACAGGAGGCCAGGTGAGGATAGGGTGTGGAGTCATTTTATAGGAAAGTGGGAGGGCCACTGGGTCACAAGCCAGTGCAGGGTGAGATAAAGGTATCAACAAGAGGGATTCTAGGGTTATGTCTAGAGTATGTTGCCTGGCAATAAAATGAATGATATAGAAAATCTTGGGACTTCCCTGGCAGTCCAGTGGTTAAGACTCCACGCTTCCAATGCAGGAGGCATAGATTTGATCCCTGGCTGAGGAACTAAGATCCTACATGCCACAGGGCATGGTTAAAATATAAAAAGGAAAAAGACCCCCAAACCTTCCTCCTGTTGTTCTGACTGGCAGGAAGCCCTTCCCCATGGCCTTAAAGCAGCTGCGAGGAGAGTGTTTTTACCACCAACACCTCTGCCCTGGGCAGGTGCTGGATGTTTATGACAGTTTTGCCTGGTCTGCCCTCTCCTCTGTGCCAGGTATGAGCTGCCAGCTCGAGTACGACCTCCTCACCTGAAATCAATTCTGCAAACATTGATGGAACATCTTTTCTCTGACGACAGCGCGAGAGGAATTAGGGAGCACACGATAAAGAGCTGTCGTCGTTGTTGATTAATACTCTTCTTAGAATGTTGACCTCAAGTTAACTTGCCTTGTGACATTTTAGTTTCCTAACCTGAAAAGGTGATAATAACAGGGCTTACCTTGAAAGGCTGTCATGAGGTCTAAACGAGTTAATACGTCAAAATACTTAGAAGGATGACTGGCGTATATTAAATACCTAGTAAACATTAGCCAATATTATTATGATGATTAATATGACTAACATTACTAACCAGGGCTGGCCTTCCCTGGTAGCTCAGCTGGTAAAGAATCCGCCTGCGATGCAGGAGACCCGTGTTTGATTCCTGGGTTGGGAAGTTCCCCTGGAGAAGGGCATGGCAACCCACTCCACTATTCTTGCCTGAAGAATCCCCACAGACAGAGGAGCCTGGCGAGCTACCGTCCATGGGGTCCCAAAGAGTCAGACACGACTGAGAGACTAATCACAGCACAACCAGGGCTCCCATAGTCTTTGGTCTTATGAAACTCACAGGCTGATGAAGAAAACAAGCAATTATAATAGAGTGGTGGTGGTGGGTTAGTCGCTGCGTCATGTCTGACTCTTGTGACCCCACGGACTGTAGCCCACCAGTCTTCCTCTGTCCGTGGGATCTCCCAGGCAGGAATACTGGAGTGGGTAGCCATTTCCTTCTCCAGGGGATCTTCCTGACCTAGGGATCAAACCTGGATCTCTAGTATTGCAGCTGGTCTCTCCCTTTACCGACAGAGCCGGCAGAGTCACGGGTGCTAATGTAGCCAGAATGAGAGGTGCTGTGGGACATTCAGGAGGGGCCCTGTACCAGACGTGGGGGAAATCCTGAAGTTTTCCTAAGGGAAACAATGACTTTGCTGAGACCTGAAGAATGATGAAGAGGTTTTCAGATCCAGGAGCGGTTGTAATCAGGGGGAGGCAGACGGACCTTCCAGGCCGGGAAACTACCAATGTCAGCAGGTGAGAGAGAACTGGCTTGGCAGAGAAGCGGAGCGCACAGGAGCAAGAACATTCAGGCCTGGGAAGCACAATGAGAATTCTGGACTTGATAAAAAATGCAGAAGATGCAGGTCCTACCCTTGAGTAGCTCCCAGTTAAGTGGGACAGATGGACATAAAATAGATGCTTTATTATTTTTATTCATCATTTAATATAATGTGAGAATAGACAGGAAGGGCCTATGGCAGGGAAGGAAGAGTTTATAGAAAAAGCCAAAATGAAACTCCTGGATCAACATAGACAAGGGCCATATGAGAACACTTCCTCTATCCAAGCGTGCCTGCTGCCTCTCTTTCCAGGATCTTTTGGTGTAACAACATCTTCCACCAAGTCAGAATGTTAGTGTCATCCCCAGGGCCGTTTTCTCACTCACCGTCACATTCAACCAATGTCCAAGTCCCTCTGAGCTGCCACCTCTTATTGCCCTGAGTGAGGGCTTTATCACTTATCAAGGGATGCTTTCAGCTTTCAACAACCGTGTCCTTCTATACTGCATTGCCCTGATCAAATATAGTTTCATACCATGACTACCAGCATGATCTCTGCAACATGTAAGTCCAGCCATCTCTCTCCCCAGGGCAAAACTATTCAGTTTCATAGCATCTCCCTCTACCTGCATTTTCCACCTGCAGAGAGCTATCCTTAGCTAAGGATGCACATGGGTAAAATACCTTCTATCCCTCTGAGGATATGTAAGAGTGCTGTTTTTGTTTATCATCTATTTGTATTTTTAATTTTAAAAATTGAGATATAATTGACATATAGCATTAAGACATACAAACATGATTTGATACATATATAGATTACAATATTATCAGCCCATCACATAATTGCCATTTCTTTTTTGTGGTAGGAACATTTAAGATCTAATTATGAGTTCTATTTTTAAAACTGTTTTTAGTACCAAAGCTAAAACTGTATCTTCTCCTATTTGTAACTTCACCAAATCTAAACTATTCTCTTTATTGAATAATCTGAATTAACATGGAGAGATATGTCTAGGATTTTTAGTTGTAGGGATAAAAAAAAAAAATCACCATACCTCCCTTATTTGTCTTCCCAGAGTGAGCACCATACGAATGCCAAAATACCAGTTAGAGGGAAGATTATTTAGTGATGGGATCTTGCATGTATACTGACTTAGCCTGAATAACATAAAGTTTCAGTCTTTCCTCTCTTTTGTCCTTCTCCAAGGTACGTCTTAAGTTTTACCTTTTTAAGAGTCAGGTTCATTGGGGAATAATTCACATAAAATATTGGGTTGGCCAAAAAGTTCCATTTGGTTTCCATGTTACGAAAAAACCTGAACAAACTTTTTGACCAGCCCAATAAAATTGACCCCTTACAAGTATTGTTCAATGAGTTTTGTCGATCATCGTGTGAGTGTGCTCAGTCGTGTCTGACTCTTTGTGACCCTATGACTGTGGACTGCTAGGCTCCTCTGTCCATGGGATCTTCCAGGCAAGAATACTGGAGTGGGTTGCCATTTCCTCCTCCAGGGATCTTCCTGACCCAGGGACTGAACTCGCATCTCCTTGTCTCCTGCGCTGCAGGCAGATTCTTTGCCACTGAGCTGTCAGGGAAGCCCTTTGTTGATCATACAGAATCATAAACCTACTGCCTTAATCAAGATATAGAACATGTCTATCAACTTCAAATGTTGCTTCATGCTCTTTGCAGTCAATCTCCTCCCCCACCCTCATTTCCTCACAATATCTGACCTGTTTTTTAGAATGTTATATAAATGGAATTCTATAATATATAGCCTTTTGTGTTGGCTTGTTATACTTAGCTAATTGCTTTTGAGATGAATGCATATTGTTGCATGTGTCTATAGTTCTATTTTTATTGCTATTACTCTATGGTCTGGATGTAGACAATTTGTTTATTTACCTATTGGTGAATGTTTGAACTGTTTCCAGTCTTTAGCTATTATGAATAAAATTGTTATAAATATGAGAATTTTTGTTGCTTTGTATGCTTGGCAATGTTTGGTCATATCAATTTTTAAAATTTTAGAGATTCTAGTGAGGGTGCAATGGTATCGTCTCATGTTTTAATTTACATTTCCCTAAACTCAAATTAGCATCTTTTAATGAACAAATTTGCCATTCATTTATTTCCTTAGTGAAAGTGTCTGTTTAAATGTTTTAACCTCTTTTTAATTGGGTTTTTAAGTATTACTCTTATTGTGCTGTAATAGTTTTTTATAAGTCCTTTATCAGATATAAAATTTTCTAATAATTTTCCATGTCTGTGGCTTTTTTCATTTTCTTAATATTTTTATAACAGATTTATTGAGATATATTCATATAACATTATCTTTAGAAAAGTAGAGATTTTAAAATTATGATGAAGTCCAATATATTAATTTTTTCTTTTATGGTTCATGATATTTATTTCTTATCTAGGAAACCTCTGTTTAATCCAAGGTAAAAAGATCTTCTCCTATATTTTCTCAGAAGTTTTATAGTTTTATCTCTTAACATTTAGGTCTATGATCCACTTTAAGTTAATTGTGGAGTATAGTATGAAGTAAGAGTCAAGGTTCATTTTTTTTTTTTTTTGGATGTCCAATTGTTCCAGCACTATTTGTTGAAAAACTCTTTTCCCCATTGCATCACCTGAGCTCTTTTGTTGGAAATCAGTTTACTATATTTTGGTGGATCTATTTCTGGACTCTATAGTCTGTCCCTTTGATCTATATTTCTACCTTTAGCTATATGCACTGCCTTGATTACTGTAGCTTTAGATTAAATCTTGAAATCAGAGAGATTTCAACTCCAACTCAACTCCTCTAACTCTATTGTCTTTTTTCAAAAGTCATTTCTGGTCCTTTATATTTTCAAAAAAATTTTAGATTCAGTTTGTAGATTTCTATGATAACAACAAAGGCTGTTGATCTGCAGATGAATTTGGAAAGAATTGACATCTTAACAATATTCACTCTTCCCATTCATGAGCATGGTTTGTCTCTTGATTTGTTTAGTTTTCTTTGATTTCTCTCAGCATTAGAAATCCTTTCAGTATACAGGTCTTGCACATAGTTGGTTATACTTATCTCTAAATACTTCATGTTTTTAATCTGTTGTGAGTGGCAATTTTAAAAATTTTTATTAGGGTATAGTTGATTTACAATGTTGCAATAGCTTCTACTGTATAGCAAAGTGTATCAATTATACATATACATATATCCACTCTTTTTAATGTTCTTTTCCCATATAGATTATTGCAGTGAGTGGTTTTTTTAGCATTTTCAACATCCAATAGTTCAAGTAGAAAAACAATTTATTTTTTATATTGATCTTGTATCCTGATGGGCTTCCCTCCTAGCTCAGCTGGTAAAGAATCTGCCTGCAATGCGGGAGACCTGGGTTTGATCCCTCGGTTGGGCAGATCCCCTGCAGAAGGGAAAGGCAACCCACTCCAGTATTCTGGCCTTGAGAATTCCATAGACTGTATAGTTCATGGGGTCACAAAGAGTCAGACACAACTGAGAGACTTTCACTTCACTGTATCCTGATACATAGCTAAACTCACATATTTTTTGTAATAACTATTTGTATTTTTGATATCTTAAATTTTCTGTGCATATGATTATGCTATTTGCAATTAAAAACATTTTTACTTTTTAAAAAACAATCTGTATGCTTTTATTTATTTTCTTATTTTATTGCATTAGCTAGGACCTCCAATTTAACATCGAAAAGAAGTTACAAAAAGTGGGCATTCTTGCTTCAATCCCAGATTGAATTGCAAAGCATTCTGTCTTCTACTGTTAAGAATGATGTTACCTAAGTTCATTTGTATCATTTCTTTTTAGATTCCACACACAAGGGATGTCAAATGATATTTCTCCTCTGTCTGACTTACTTCACTCAGTATGACACTGTCTAGGTCCATCTATGTTGCTGCAAATGGCATTATTTCATTCTTTTTAATGGCTGAGTTATGTACAAAACAGAAACAGGCTCACAGACTTTGAGAATGAGCTCATGGTTGCTAGGAGTAGGGGAGTGGGGAGGTGGGAGAAAGTATGGGGGAAGGGATAGTTAGGGAGTTTGGGATGGACTTGTACACACTGCTATATTTAAAATGGATAAGCAACAAGGACCAACTGTATAGTGCATGGAACCTTGCTCAGTGTTATGTGGCAGCCTGGATGGGAGAGGAGACTCGGGGAGACAATACAAGTATATGTGTGGCTGAGTCCCTTCTCCGTTCACCTGAAACTATCACAACATTGTTAACTGGCTATACCCCAATACAAAATAAAAAGTTAAAGAAAAATAACAATGTTACCTTTTTTTTTGGACATAAGGTTTGCCAGATTGAGAACTATTTCCTTCTATTTCAAGTTTGCCAAACTTTTTGTAATGAATGTTAAATTTTATAAATGCTTTTAAAACATATATTGAGATATTACATAATTTTAATCTGTTGAAAATGTGACTTTTACTGATTCATTTTGAATATTGAACCTACTTCGCTTTTCTGGAATGTACCCAAGTGGGTCATGGTATAGTATCCTTTTTATAGATTTCTGGATTCCGTTTGCTAGTATTTTGTTACTATGTTCATGAGAGGTATTGATCTATGGTTTTCTGTCTTATCTATCTTTGGCATCATGATAATGCTGGCCTCTTATTAATAAAATGAGTTGTGAAATGTTACCACTTCTATTTTTGGGGAGAAGTTTATGTAGAACAGGTGTCATTTCTTCATTAAGTGGTAAGACTCACCAGTAAAGTCTCATGAGTCTGGAGTCTACTTCTTTAAAAGGGCTGTAAAGGTGATCCATTTCTTTTTGAGTGGATTTTGGTAGCTGGTGTCTTATTCCTTTATGGTGGTCTTTGTGTGAGATGCTGGCATATAATTGACTTCTGATTCCCCAGTTGCTATCAGTGATATCATATGCATTGTTTATGCATATCATCTTTATTTATTGAGTCCTTTTTATTATGTCATCATTATTTTTTCCCATTTAATGGCTGCAATCAATAGATTACAATAAAATTAATCTGGTTGACAATGAGTATGTGGCAGGGGAAAATTGGTGGTTATGGCAGAGTAGAAGGCATTGTAGACTTTGGTTAAAAATGTTTATGTCATGAAAGACAAGGATTTGCCTGATGACTTTGTCAGGCAAATTTGTCTATTTTGAGTATCGGCTTTAAAAAATCAGAGAAGAAAAGGGAAGTTGCAATAAAAATCTGCTTTGAGCATGCATTGGAAAAACCAAAGGGAAAAGTGGCAGGACTTACCAGCATAATGTTCACAGAATTATTTCTTAAAAAAATTGTTTTTGTTATTTTTTAAGAAATAAGACCTTACTGTTTATTTTGGAGCTGTTGGCACATATAATAATTTCTTGATTGGGAATATTTTAAAACAAAACAGAAAGAACCCAACTTTCCCCCTCAATTTTTTATCCCTAGCCTATGTTTAAATATTGTAAATAACCTTTGAAAATGTAATAGCCACATTTGTTGGAATAGCACTTTCAGTGATTTGAATGACCTATTTTAAAAGCAACTTACCCTACAAGTTACTTTTCCACTGAAAATGTTTTGTTTGTTCATGCTAAACCCTATACTGTTTTCCTAAGGACAAGGTTATTACAAGTACAGAATAACCTACTTAATCTACTTTGATTTAATTTACTTACAGGCAAAGTAGATATTTATTTTCCTACCACCATCAATGGATTATTGTAAGTAAAGTCAGGCATATGTTATAATATATGGTGAAGAGAGATTAAAGTCATCACATAAAGGCAAATGGATGATATTTTATTGCTTTCTTTTATGGCTGGACATAATCATTATAATTTAATGAGCTAGGGAACAGAAAAGTCCTGCTCTGTGATTAGCCAGCCTTTCCACATGGCTTGCGTATGGAGGTTGTCCCTGTGGCTTGAGGAGGTGGGTGGTTACTGTTTGCACAGTTCAGAGCTTGCTTTTTGTAGCTCTGCCACATGCCTTTGGTCAAAGTTAGTCTCACCCATGATTGCCAATCTCCAGGTTGGTTCACTGGGTACTGCTACTTCTCAGAATTCTATGACTAAGCCAGGAGTGGTGTTTGTTATTTACCAATAGGTATTTCTTCTGCCTGTTCTGCTTACCACATCATCATACCAGGCCTTGACCTTTGGGAACTCCTCTGGAAAATCAAACATACCTAGAAGCTGCCTAGGCTTAGGTCTAATAACACCATCAGTTACTCTTTGGAAGGTCTTGGAGCAGAGCTTGGAAGGTGATTTGAATGAGAAGGAAACATAACAGCTGCATCAAGCGGCTGAGTCTCTTACATGCTAGCTACTTGGTACGACAGATGTCAAGCTCATGGAAATCAAGGAGAAAATCCAGGACAGCCCAAGCTCTTCTTGGGAGTGGATTTGAGTCTGCAGGCTAAGTCAAAGACTAAGCTGAGAAGCACATGTATGCAAGAGAAGTTGCAAAAGCTAAAAAGGGATTCAAGCCAGAAAGAAGGTAGTGAAAGTGCTTCAATTTCCCTACTTGGCATGTGTGTTTGACTGATTCATCAGTAACTTTATACAGGGCATCTACTATGGTTTGTTGTTGCTTAGTCTCTCAGTTGTGTCCGACTCTTTGCGACCCCATGGACTGTAGCCCACTGGGCTCCTCTATCCATGGGATTTCCCAGGCAAGAATACCAGAGTGAGTTGCCATTTCCTTCTCCAGGGGATCTTCCTGACCCAGGGATGGAACCCGGGTCTCCTGAGCATCTCCTGCATTGCAGGCAGATTCTTTTACCACTGAGTCGCTGGGGAAGCCTTTCTACTATGGACTAGGAGCTATTTTAGGCATTGAAGATACAGTAGTGAATAAAACAAAGTCCCTTTTACATTTCTAGTGGGAGAGAGACATTAAACAAAGGTCAAATGAAGAACACTGATAACATCAGGTAGTGGTAGATGCTGGGATGAAAAATAAAGCAGGGGAAAGAAATGATCACTGATAAGAAAAGGAAGGTCTTGGTGAGCAAAGACCTGGAGAAAGTGAGGGAATGATGCCATGAGAATATTAGGCTTAGAGCATTTCAGGGAGAACAAGTACAAAGATCCTGAGGCAGGTTTGGTGAGTTTGGGAAACAAGATGGCCAGAAAGAGCAATGTGAAGAAGGAGAAAGGACATAAAGAAAATTATTCCACACTAGTGAAGCCAACGTCTTCATGACTGAATACCCTCTGCCTGTATAGACCACTTTCAATAAGGAGCACCCTGAACCATGCTGAAAGAAGACTTTTCTCTCTCAGAAGTGCTTTAATGGGGTCTCACCTGAGCTCATTTCGCCCCTGGGGATTCACAGTCAGGTTTTAGGTTGTCAATAACCACTCCCACACGCCAATCTGTGTCTCCCTCCAGAACAATTTTTTTTTTTTTCTTTTCAGCTGTTCTGGGTCTTCATTGCTTTGTGTGGGCTTCCTCTAGTTGTGGAGCATGGGCTTCTCATTGCAGCGGCTTCTCTTGTTGCGGAGCAGAGGCTCGAGGTGAGCGGGCTTTGGTAGTTGCAGCAGGCAGCTCAGTGGTTGCAGCTCGTGAGCTTAGTTGCCAATGGAATCTTCCCAGACCAGGGATCGAATCCATGTCCCCTGCATTGGCAGGCAGATCCTTATCCCCCACACCACCAGGGAAGTCCCAGAACGTTTTTCTGCAGAGAAAAATGGAACCTGTATGCAAATGCCTGCAGGGCCAGGTAGGAATGTAGCAGAATGAAATAGGTCAGTGTGAGAACTCAGCCACATTTTGCCTACTATGCAGAGGAACAGGCTCCAGCCCCACAGAGAAATAAGCTCTCTTCTATTTGTCTTGAAATATTCAGTCTTTGGGTTGTATTTTTTTATTTCTCCATTTAGGTCCCAAAAAAATACTTCTCCACCATAAGAAAACCAACAATGCAAGAGTGATGACAGATAGCAAGTTCTGTTTAGTGTTGGGGATCCACAGAGGATGTGAGGATCGTGGAGAATGGGGGGACACATGCCTTCCAAAGGCAGCAACCCCTGCTCTGCTTCAGCCCATCACTGCCTTGAGGGGATGGGACTCAGTGTGGACAAATCTTAGAGAATGCAAAACTCTGATCTCTCTGGGGATGAAATCTCCAAATTTTTAATTTGGTTCACATTTTTCTTTTCTTTTTTTTTTTTAGAACCCTGGTAGACCAACAATAACACGCAGGGTATGTGTTTGTACTAAGTCACCTCCATCGTGTCCGACTCTTTGCAACCCCATGGACTGTAGCCCACCAGGCTCCTCTGTCCACAGGATTCTCTAGGACAGAATACTGGAGTGGGTAGTCATGCCCCCATTCCAGGGGAATCTTCCCGATCCAGGGATTGAACCTGCATCTCTTATGTCTCCTGCAGGTGGGTTCTTTCCCACTGGCGCCACCTGGGAAGCCCATAACCCTCAGGGTGGGGGAGGTCAAATATGGCCCATAGGCAGGTGGTTTGTTGGACTCTGATCAGGATTTCTGAGAGATCTGTGACTTAACATTGACAACTACGCTCCTGGAACATGATTCCCTTCCACTTCTGTGGACAGAAGGACTGAGGTCACAGCCATGCACCATGTCCCTGGGTCCCAGAAGTCTAGGGGAGGGCCATCTGCCTGGCTTTCCCCCCCACACACCCCTGACCCAGAGCACAGAAGCCAGCAGGATCTCCCCCTCTTCCTCTGTTCCCCAGGTAGTGTTTTCCACTGTAGGGATGGAGCAAGTGGGACACTGTCAAAGGGAATGGGTACTGAGAAGCACCAGACGAACAGTAATAGATGCTCATTACCATGAAAGGTAGCTTTCTTCTTCATCTTCTCAATTCTCCACTCTACTCCCTCCGACACATTCTTCCACATTCGACCCCTTATACCTCATGAGAGTTTCTTTGATTACAAGCTACAGAAACCCACATCAAACCCTGCGGGGATAAATAAACCTGTTCACTCCTGTATTTGAGGAGCCCAAGGGCAGTGCTGCTTCAGGCTTATTGGATTCAAGTGCTCAGGAATCTCTCCTCCTCACTCAAAACTGAGCTCTGCTTCCTTCTCTGTTGTTTTTGTTCTTTGACAAGCTCTCCAAGTGGTGGGAAAGTTGACTTACATGGTCCTTACTGCCCATCATCTCAGAAGGGGAGGCACTTACATCAAATCCTAAAAATTAATCTGCTGTGATAGTGGACAAACCCCTGTGTCCAAGGGCATGGGGCACTCCTGTTGGCTAGCCGGGGTCACATGCTTTCCAAAAGAGTGGGTTCCAGAATCACAAGGAGTGTTGAGGGTGGGGGGTGTGTGTGTGTGATGGTGGTGGTGGTGAGATGGCAAACTCTAAAAGGAAGGAATGGTGGCCACTTAAAAGGGTACCTTCTACCCACAGGCACTTCAGACGCAACAGCCAACAGCCATTCCCTCAGTCCCCAAACAAAACCCCAAAAGCTCTCTCTGCAACTCAGCAAGCTCAGTGCCGATTGCTCGAGTCAGTTCTAGTATCAGAACATCTGCATTAAAAAACCAAGAAGACCCAGTTTGAGTTTGGTTCATGGAGGGGATTTTCAAGCTTTGGCAATTCCTCCATGCAAGCAACAGAAGACACTGCTCAGCTTTGTGAAAATCACTCTTCCTTCCCTTCCTAGTAGAATGACAGTTCACAACTGTCATGCACCTGCCCCGTAAACAGAGCACGTGCTCCTGAAAACCTGGGGACAAACTGAATCACTATTTTACCTTGTAAATTTAAAGCTAAAGGTGAACTCTAGGGAATCAACTCACAGGAAGTTCTCAGGCAATAACCAGGGAGTTACTGTTGGGTTTCATATACACAAAATAAGATAACCTTACCTGTAGGGAGAAAAATTCAAACTCATTGAGAGTAAAAGGATGAGAGTTAAAATAATAGCTGATGTTTATTATTTGCTAAATGTCAAAGCACTTTTCATAGATTATGTCATTTAATTTTCACAATAGCCCTATATGTTTCATTATTACCTCCATAAAAGGCTAAATAATTTGCCAAAAATAACATAGGTAGTCAGCAGTGGTAGAGCAAGGATTCATGCCTGGGTAGTTTAAAGTCACTTTGCTGGAGCTTCATTCATTCTACAATTATGTGGAATGCCTGCTATGTGCTGGAAACTATTCAAGGAGATGAGATAAAAAGCTGTAAACAGTGCAAAACAAATACATGTCCTCAGGAAGCTTACATTCTTGTGGATGAGAAAGACAGGAAATCAGGCCAATGAATAAGACATAATCTAGGTTAGATAGTGATCAATGCAAGAGACAAAACTAGAGCACAGAGGAAAGAGAGGATGGAAGAGGGGTGGATTCTGAATAGGGTGATCAGTCAAGTCTCACTAAGAAGGTGGCACTTAATAAAGATCTGAGGAAGTGAGGGAGCAAACCATGCAGATTATCTGATTATCTGGAGGAAGAGAGTGGTGGGTGCAGGAAATAGCAAAGACAAAGAGCCTAAGGAAGGAACGCAGGTAGCATGTTCTACCAATAGCAAGGAGTTCATCGTGACTTGAGCATTGTGATCAAGAAACAGAGCAGGAGGGGATAAGAGAGAGGTACCAGATCTTCCAGAGTCTTGTGAGTAGCTATCAGGGTTTTGCCTTTTACTCTGGTGCAATGCAGTCATTTGGGGGTAAAGCAGAGGTGGGGAGTGAGATTACTTAGTTTAATTTAACTAATTTAATTAATTAAAATCAGTGAGGGTCTCTCTCACTGATTGGAGAGCCTTTTGTGGAGCAAGGAATTCAAGAGGGAGGTTGCAGCGGTAAGCCAGGTAGAAATGAAGGTGCTAGTGCTAAGCCGCTTTCAGTCATGTCCAACTCTTTGTGACCCCGTGGACTGTAGCCCCCCAGGCTCTTCTGTCCATGGGATTCTCCAGGCAAGAATACTGGAGTGGGTTGCCATTTCCTCCTCCAGGGAATCTTCCCCACCCAGGGGCAGAACCTGCGTCTCTTTTGACTCCTGCATTGGCAAGTGAGTTCTTTACCACTAGCGCCACCTGGGAAGCCCAGAAATGAAGGTGGCCTAGACTAATGAGTTGACTCAGACAAAACCCTGATGCTGGGAAAGATTGAAGGCAGGAGAAGGAGAAAACAGAGGACGGAGATGGTTGGGTGGCATCACCGACTCAAAGGACGTGAGTTTGAGCAAACTCCGGGAAATGGTGAAGGACAGGGAAGCCTGGCCTGCTGCAGTCCATGGGGTCGCAAAGAATTGGACATGACTGAGCGACTGAACAACCACGGACTAATGGCATGGGGGAGATGTGGCCAGTGCTTCCCTTCTGGTTTTATTGTGAAATCAAAGGACTAGTTGACACGTGAGATGAGGGGTGTGTGAGGAGGATGGCTCCGGGGCTGCTGGCCTGAGCAGCTGAAGACTGGTCTTCAGAGATGGAGAAGAGTGCATGAGGGATGCCTTTGTTTTATTTTTGTGAAGGGGGGAGGAGGGAAAGGGTTATCCAGGCTGCAGTTTGGGACCTATTAAACCAGAGATTCTGCTTAGACATCTAAAGGGTGGTGATGGGTGGCAGACCTGGGGTTCAGGAGGGCAGCTCTGCAAACTATATTCTACCCCTTGAGAGTAAGCAATGACACCCTCATGCAGTTTTGGGAAAATGATGGCTGTATCAGAAACACTGGAACAGTATTAAGAAAAGTCAAATTTAAAGATTCACCCACATCCTGTTACCCTCCAAACAGCTGCTTTTATTTGGTCAAATTCTGTTTTTGCCCACAGGCACACTTAACTTTATAATGTCAAAAGCATAGCATGGATACAATTACACATTCTAGTTTTTTTTTTTTTCGCTTAACACAATCTCATAAATATTTTCCTAATGTGTGCTTCCTGGGGCCAACAAAATGCTTGGAATTGCTGAGACCTTTCAGAGACAAAAGTTAAAAATCCTCCTTTAGTACAAAGCTTGGTGCTGCTACAGTTGGCACCGTGTTTACTGTAATCTTTGTGGACAATGACTCTGTAGAAGTGATTCTTGAGCCGGGCCCTCAATGATTACAGTCTGCCGTGCACCCAGTCTGGGGAAGGGAGGGCATGTGCAAAGATCCTTAGGAGGCAACAGGAAAACACAATTAAGAAGAGCTGTTGGCAGATTCATTTCACCGGACAATTAAATGGAAATTATTTTTTTGCAAAATTAAAAAAATATGTTTACACTACAGAAAAGTGGGTACACTTTTCCTCTGTGATTCTGAAATTATTTTATCTTTGCAAAATTAAAAAAATATGTTTACACTACAGAAAAGTGGGTACACTTTCCCTCTGTGATTCTCTACCAAGGAAGGAAAAGTTAAATGGAATAATTTAGAGCCTAATGAACCCTAGTAGATGTAGTGGTTCTTAAGAGTTTCTGGGCTTCAGACCAGAGACAAACTCCATCTTGGAATCGTATTTGTTCATTCATCCCAATCCCTCGCCCAGAACTGGAATCCAGTCCCTTAATTTTATAGAAAAGGTCTAGGGTCCAAGGAGGGTAAGAGACTTACACAAATTTATCCATCTCTATTATAGAGGGTTCTAACTAGGGCTGTTAGCTCAGTCCTCCACATCAGACTCTAAGAAAACATGATTCGTCCACGCGACTCCAATCGTTGACAAAACCCTTTGTTAGCTGGGAACTGCACTCCTCCCCTTCCTCAATTTATCAATCATCTGCGTAACTATTTACTCAAAAGCAGGAAAATTATTGAGAAAACCCTTTTGTCCACGACTCCTGAAGGCAGGGACTGGTTTCTGCTTCCTCGCAGAGCCAGCAGGGGGGGGCACCAGGCCAGGTTTGTGAGTCGAGCCTTTCCCCGCCCCCCACCCCCCACCCGCCCCGCCGCTTCCTCGCCCAACTTCCCCATAGCCGGTGCTTCAACTGAAAGTGGCCATTGACCTTTCAAGCTTTTGAATAGTGATGCAATAGAAGAGTATTTCAAAGAAAAATGGTTATCGAAATTTTGGATCCGGTTTTCCCATGAGTGTTGATGGTTTTTTAAAAAGTAGGTCACATTTAAAGTAGGTCACATCTCGGGAGGAGACGGGCTGGGAAGGAGATGAGTTTTAACTGAGGCCAGGTGGCCTCCAACCAGGTGGGAGGAGGTGAGGGTCCCTGGGCAGGGAAAAGCTGGGGATCTTTCCGCATTCCGGGTCCCCCAGGCTCCAGTTCTGCGGGAAATCCCAGAGCTGAGCTCTCTCAGGCTGCGGACACGGAGGCGGGCGGGCCACGCGGATCACAGAGCGCGCGGGTCTGAGCGTCCCCTTCGCGATCGGCGCTGGTGAGCCGGGAGGGCCGCCGGGTGGCCGGAAGGAGACGGCGGAGCGGAGGGAAAGAGGGAGGAGCAGGGCCGCCAAGGGGAGGGAACTGAGAGCGACCAGCGCAGCTCATCCAGGCGCCGCTCTCCGCCCGCTGGCAACCTTCTAGGACCCAGGCCCAGGGGACCGCCATCGGCCCACTCCCTTCGGCTCCTGGGCGTGGACCTGGAAGGGGGGGGGGTGGTTGAAGAGGGGGCTCCCTCACTCCACGAATGTGTCTTAGAGCGGGAGGGGCCATTTCCGAGGACCTCTAGTCTCTCCAACACCCCCTCTTCCAGATGTGCGGCCTGGAAGGTGGCCTAGAGAAGGCACGGAGGGGGTGGGCAAGACACCCCCGGCGGCGGGCCTAGGGGCGAGCATGTCTGTTAATCGCTCGACCCCGGCGCACTGCCTGCACGGCTTGGAGACAGGCTCCGGCCGCGGGAACCGGCTTGGTGGTGGCCCGAGGCTTCTCCTGCGCGTCTCCGAGCACTCCCAGGCGTTGGGGGGTCAGAGGAGGGCGAATTCCCAGGCATCCACCCCGACCGGGTCGGAACCCGAGCGCTCGGAGCCCGTCTCCCCCGAAGCCTGAGCAACAGCGCCGGAGTCTCTTTAAAGCAGTAGCGGGGGCCGCGGTCACGTGGGGTGGATTCCTGGAAAGTTCCTGGAAAGCGGCCTCCGCAGCCGCTGGGCGGGGCACGCGGGGAGCGCGGATGGGTAGAGAGGCGGGGAGCGAGGGAGGCGCGTACGTCTGGGAAGTCGCGCGCACACACCGCTCCCGGGACGGACGTTTAACTCCAGTCTCGCCGCCGCCGCCGCGGCTCGCGGGCCCTGGGCTTCCTCTGAAGCATGAGCCTCCTCGCCCGCCGCCACTGGCGCTGCGCGGGCCACGGACGGCGCGCGCCGGGGCCCCAGGTGCACGGCCTCAGGGTCGCCTTCGCCTGCAGCTGGGGCGCCGAAGGAGCTCGGGCCGGCGGCAGGTATCGGTCCGGGGAGCCCGAAGGCTCCGCCCCCACGAGGGCTGGGGAGGGCACTGGGGCGCGGCCGCGAGCGCCAGGCAGCCTGGGCTTCCGCAGTTTGGAGCCGCCGGGCTTGAGAGTCGGAACTGCGGCTCTGCTCGGGGGCTGGGAGCTACTGCCTGCTTTCTCCGGTTCTTTCCCGGCGTCTGGAAGTCTCCAGAGTTTTTTGTTTTTTTTTCCCTGTAAACTGCCGTCCAGATTAATAATCCTTCTAATAACCTGATCTCCCGCTCCTCCCCACCCGCCTGCCTCCCGCCCTGACTCTTTTCCTCCCTCCCTCTCCCCTTCTCATCTCCTTGGCTGCAGCTGGAGGGAACCCAGCAGCTGCCCCCGGTCGGGGGGCGGGGGCTGTCGGAGCCCGGAGGAGGTGTCTGAGCCCAGAGAGTCGAGGCAGTGGTCCCCGGGACTCACGTTTGCTCTCTACGCAGAGAACTCCGGACGCCTCCGCCGCTGAGCGCAGGGCTAGTCACTGCCTTGGGCATCTCGTTCCCAAATTAAAAAGTCAACAGGGGAAACTCGGGCAGACACCCCTCCTCCCGGGCCCCTCCCGGCTCCCCCGCCCCGTGCGGGCTGGAGGCTGCCTGGTGTGGAGGCGGCCACGGCGGTCGAGGCCGAGGTAAGGGCTCGGCGTTGGTTGTCTAGTATGTCCCACAGAGCTCTCAGCCGCGTGCTCGGCCTGGGCTCGGGTCACGGGTCGGAGCCCCCGCGAGGTCTGCGCGCTCGGGCAGATTCCTCGACAGCGCCCGCGGCGGCAGCAGCAGCAGCAGCAGCAGCAGCAGGAGCCGCCCGACCTCGGGAGCGGCAGCCTCGGCGGCCCCCCCCCCATCCGTGCCCCAAGCGCGGTAGGGGAGCGAGGCAGCCTCTTCTGCGGGGTGGCCGCAGCTCCCGCACCTCCGAGTCCCGGACTGCCGGCTCTGCCCGGGGAGCCCCGCGCGGCGCTCTGGGGCCGGTAACTAGGTTTGTGCCGGGGGCTTCCTCCGGGGCTCCCCGGGCTGTGCAGAGTGTGAGATAGGAGTGCCAATTTGGGGACCTCGCCTGTTAAATTTCTGCTTGTCCTTGACACTAGGGCCCATTTACCACCGTACCCGCAGGTGACTCTTCGCTCTTCTCGTCTCCTAGTCTGCGATTTCAGAGAGCAGCCCTCGGCGGGAAATTGTCCGGTTCCCCACCCTCATCCTGTCCGCTCCCTCCGCCCCCCCACGCCCCTTGTGTCTTGGATCCCTGCTGTCTCTCTCTCTCTCTCCTTTCTCTGGAACGGGCCAGGGCAGTAACTGGATGCCCGGGGTTAAATGGTGCAGGAGCACAGACGCGGAGGAGTCCCCGGGATTTTCCACATCCCTGCCTCTCCACCCACACCCCGGCCGCAGGGGTCCAGTTCCGACTGACCCAACCCTCCACTTTCTCTTTGCAGGCGAACTGTGCGTGAACGCGCCTGCGGGGGACTTGGCCATCGGTGCACCGGAACCCGGGGAGGAAGAGCCTGCAGCGCCCCATCCCCACCCCCTCCACCACCATTTCGGGGACCCCTCAGGGAGTGGTTTTGGGGTTCCCACTGACTTCTAAGAAGGACGCGTGCCCTTCTCCGACCCCAGCTCGGGCGGCCACCTGTCTTTGCTGCGGTGACCTTTCTCCCATGACCCTGCGGTGCCTCGAGCCCTCCGGGAATGGCGCGGAAGGGGCGCAGAGCCAGTGGGGGACCGCGGGGTCGGCGGAGGAGCCGTCCCCAGAGGCGGCGCGGCTGGCGAAGGCCCTGCGGGAACTCAGTCACACAGGTAGGGAGCGGACCCGTCGCGATGCGTGCGAGAAGGGGGCGCCTCCCGGGAGACGCGGATGGGGCTGTGCTGGCGAGGCTGGGGAGCAACCGCTTCCCGTTCCCGCCGCGGGGCAGGCGGCTCGCGGGGAGGATGCCGCCCGGCTCTGGATCCTTGGGAATGCGAAAGGAAAGTGGTTTCTGAGGGACTCCAAGGCCTAGAGGAGGGCAGAGCTCGAGGAGGGCTCCTTGGAAATCGACTCTTAGGGCGCTGGCACTTTAGCTATTTTCCGCGGCTGCTTGAGGGTCGGCACTCGGGCTCGGACCCTCTGGAGGTATTGCCCGGCGCCTTTCCTGTCCGCGGGGTGCGAGGGCAGCGAGTGGGCGCTGCGCTGCCCGCAGCTTCAGCTGCATCCGGCTCCCGGGCCCGGCAGCCGCTACAGCCTGGAATCTTGGCAGCCAAGTTCAGGGGCCGACAGATTGCCGCGCAGGCGACTGCCGCAGAGCCAGGAGGAGAGCGGACTGCGGGGCCCCAGCCGAGCCTGGCCTCACTGGTGTCTCGGGGCAGCCTTGCGCTTTGCGCGGCTCTCTATCGTGTCTCGGCATCTGAAAGAAGACAAGATGGGGGCGGTGGGGGGGGGGGCGGGTTCTGGCAAACCTTGTGCAAGCTTTCAAAATCGGGACTCTCAAAGCTTACGTTTGGGGCAGAGGTGAAGTTTTGGTAGAGGTAGGGGAGAGGAAATAGTTCTTCACTTGTGGTTCCGGTCTTTCCTTGCGGGCCAAGGGCTTTCCCTGCGCGCGAGGAACCGGCAGATTGCAGGTCCCCGAACAGTTTTTTTGAGGTAGGGGGTGGGGAGCATTGTTCAAACGTTTAATATGCAAGATGTCGCTAAGTCGCTTTTGAAAACAGGATGGGAGATGGAACTGGCAGGTCGAACCGAGAATGCCAGGGAAACCGACGGTTGTGATTGGATTTGAATTAGGGCGAAGTCCAAGAGAAGAAGATTGTAAACTTGAAGTACTAATGATCCATTGGGCTTTCTCTCATTTCTCAATGGCTGATAAGGTAGTTGCAGTCAAAACAGCAGACAGAAGCTACGGTACTAGAACTGTTCTTTTAAAATAGCGGTGCTTTCCAGGGCTTTGAAAAGAGATATAGATTTGGGAAGGGTGGAGGTGGACACCAACCAGCCAAAAAGTTGTTGCTTTTAATTTTGTTGGCATTAACTGAAGTTGGGTTTTCCATTTTTTCTGGGGCATGGATTTTCTAATTTCTGACTTATTTAATGTACATTAAATCTTTGATTTCACTTGAAAAGTATCATGCCTGCTCAGCCAGCGTGTCATATTACAACCATTCTTTTATGTGTTAGAAAATCTTAAGAGTTCAAAGAACAGCTACAGAAAGTTACTTTTTAAAAAAGAAAGCTGGCTTGCAGTTTGTTCAGAAAGTTAAATGGACCCACGTTTTCAGTAAATTTCTACAGAATGTATTTATGGTAGCCTATGGTAAACTTTCACACACTTCTATTTAAAAAATTATCTATAATAACTATTTAACCCTCTTTTCTTTTTCTTTTTGAACAAAAACCCCAGGTTGGTACTGGGGAAGTATGACTGTTAATGAAGCCAAAGAGAAATTAAAAGAGGCACCAGAAGGAACTTTCTTGATTAGAGATAGTTCGCATTCAGACTACCTATTAACAATATCTGTTAAGACATCAGCTGGACCAACTAATCTTCGCATCGAATACCAAGATGGGAAATTTAGGTTGGACTCTATCATATGTGTCAAGTCCAAGCTTAAACAGTTTGACAGTGTGGTTCATCTGATCGACTACTATGTTCAGATGTGCAAGGATAAGCGGACAGGCCCAGAAGCCCCCCGGAATGGCACTGTTCACCTTTATCTGACCAAGCCACTCTACACGTCAGCACCACCTCTGCAGCATCTCTGTAGACTGACCATTAACAAGTGTACCAGCACCATCTGGGGACTGCCTTTACCAACAAGACTAAAAGATTATTTGGAAGAATATAAATTCCAGGTATAAGTGTTTCTTTGTTTTCTAAACATGCCTCCTATAGAATATCTCCGAATGCAGCTATGTAAAAGAGAACCAAATCTTGAGTGACGGCTCTGGATAACTCCGCGGAATTCTAAGACCAGCTGAAGTCAATCTGATTTAATTGTATGACAAGGTAGCTAGGTATTTAAAGTTTTCCCCACATGTTTTCAACTTGCGGGATGCTTCCCTTCCTAAGGCTGACCAAGACCAGTTGATCCTTTTAAGTTAAGAATAAAATGTCCCAAGTAAAGGCTGAAGGAACACTTTCTCAGAGCTCTCACTTTCTGAGGTTCGTTTGTGTTAGGTGAAAAGTCCCAGCACTGGTAGGAAAGAGCTCCACTTAGGAGTGCCGAAGAAGTGGAAGGAACGAAACTGACACAGGCTTAACTTCAGTTCTGTGTGCCTGGTGATCAGAGTATATTTTAGGACATTTGATATTTTGCATTCTGATGTAGTTAGGAGATTTGTTAAACAGATATGCTTGTGAGTATTTATCCTTCATTTTATGCAATTAACCAAATCAGCCAAAAAAAGTGACCATGAAATCCTATATTTGTCTTTTTACTACATGTATGAACTCTCTCATGAATGAGTACTGTAGTAATCCTCTTCAAGGGAGCCTTATTTCAGAAATATTTCAAACTGGTGCAAATGGAAAAGACTTCTTTTCCTTTAAGGCTAAAGACAAGAATGTCATGCTATACAGGTGCAACTCAATTCCTGTTAATAAAACCATGTAGATAGAGACATTTTACCCTTTGAAACAGCTGTGTCCCATAACCTGTTGCCATTGATTTTTTTGGAAATGGCTTTAGGAATTTCCAAGTGGTCTAACCATAGACATTAGTAGTTGTCTCCCTTCTACCATGTAGAATACTTTGACTTAATTTTCTTCCAGATATAGGGGGATACATGCCTGCTTTTCAAAGTGTTTATTTACTGCTGTTACTATTTGATTAGAATGTATTAAATAAAAAAAAATGGACTTTCACAAGTTTCACTTATTACTTTGAATACGCTTTCATGGTAATAGAGGGTTGCCATAAAAACTTACATCAAATGAAATAAACCAAATATTGAGCCAGAGGTAGAACGTTACTTGCCCTTCTCTAAAGTTATGGGTCACACTTGCCCTTTGCGTTTTAGAAAGCATGGTTTAGAAATTCCCAAGAGTTGCCAAGTGGCCTGGTCTTTACAAGTTGAAAAGGCATAACACTAATATCCTTTGTGTGTCCAAAATACCTGGTTTAGAGACCAGGAAATTGTGACACAGACTCTTGTAGGTTGAAGAGGCACAATACAAAATAAGAGTTTTACGGACGTTTTTTGGCCACCCAGTCTCACGACTGTTGCAAATGCATCATTTTTCTGGACTCCAGACATGATTCATTTTGATACCTTTGAAAAAAAAATGTCCTGCTTAATTGCATACTATAGCGTGTCACTGGGAAGGTGAGCCTAGTATGTCATGTGTGTGCCCCAAGCAAATTAGCACATGAGATATAGATTAGAGTAAAACCTGCTTATCGCATATCACAAAAATCTGAATATTTTCATAAGCTCTTAAAAACCGGTTTTGTGACTGGAAGGAAAACAACTATGCATGTCCAAACAGCAGAGCCAAGCACAAAAGATTGCTAGGTGTGCCTTAGGAAGGATTTATTTGTGGTCTAAATTTTACAGAAGAGCTAGAATTTGAGTATCTGGTCTCTGGTGGGAAGATCACCTTCTCATTAGGATGTTCAGCATCTCTGCTTTCTGTATCCCCTTTTTCCACTGACAACAATTGTGTAGTGTGGGACGTTTGACTTTGCTGGCAAACCTTTTACGTGATCGGTGCCAAGGGGCTTTGTGAAATTTCCTTAAGGCCTTTTTCATTTCTGTTCTCATTGTTTCAAACACTCTGCTACTTCTCAGTTCCCGAGAGTTGGATACATAGTGGGGTGTGAGTACCTGGGGGCATTGTGGCAAGTTCTTGGTGGCTACAAGTGACTGATTATGAGAAAACCAGAGGACAGCAAAGACATCTCTGGGTTGGGCTGTGGCACTATTACTACCTTATGTTTCAATTTTCCCTATTCCAAGTAAGTTGATAAGCATCAGGAAACAGCCCCCCCCCCCTTTTTTGTTTGTTTTGTTTTGCTGGGTGTGGTTGTTTTTACAACTACTAGCACCATGGATGTATTGAGGTTATTCTTGTGTGCCAGATGCTTGCTCAGCGTTTTCTGTGTATTATCTCATTTAATCTTTACACTGAGCAAAGTACAGTGATTATAGGAGGTATGCCTTCTAATTTGTGAGTGAGGCCGCCTTCCAGGAACATCCTAGTCATTTTTATTCCTGGAGAGGAATTATGAAGAGCAAATTGCCACTGTTTCTACATTGATCCAGATGAACAAGTTAGAGCAGTCTATAAAAGAAACCCTCAGCCTTTTTACTGCTGCCTCAACCGGAAAAGTATAGGTATCTTAATTAGCATTGTGCTCTGTGGGGTTCGAGTCAGCTTCATCTAGTGGTTTTTTTCCTAGTGTGGGGATGGGTCAGGAGGGGGTTAACTTTTTTTACTTGGTGACTGGTAAATGATGCCCGTTACCAATTATTAGTCACCCCATTTTTACATATTGGCCAACAAAAAAGTTAAGGTTGTATGCTTATCCTCCACAGAATCAGAAAAAATATCCTATGTTTTCTTCCCATGAAAGGTGATTTGGGGCATCAGTAAGGGATTGTATTATTGTCATTGTTGTTGTAGAAAACAGTATACAGGACTGATAGAATTCCATGGACTTAAAATATTTTAGTGAGAGTTTCCATTCTGAGCAGAGTTGAGGTGGTAGAGTTTTTCCTTCCATGGGGACTGCTTTTTAGGGACTTGGAGCTTTTTTAAAGGGCTTTGGGCAGCGGAGAAAAGGCAGTTAGTTCAGCTTATGAGCTGAGAGGTCTTTTCTGGCGTGTCAGTAAGAAACTCTTGACTTCATAGCAATTATGTAATCCAAATAGGTAACAGAATGGGACAGTTGTTTGGGAGTGTTTATTTTCTTGGGAAGGATTTTCTCTGCTTTTAGAAAATTGTACCCCGGGAGGAGGGTAGGAGGCAGACACGTCATCAAATAATCCACGGGATGGAATGTCCTGGGACCAGGCCGTGCCCTTCTCCGCTGAGGGTTTAGGCCCAGGGGAGTGGGGGTTGAATGGCCGTGGTGACATCTAACAGCTGGGCTGAGGCTTCTCCTGCACCCGAGACGGTGTTTCTCGCCTTTGGAGCAAAAAAGTGTTGGCGTTCATTCTAGGCCTTTCATTGACTAAGTGGCCCTGTATTCTCCTCTCCCAGTGTTTCCACTTCCTAGAATAAAGCTTGAAACCACTTTTCAGATGCAGTAATTTGGTTGTGTCATTTTGCTGAGGAGGACACCCAGCCCCGGGGCCGTCAGGAGATGTGTGTGCACACGTGCACCGAGACACACCATCCACCCAGCGGGTCAAGGGCGGAGTCCACGTTGGCACACAGCTGCTTTCCTCTCAGATTTGGTATTTGTAAGAGCAGCACCCTGCTGCCCTGGCTCTCAGTGGTCACTACTTTTCTTTGGTGACTGTCAGCCCTACAGTTCTTTAAACCTTGGGTTTTTCTTTGGGATTTAGACAGCCAGCCTTGGGAAGACTCTGGGTGGGGGTGGGGGGGTAATTTCCAGGTCTTGACTTCTTCCACCAGAAGAATGGGTTCCTGCTGATTTTTACGATGCCTTGATTCTCATCAGAGTTTTGCATTACTTTTTAACTCAGCGTTTCTAATCTACTTGCTGGTTTAAAGTAGAAACCCTGCCATCCATGCTGTTTTGTGATCTCATTTTTGCTTCTGCCAGAGGTGACTCATGCCCAGGAATTGGCGATGCCCCGTGGCTGCCTACCCTCCCAGCCTCACCAGGGGAGCCATCCTTTCTTTTGTCTGCTCTTGGGCCTAATGACTCAGTTCATTCTTGCCTCACTTTCCCTCTTTTGTATCTTGAAGTTGCCCTGTTTGCTGATCAGATCCAGCCCTGCTGGCCAGATTATGTAAATTCCAATGAAAACAGCTAATTACCATCTCTTGAGTAATTGAATGATTTAGACTCCGTAAGCTTAAATCTGTCTCTTCATCTCATTCTTTGCTTCCTTTCAGGTTTTGAAACAAGTAGCCAGCCCCAAATGCCACATTTGGTCATGTGCATGTTTCTTATCTTTTTATGTGAAGTATCAGGAGCTGTTTCTTCACTACGTTGCCCTTCATTTGAATGGAAGGGCAATGCCTGCCGTTCCACGCCTTCTGGGTTTCTCTCCATAAAAATGATTCTGTGATAGTTTCATTTCACTCTCCTATGTAGGCAGGGTTTTCTTGTATTCTCATCTTCGCATATTTTTGATATTTCTAATTTTTTCCCCTATGTGGCTTGAGTTCAGGTTTCTTTAACTTTATTACTAAAGTAAAGTAACAGCTGTTGCCACAGTAGCTTCTTAAAAGCCCGAGAGTCCCAAACGGCTAGATAGTATTTCTGCTGAAATCATGGAGCAAAACTATATAGTCTTCTTACCCCTTTGGGAACTTTGTCAACGAGAGAGGCTGGATCACACGAGTGTTGTCACAGAGAAGGGGTCACATCAATAAATATCCACAGTGCCATAAAGATAAAACTGCTTTCACAGGCAGCCCTCACTCAGAGTTGCATCCTTAACATAGGAACTCTGACTTGCCCTAGGGATGAGGAGCGTATTTTGTGGAGTGTTATTACACATGTGGTGCTGCCTCTGTGAGAAGCAGAGAGAGGGGGAAAGCCAGCCAGAATCCTAGTGAGAGGGAAGGAAATACTGCCAGCTGCCTTCCTCTTCTGTCTAAGCATACATACCACCCAAGGAGCCCCTTTCCTATGGCAGAGAGAGTGAGGCTTCATCACAGAACGCCATAACATTTATAGCTCCCCAGTTTCCAACCATGTTAAGACAAAAACTTATATTTTGCTAAATGGTTTTTCCTTCTGTTAGTTTGGTATGCTTTTTCCTGTTTAGGTTTTGGTCCAGAGAGCTGCTGTGATCTTAAACATATAGGAAAATATTGTCCGTGTTTATTTCTACCCAGAGGAGTTGTCTGATTTCCCATTTTAACATGCCGTCTGCCATCTTTTTAAAAGTTGAAATATAGCTCATGTCCAATGTTTCGTTAGTTTTAGGTGTACAGCATAGTAATCTGATGTTTGAATACATTTTGAAATAATCACCACACGTCCAGTGACCATGTCCCGATACCAAGTCATTAGAGTGCTATTGACGGTATTCCTTATGCCCCATTTTACATGCCCTTGACTTAGTTTAAAACTTGAAGTTTGTACTGTTTAATTCCCTTCACCAGTCCTGCCCGTCTCCCTCCACCTGTTTGTTCTCTGTATCAATAAGTCCATTTTCATTTTTTGTCTGTTTCATTTTTAGATTCCAAATATAAGTGAGGTCATATGGTATTTTTCTCTGACTTATTTCACTCAGTATCATACCCTCAAGGTCTATCCATGTCAAAAATGGTAGGATTTAATTCTTCTTTTTTTAATGGCTGAGGAATATTCCCTTGTATGTTTATATACCATATCTTTACCCATTCATCTGTGGGGTGGACACTTAGGTTGCTTCCGTATCTTGGCTGTTGTAAATATACTGCAATGAACATGCAGATGCACATAATCTTTTCAGTTTAGTTTTTTGTTTTCTTTAGGTAAATAATCAGGAGTGGAATTGCTGAATTGTATGGTAGTTCTAATTTTTTCAGCAGTGTCCATACTGTTTTCCAAACTAGCCAGTTGTCAAATGTAAAATGCAGCATTTTACATTCCCACCAACAGTGCATAAAGATTCTTTGCTCCATATCCTTGCTAACATGCTATTTGTTGTATTTTTTGATGATGGCCAGCCTGACAGGTATGAGGTGATATCCTGATTTGCAGTTCCCTGATAACTAATGATGTTCAGCATCTTTTTCACGTGTCTGTTGCCCATCTCTATGTCTTCTTTAGAAAAATACCTGTTCAGGTCCTCTGCCCACTTCCCCCTCTGCCATTTGATGAACTTGATCCTTCTTAGGTTTCCTCTTCTTAGGTTGCCTCTTCTCTATTTTCAGGTGTGGCCATTAATTCTATATTTGTTCAGAAAGTATGTTTATATTTTTACATATTTGTTTAGGGCATCTGTTCAGTTATCTGCTGGAAAAGGGGGCAGAGAGAAGGGGGATAATTGAAACCCATCAGCACATCTGTAGCAGTTTCAGCTTTCTCTCTATTGTCTCAAATGCTAGAACCACTGACAGAAAAGTCAACTGTTCTCTCATCTTATTTTCCTGCTTAGGGATTCCGTGAGTTCAATTATGGGTATGTCATTTGTAGACTGAAATCATCCCTGGTGGGAGTATTTACACCACAGAAATTGGCAGACACTAGAAATTAAAGCTTTTTACCTTCCCTGATTTAACAACACACCATTGATAAGGTGTGTTAATTGAGACCTCATAGAGTAAGGTCAGTTTATTTGTATTCTTTGTATTAAGCCCAGCATTTAGAGCAGAATAAGAAATGAACAATTTGGGGAATGAAATTTTTTCATGGGTACCTGTGCCAATCTTATATTGGAGTATACTGCCTACTGCTGGTAGATCTGCCAGTCTCTTGGTTCAGGGTCTTTACCTAGTGACACAGTAATATTTGTGGACATCCTTTCAGAGTTTATTAGTAGGGAAGGATAGGACATTCTCAAAGTCGCATGACCAGGCTGTATAGTAACTTTTGTTAGCTTTAACAGATCGGGGTCTCTCTTTGTTTCTAGCTTCATTCATTCATTCGGTCATTTCATTATTTAATTTCCTTCTTCCTTTCCTCTCTCCTTGCCTCCTCCTCTGCATTCCTCTGTCCCTCTTGTGTTTCTTTCTGCCAACATGTGTTAAGTGCCTACTGTATTATTTACCAGAAATACAAAAGATTAAAAAAAAAAACAAGTTCTTGCATCACAGGATTTCTTATAGCTTAAGGGAAGGGTTGAAGGAAGAGGAACTAACATGTATTAAACCATCAGATATGTTTTCTGCCTTATACTGTATGTATTGTTGTCCCATTTAACCCTGCCAACAGACTGGTAAGGTATGTATTTCCCCATTTATTGAAAATGAAACTGAGGCTTGGAGAGAGAGAGAATATCCTGCCCAGTAAACGGGGAAGTCATGGGTCAAATCCAGGATTTTGTTGGACTCTGAAGCCAGTTCTGCCTCTCAGGAGACCATGTTGTATAAACTCTTTAACTACATGAACAGTTTACTGTGAAACACCATGATAAAGACAATAATAATTAATTGTGGACCAGGTGCCATCAACCTGCTTTGAAGGATTAGAGAAGGCCTTGGAGGAAGGTACCTTGTGTCTGAGTATTAAAGGGTGGAAAGGAGGGACTTCCCTGGTGGTCCAGTGGCTAAGACTCCATGCTTCCAATGCAGGGGGCCAGGATTTGATCCCTGGAGAAGGAAATGGCAACCCACTCCAGCATTCTTGCCTGGAAAAATCCCATGGACGGAGGAGCCTGTTAGGCTACAGTCCATGGGGTCGCAAAGAGTCAGACACAACTGAGCAACTTAACTTTCTGGAAACTAGATTCCATATGCTGCAACTAAAGACCCTGCAACTAAGACCTGGCAGAGCCAAATAAATAAATATTAGGGAAAAAAAAACACCCCGAAAAACTATGAAAGTGGAAAGGAGTCTTTAGACCCCTTGGTGAGGAAGGTTTCTCCTAAAAGGTTGAAGAAGAGGTAGAGGTGAGTTGGTCAGGTCTTGTAGACTTTGCTGAAATGCTCAGATTTTATCTGGAGGGCGGTGGATAAAAGTTTTTTAAATGGGGGGGTAACCAAACTAGGTTTGTATTTTGTATAATCCCTCTGGAGGGGCCCTTTGGAAATGACTTGGAACAAAGCTAGAGTGGAGTTAAGGAGACAACTTAGATGTGATGGGGTGGGAAGGAGGCGGGGCTTGGGAGAAGATTATGGGGAGGGTGCAGATATCGCCTCCCTCTCCTTGTCTGCAGGCTCACATTTGCCCTTGATTTGGGGCTTTTGGGTCCCCCAAATGCATGCTTCCATTTGAAGTCCAGCTTCCACGCCAGGCAGGCTGAGGTAAGTGACAGATTTGCATTGTCAGGAAAGGATGGTGTGATGCTACAGTGTAGGAACCTTGAACTAGCACTTGTAAAACTTAGGGTCCACTTCTGGTTGTTTGACCTCGGGTTGAATACTGAATCTCTTTAGAGCCTCCTGGTGGCTTCCTGCTTTTTGATTCCTTCCTCTGAAGTACCCAAATGCCCAGATGTCGGAGAAATCTCTCTTCCATTGGGGTGGGAGTGGCCTGAGGTGGGGCAAGCTCTGCCTTCCTATGGAGTCTGTTTCGACTTAAATTGTAGTGTACATTTTGCCTCTGTGCCATAATATATTTTCATTTATTAAAAAAAGCAACACCCTCTTAACTCTGCACTTTTCACAACTGGAGTCAGCTGACTCCATTTTTATCCTAGTTAGAAGCATTTTGTGTTTCCTCTTGGCTGTGGATCTTTGCATGTGTGTGCGTGCTCAGTCACTTCATTCATGTTCCAACTCTTTGCCACACTATGGACCATATTCTCCAAGGTCCATGGGAGTCTCCAGGCAAGAATACTGGAGTGGGTTGCCTTGCCCTCCTCTGGATCTTTGCACACTACTCTATAATCGTAGAGTCTGGACTTGGGTTTTTAGATCTTGATTGTGATGGAGAGGAATTTGATGTGTGTCAGCCATAATCACAGTAACTACCTGGGTGAATTTTCATTGTCAAGGGACCTGTAGGTCTGCCTGTGCTCTGCTTTCTGGCCAACATAGTACATGTGCTCCCAGAAAATTGTGGGCAGAGGATACTCTTTCACAAGTCATTTTTCCCACTCACATAGATACTCTTTCACAAGTCATTTTTCCCACTTACATAGATTTTGGTCATTTCCGATTGACCCTTAATGGAGGAGGAAGTCATTGACTTTTATGATTCCTTTTCTTTGTCAAACAATGTATTAAAAGGAAAGAAAGAAATTGGCAAAGCATGAAGGAAATTTTTGGACTCACTGGTTTAATGACAAGAATCCTGGAGCATGAATAATCCTGCTCCAATCTATTAATATCATTGTGCATATTTGGATTTTCCCAGATCTGTTTTAAAGTGGGGCAAACCTCTGGTCTTGAGAGTCTAGGAGGGCAAGAGTGTGCAGAAGTCACTGGCAGAGGTTCAGCGCTGAGCCTGTTCATGACTGAAAGCTCCCATGAAATTCAGTTTGAAGCTGCACTGGGTAGGCATGAGATTCATTATGTTCAGGGCAGGACAGTAAGGCAGCCTTTCTATAACCAACCAGCCCTTGGGCTTCCAGGGGACTGGGAAAAGCTGGAACATTTAGTAATACCAGGTATTGCATCTGACACTTTACAAGTGTGACCTCAGTTAGTGCCCCCATCAAACCTTTGAAGTAGATTCTGTTTTTATCTCCTCTTTAGAGACAAGAGGATTGACAGTTAGGTTGATTTAAGAGGCAGAACTGATATTTGAACTTAGGCCCATCTAATTCCCAAATCCATGCTTTTATTCACTCTTCTCTCCTTTTTCTGAGTAAGCTTACAATGCTTTTAACTTCTGAGGCCTGCAGCCAGAATGTACGTCAATGATGTATGCTGAGTCATATACCTTTTAGTCATATGTAGTTAATATTAAGAGTGCTACGACCTTGCCAAATTTGTAATGATAGTATTATTAGGACTTTGATTTCAGGTGTCCCTCATAGCTCAGTTGGTAAAGAATCACCTGCAATGCAGGAGACCCCGGTTCAATTCCTGGGTTGGGAAGATTCCCTGGAGAAGGGATAGGCTACACACTCCAGTATCCTTGGGCTTCCCTGGTCTCAGCTGGTAAAGAATCTGCCTGCAGTGTGGGAGACCTGGGTTGATCCCTGGGTTGGGAAGATCCCCCGGAGAAGGGAAAGGCTACCCACTCCAGTATTCTGGCCTGGAGAATTCCATAGACTGTAGTCCATGGGGTCGAAAAGAGATGGACATGACTGAGCAACTTTCACTTTCACTTTCAGGACTTTGATTTTAGAAGTAACACAAGATCTTCCAGGCCCTGGGCATCCATATTAGAAGGATCCTTTACATCTGAATTTATACCTTTCCTCTCTTCCTCTGGTGGCTCAGATGGTAAAGCGTCTGCCTACAATGTGGGAGACCTGAGTTCAATCCCTGGGTCAGGAAGATCTCCTGGAGAAGGAAATTGCAACCCACTCCAGTACTCTTGCCTGGAAAATCCCGTGGACGGAGGAGCCTGGTAGGCTATAGTCCATGGGGTTGCAAAGCGTGGGACACCGACTGAGTGACTTCACTTTCACTTTCTCTTCCTCTTAATCTCCTTTAGGGCTCTTTCCAAGGCAACCATAACACACCATCTCTTCCCTATTACCCTTTTCCTTTCTCTGGAGGTAAATTATAGAAATAATGTGTCAGTCATAATAAACTAGGTTATGCTGCAAAACAAACAACCCCAAATTTTCCTAGGCTGAAAACAGCAAAGGTCTGCTTCTTAACACAGATTTCTCTGCTCATCCATGTGTCACCAGAGCAACTCTTCTCTTAGTCATCCTGGAACCAAGGCTGGCAAAGCTGCCACCTCCTCCAACGTGGCGGAGGCCAGTGGGAAAGGAGAAATCTGAGAATGTCTTGTTAGCATTTAAATGCTGTCACTTCTACTGTCAGTTCATTGGCCAGAACTCTGCAGAATGGAGCCACCCAGCCACAAGAGGGCCAGGCAGTCCAGTCCTCCTCTGTGGGACGGGGAGAAAAACAGACAAACCTAGTGAGCAGCAGTAATCACCACCACCTATTTCCTGTTGTGTATACCTTGCTTCTTTTCTCTTCTCCCTGGCTCGACTAATTTGACCTCAGGCAAACTTTATAGGACACACATAACCTCCTTAACTCGATTCCTCCTTCCTCTTTGTCTTCCAAAACAAGTGCTGCAAAAATAAGTTTTCTCTTTCCTTTGTGTGATCCATTTGTAGACCAAAAGGAAAGGTCTTCAATCCATATAATTGAAGTGAAATTATACATATTAAAAGCTGGGCAAAAAGTACTATACATACAATAAACAAGACAACAAGGATTTACTGAATAGCATAGGGAATTACAGTCAATATCTTGTAACAACTTATAATGCAATATAATATGCAAAAAAAAAAGCCCCCCAAAATAAAAACCCAACCCTGAATCACTATGCTGTGCACTTGAACCTAATGAAAATTAACAGTCTGTGTGCTGTGCTCAGTCGTGTCTGACTCTTTGCAACCCCATGGTCTGTAGCTCACCAGGCTCCTCTGTCCATGGGCTTTTCCAGGCAAGAATACTGGAGTGGTCACCATTTCCTTCTCCAGGGGGATCTTCCTGTCCTGCGGATGGAAACCACATCTCTTGCGTCTCCTGCATTGGCAAGCATATTCTTTACCACTGCGCCATTTGGAAAGCTCAAATTTACTTCAATTAAAAAAAAAAAAAAAGCTAGGGCTACTATGTTTTGCTGTTGAAATAACCAGCAGTTTTTTCTGATCTTCCACCAATATCTCTCTGGGCTTTCACACCCTGCTAAAATTAAACTTGTCTTTCTTCTAGTGTTAATATTCAAGGTAAATAATACTCACATTCACTTCTGATTACCCTTTTGCTTATTTGGTAATATTGGATGAGTACTGAATAGTATTATTTTCTACCAATTTTCAATTAAACATGGAGCCATTCTGGCATGTTACAGATCAAATAAACTTTTGTATGATCACCAAATGTTAACTGGCTTCTGAGGGAAATTGCATTTTAAATTCCAGACAACTGGTTTGCAAACCTTGCTTTAGAATGCAACCTATTTTTAGGTTGAGGTCTTTTTATATAGCATATTTGTGTGTAATCACAATACCAGAATTGCTGTTTTAATGGACAGTTATCTCCTACTGCATTTATGGATGATCTTTGAAAAAATCAGAATATGTGACACGTCCTCAACGTAAACTTTACGAGCACAATATTTTCTTTTACACTCCATTTCATATCTTCTCCACTAACCCATATTAGAAACAGTAATCTTTGCCTGCTCCCTCTTCATATTTATCTCTTTCATTTATTTGATCATTCATTCACTGCATCATTCAACAAATACTTACTGAGCATCTGCATGTGCCAAGCAGGAGGCAAGGTCCTGGAGAAAGTTAAAACAGTCTCTACCCTCAGGGAGATTGCGGTAGTGGGGACACACACGTGCCAGCAATTAGAATACAATACAGTAATCAATATAAAGAGTATGAATTGATACAAGAGTAGTGGAAGCTGAGGTGAAACACCTGGGTCTGCTTAAAGATGTCAGGAAGGCATCAGAGAGGAGCTGGCTTTTAACCACTTAAGCAGTTGGCCTGACTGACAAGGAGGTCGAAGGAGTTCCAAGGGGAGAACGGACCATTGTGGGTAGAGTTTCAAATGCAAAAGAGACAATCCAGGTGGGGATAAGCCTGAGTTGGCGAGCAGAGAACCGACCAAGGGCTTGTCCTGCCTTTCAGAAAAGTTTATTTTTTACTTGGGAAGCATGGGAACCATTGAAAACTTTTGAGCAGGAGAATGACAGCATCAGATTTGAGGCAATGAGGAGGCTGGTCCCGTTGGGCATGACCCTAGATCAGGGCTTCTTATTCCAACTTTGGACTTGCAAGAGATCTGTGGATAGAAAGCTTGGGATCTGTGAACTTGGATAGGGGAAAAAAAATAACATTGTCACTAACCTCTAACTGAAATTGAATATTTTTTTTCAAATACAAATCTGGGCAACAGATCACAGTAGAATTAGCAGAAGAAATGAGTTTATCACCAACAGAAATAAGGTATTTTGATACAATAATACAGTTGTTGCAGATATCTCAAAATATCCTTTGCACTTTTCACTAAACAAATACTACTGTAGCTGTTAGACCCACAACAACTACATTGTGTCATTTAATGAATTAATAAAGAACTATGTATATTATTGGGGCTTCCCTGGTGGTTCATATGGTAAAGAATCTGCCTGCAAATTAGGAGACCCAGGTTCGATACCTGGGTAGGGAAGATCCCGTGGGGAAAGGAATGGCTACCCACTCCACTATTCTTGCCTGGAGAATTCCATGGACAGAGGAGCCTAATGGGCTACAGTCCATGGGGTTGCAGAGTCAGACAGAACTTAAGCATAATTTAACATACACATTTTTAATAGAATTCAGCTTTTGTGATTTGTGTTTAATTTCATAATGTAAACACAGTATTCTGAGGTGGAATCCACAGTCTTTGCTGGACTGCTGAAGGGATCAGAAAAGGTCAGAACTCATGGACCAGGGGAAGGTGACTGTGGGGAGGTCATTGCAGCCTCAGGCAGTGGTGAGGAGGCGGTGAAGGGGGAGAATTTGTGGGAGATTCTGGAGACAGAGTGAGCTTTATTTGAGACATAAAGCAGAGGGACAGATCTGCATGTACCATACATTCCCCATGAGGTTTCTGGCTATAGCAGGATGCTTCCTATTGCTTATTACGTACCACTTCCTTCCCATTACTATGGTTTTGCAGCTCTTATATTTTTACCAAAGTCCACATGCAGCGTGGTTCAAAAAGCCAAGGAGTATGGAAAGACAGAAGGAAAAACAACCATCCCTTGTTCCCCTCCTCTCTGCCGGCCAGCCTCACAACTTTTTGAAATCTTAAAGTGGTATCTTCTCTCCCTAGATGGCAAATTCTGTGCTGGTAGTGCCTTTTAATTCCCATATTATGTTTTTCATTTTAGGTGTTGAATAAGTGACTGATAGATTCCAAAGGCACTTTCTGTTTCAAGGTCACTGTATACATCAGGTATACCATACAGTAGTTATAGAAGTTATACCAACAGTGACACTCTAGGAAATGGTTCTTTCCCCTCAATTCCCATATTTTCTGTCAGTTGTCTTCATATGAAATAACACAGAACATGCAAATAAAAATTCCATTTACTTAGGCTATCTGGCTTTTTTGTGAACATGAGTTTAACATGCTGATGGGTTAAATAACCTTATGTAATCATAAACCAGAAATTGAGAAGGTGGATTTGAAATTTCCACTCATTACTTTTTTGGGGGTTGGGGGATGTTACTTTCTTGGTATACGTGTGTGTGTGTGCATGTGTACATGCACACATGTGATCAGTTTGACTCTTTTAGACCCTATGGACTGTAGTCCACCAGTCCATGGGATTTTCCAGGCAGGAATACTGGAGTGGGTTGCCATTTCCTCCTCCAGGGGATATTCTTGACCCAGGGATTGAACCCATGTCTCCTGGGTCTCCTGCATTGGCAGGTAGATCTTTACTGACCACCCCCCAGGAAGCCTATTACTCTCTTGATAGCAGTGGTTAATTTCAGTGTTGTTGCCCAAGTTGTAGACTACAGATGGAGTTGCCACTGAGCCCTTGGATTGGCTGGCTAAAATTCCTTGCCATGCTTCTTGTGGGGTCCAGGAATGTATAGTTTTGTGGTCTGATATATTTTGATGGTTGCCAGATAAAATTGATGTCTGGCATTTTTTCTAGGAAAAACACATTTAGACATTTCCAAGTTGATTTGTAGGAACTTAGTGTTATTAGAATTTTGTGGCAGAACTTTTACTCAAGTGGCAGAAGAAATAAAAGAACTTCAGTTTTGAGGGCTGTTAACAGCACCTTCCATTTAGTGCCAAAGCTGAGAAGGCTAACAAAGTAATGAATTGTTAATATGGATTTATGACAAAAATAAGCAAATATCTAGACTTTTAGGAGTTACCAATATCATAAAATACAGTTTTAGCTACTGACACTAGATTAGCTTCCAAACTTTTTTTAAAAGGCACGTTTCCCCCTTATTTCTCAATTTCTGAATTTCTCAATTCAGTAACCAGAAAGACTACTCTCAGGTTAAACCTTGAGATTTGATTCCTGTTTACTGTTCTTGCTGTTTTATTGGGGGGAGAGAAAAATGGAGAAGTGGACTGTGGAAAAGTTATCTTCTCAAGTTACAGGTGAGAATCACGGTCATTTCCTTCATTTACATTCTAAATATTTGAAGAGCAAGTTAGAGATTGTTTGTGAACAAATGAGAGGGATTACCAAGTAATATAACGAGTTAACTCTTTAAACTTACTGGCTTCCCCCTTAAACACTAACTGGCCAGATAACAAGTTTTTACTTGTTGGCACTGCAGTTAAGCCTCAGAATACTCGAAGCAAAATGACTATTTTTCAAAAACTGCTTCACTGAAATATAATTTTAGTGGAGGAACGTTTTAGATTTAGAAGAAATGTGTAAGCTACGGAACTTCGAACCCAACATTTCCAAAAGACATTTAATGAGCGGGTTAATGGAACACCAGAAGAGAGGACTCTTATGGTTAATCAAGGCAGTAAAAAACCAAGACTCATTTGCGGAGACTGGGCACAGTTGACTTTGACTTAGAGGCATGAGACCAGAAACGAAATAGCCTGACTGGATATTTCTAGGAACTAGTTAAGGGAGAATGAAAAAGACAGGAATGAGGGCAGGAAAGTGTGTCTCTTTGCCCGAGGAGGAATTTCACTTGTGAGAGTTTCTGCCCTTTCTACTTAAGAATTTTCAAACGGAACTGCTACAGGGGCTGTCTCTAAAGTCTGCGACGTGCACACGGGCTGTCGACAGGGAAGTGATCCTGGCGCCACTGGGTGATGCAGAAAAAGTTCTTTGTGTGTAGCCGGCTGCGATGCGGAGCCCAATCGGCTGCGGCCGGGGAGCTCCTCCCAGCCGCTTCCCGGCGCTGCTCGCTCGGGGCTCCTGGACCTCCTGAAATGCAGCGTCGGAAGAAAGATGTTTAGAAACTGACCGACGTCAACGTGTTTCATAATGGAAACACCCCAGATGACTGTGGAATGGAGAGTAAACGACTGTTTTGAACATTCCACTGTGTAAGCTAATGAGTTAACGTCCGTTCACGTAGGCTTAGTTATCCTGGTACAGATGAGAAGATGATTAGGCAAAGTGGCTTTGGATGACTGTCCCATAAAAGAGCATAGTTCTGTTTCTGTTCATGTACGTTTAGTATAAGCTTTTATTATTAGCTAGTCTTTCAGCTATTCTAAAAGTAACAATGTAGTTATTGTCATGATTAGAAATTGAATCTGTTCAGAAGGGTATGAAGTGAAAAGTAAAATTGCAAACCCTGCTAATCCCACTCTCTAGAGGTCACTATCATTAAAAGTTTCTTTTTTGTTCTTCCATGATTTTTTTTTAAATGCAAGATAAGCATATATTTAAATCGTTTTATAAAAGCGCACACAAATACTATGCATTCTGTTCTGCAGTTTGCTTTTTAAAATTAGTATTTCAGACCTCTCTGCAGCCAAACAGCCTTCTATATCTTTTATGGTAACAAAAAAGCTCTATATCATTCTTTTTAACATCTGTACAGTGTTTCATGATATGAACACACCATCGCTGATTTAATCAACCCCTTGTGGGCATTTAAGTTGCTTCCAGCTTTCTGCTATTGTGAAAAATGATGCAGTAAACATCACAGAATAAATCTCTACACTAGTGTTGCTGTGTATCTGTGGGAATATATATGTTGAGTAAATTTCTAGCAATGGAATTTTAGGGTGCAAGGATATGTGCGTTAACATTTTAATGGATGTTTCCAAATCATATTCCATAAAGTCAAGTCGCTCAGTCATGTCCGACTCTTTGTGACCCGATGGTTTGTAGCCTACCGGGTTCCTCCGTCCATGGGATTTTCCAGGCAAGAGTACTGGACTGGGTTGCTATTTCCTTCTCCAGGGGATCTTCCCAGTCCAGGGATCGAACCCAGGTCTCCTGCATTGCAGGCAGATACTTTACCGCCTGAGCCATCAGGGAAAGGTTGCCACAATTAATGCTTCAGGTTTAAATAAGTAACTGTCTTAAACTGGTAAGTTTGGTTGAGGGTTTTCCTTAAAAAGCTGTTTCATAATTTATAAAACAGTTTTTATAATATATGCTGTTTTATAATTTACAAACAGCATATTTAATATTCAGACCAAATAAGCCTGTCCTTTCACTGATTAAATGACCTTGAAGTTGAATTTCTGTTCCATAAAGGATGTCTCTGGACTGTGAAGTACCTACCCCTAGTCTTTAGAACCAGCAAGAAGCCAGGCCCAGCAGTCTGTAAACCTCAGACCTGGCATGACCAGAGATGTCCAGAGCTTCATGCTTTGACTGGGGCTTCTGTTAAAACAACCGTCTTGAGAAATCCTATGGCAGAATCAAAAACATTTTCTTCTGAATATATAATAATATCACCTTCAATTAGTTCTGTTCAAAAGATGTTGATTAAGCACAACTATGGTATTAAGTCCCTCCTTTAACAATCCACTGTCATCCCCACTCTTTCCTCATCCTCGTTCCCCCTCTTTTCTGTCTCTTTTTGTGTTTGTTTCTTTGCATACCAACCATGTATCCTCTGTACCTACTCATGGTACCAGAGGAGTGGCCAGTTCAAGGGACAACAAAATTGATTTCCTGCAAGTGAAAGGTGGTCCCAGAGAGGGGGTTAACTTTGCCTGTGGTTATTACCACAGTGATCCAGCACTGTATCTTGATTCAACTCCCCCATGGGATATTTGGTCTGCTTATGACACAAAATGCTAAAGCATTCCACGTATACAAAAACACTTCATTTCTTATCTTCCGTTTTAGTTTTTTAATAGTTAATACTTATTTCAGATGAAACAAAGATACAAGTCAAGTTTCGAAAAAGTTGCAATTCAAGTTATTAAGTTGTTTCATAAACAGTCATAACCCCAAATACCTTTGAGATCATAGCCAATTCTGGGAATTACAGAATTTTGACAAGTATTTTATTTCACAAATTACCTGTTTTTTGGAAAATGGCCCTTTCAAAACCCAGCTCTTTCACTCTTGAAACATCTTAAACAAAGGCACAGTCACTTTAGAAGAGGATTTAGCTGTCAGGAAAAAGAGGGAAACAACCAAACTAAATTAAATTTCCCATTTAAGGTCTGAATCTCAGTGACTTTGTAAGCTGCTTCATTATCATTCAGGGACTTAACACCTTGAAGGAAGTAAACCAACAGGCATAGAAAAGCTGTCTAATCAAAATTCTTAATTTCTAACTCTCAATTTCCCAGTAACACATTAGAAGCTAGCAGGAAGAGAGAGGAGGTGAAATGTGTTGTTTTATGTTGTCCCTAAATAGAATGTTCTTCCCAACTGGCAGGAAGCACCTGGGGGATTACTTGCTTTAGAAATTTGGAAATGTTTTTGAAATAAGAAGGGAAAAATAAATTGATTTCTAGGTTCAAGTGCTTTTACCACATTCACATACATGCATTTTTATAATCCAAATTCTCATGATAATGAATTCAAGTTAAAAATTTAAATTTAGGGAAGAATAGCACCAAGATAGGGAATAGAGATAGGAAATTTTAGCTAACTTTGCATCTCCTTTTCTGACTTGACGAAAATTGACCTTCAATATTACAGTACTTTCATTTTTACAGCTCTTTATATATTCTGTAAAAAAACTTAAAAGTGAAACAAAGATGTTTCTTGACTATTATAATCTCTACTGACCAACTTTTCTTATTTTTTAAATCCATTAAGACTTTAGAAAATACTCTTTCCCAAATCCATCTTTTAGTTAACAATTTACTAATGGAATTGATGTGATTTTTCTTTCTCTACTTTTACTTTTCAGAAGAAGGTATATTCTGGTTCCTTTTATTATTCTTATCTGATTTCTTTAGATGTAATTCTTTTTTTTTTCTTTTGTAGTTAACATGAAATCAATTCATTGCAGAGGATTCTGTTGTTCTGACTAATAATATGAATGCATATTTACCCACATTGCTAGAAAAAAGTGTTACATAAGAGAGAGCTTTCGGACACTGAGAGTTAAGGGAGAAATTTGTACTTGTAGACCATTGATCTTTGTGTTTTAAATAAAAGTTTAAAAAGAATTTCACCATTATATAACCAGTACCTTAAGAAAATGTTACTACATTCTGTTAATATTGAATTAACAATTGACAGTTCACAGAATTAGCAAATTGAATCATCCAACTGGAAACACAGGGCACCGATTCTTCTGGTCAGCAATACTTTAAAAGTAAGGATTTATTGAGAGTTCTTTTATTACTTTGACTTTATTTCTTTTGCAAAATATGTGATGGGTATTAAACTGAGATTTACTAGGGTACTTAAAATCCTGTCAAAGTGAAACAAAAACTTTTTGTTGTAAGTATTACTGATTTAAAAGGATTTGTGAGGGGGGATGGTTATGCTTTTGGAGTCTCACTCATTACTGAAAATAAAATATTCTTGAGTATTTCCCCCCTTTTTAGAGTAGACGTGTATTTTACTGATTCCAAGCTGATACTTCAGGAATACTTCACATATTTTAACTAACTAACTTTTGTGATTTGGTTTTAAAAATGAGTTGCATTTTTAGATTGTACCCTCTTTTAGATACCTGATTTATGTATTCCTAAAGACATGTTGCAGAACCTGTCACTGCAAATTGAGCTGAAACACTCGTCCTTTTTACCATCCTTTGTTGTTCAGATTTCAGAATTTCAAGTGGGTTTGTTGTCAACTTTAGTATACCTTTTGAGAATAAATGCGGTCTCTAATTTCTTGTGTGTGTGTATGCTCCTGGAGCTGGAATGCTTCTTTTCAGCCAACTGAAAGCAGAGCCTGGTCCGTCTCCTCTCCCAGATTAAATCTAGTTTCAGTCGTTTTAAATCTAGTTATGACCAAAAGAAGTGCCCTCATTTTCCTTTTTAATTTTCAGTGACCAGAATCTATAGTCTTGCTGTAGTCTCTGGGAACTTTCAGCATGTAGCTACTTTTGGCTTTACATATGGTTACTCTAATAGTGTCTGTATTCTTTGGGCTTTAAATTTGTGATTATACCTTCTTGTCGTCTGCAGGGTTACACAGACACAGTGAGCTGTTTTGTTTTATATTCTTTTCTTTTTCTGGTTGGGATATGGTTCTCCCAGCTATTTGCTAATAGGCAATTGTGGTCATTTTATTGAGTTTGCCTCACCCCTGTCCTTGTCCCCACTTCCCCTTACCCACAATTTAATACTTCTCAGTAAGACCCTTCACACTTCACCTAGCACAAAAACATGATTGTGTGGTTGAACAGTACCATGCATAGTCCAGTCCTTGGGACAAATAGTAGATGTATTGGGGTTTATTTCACAGGTAATAGGCTGTGTTCCTTGACTTTTAATTGCTCTCTTACTACATGGCAAGTTTTATGCTGCGCACTTTACATATATTATTTGACTTAAACACTGCGAGTGGCATATAATCACAGTGTCCCCACTTTGCAGATGAGGAAGAGGTTGAAACAGAAGGCCATCTCTTTGCCAGGTGGCAGAGCTGAGATTTGAAGCCAGGTTATCCGATTTTAACATCTGATCCATTGTGCTGTGTGCTGTGTCATGTCCGACTCTTTGCGACCCCTGGACTGGTGGACTGTAGCCCACCAGGCTCCTCTATCCATGGAATCTTCCAGGCAAGAATACTGGAGTTGGTAGTCATTCCCTTTTCCAGAGGATCTTCCTGACCCAGAAATCAAACCCAGCTCTCCTGCATTGGCAGGTGAATCGTTTACCACTAACACCACCTGGGAAGCCCCCCTGATGTATTAATATGATCTAATATCTGGGATCTCCAGCCTTGCTATGCAACCTGAGTTAGTCACTGGGAGCTACTGTTATATCAGAGGAAGGGCTCCCAAGGGATCCAGACTTGTGCACTTGCTGACTTGATTGTTCAGAGAAAACTAGAGTTTCTGCAGTCCTCCCTGCCCTGCCCCATACACTACCTACTACAAATCACTTTTGTTCTTGAGGGCCTCACTGGTCTCATCTGTCAACTAGAAATAATGTTACTTTAGGTAAATTATTTATTGTTCTGTTTGTAATTTTTAAAAATTTTTGAAATAGCTCTAAGTTTATATAAAAACTAATTATAAAGGTAGTTGCAAAGATAGTACAGAGGACAGAGAGGAACGGTGTCCCCTTCTCCTAGTTTACCCCAGTGGTTACATCGTTTTTAACTGTGGCATAAGCAGAACCACAAAACTGACATTGGTATATACTGTATGCATGGTTCTGTGCCATTTTATCACCAGCAGGTTAATGTCGTCACCCTCGAAAGCAGGATGCAGAGCTTTTAAAACAATTGTATTTATTCTGCCATACCAGGTCTTAGCGGCGTGTGGGATCTCCGTTGCTATGTGCAGGATCTTCATTGTGGCGTGAGGCATCTTTAGTTGCAGCGTGAGGGCTCTTTAATTGTGGCATGTGGGATCTAGTTCTCTGAGCAGGGATCTAACCTGTGCCCCCTGCATGGGGAGCATGGAGTCTTAACCACTGGACCACCAGGGAAGTTCCAGAATGCAGCACTTTTTTAAAAAATCTTTTTATTTTGTATTGGAGTATAGTCAATTAACAATGCTATGATAATTTCAGGTGGATAGCAAAGGGACCCCGCTGTACTTATACATGAATCCATTCTCCCCAAAACTCCCCTCACATCCAGGCTGTCACATAACATTGAGCAGAGTTCTCTGTGCTATACAGGATGCAGAACTTTTTTTTTTTTTGATGCAGAACTTTTCAATCACAACTAAGATTGCCTTCATGCTACCTGTTTGTAGTGACCATCCTCCTGTCCCTAACCCTTGGCGACTATTGGTTTGCTCTCCATCTCTATATATTTTGTTATTTCAAATCTGTCTCTTAAAAAAAAACACTGTGTTTTTATTATGAAATATCTTGATCAGAAAAGTACAGAGACTACTGTAACAATACTTCATAACCACCATTCAGATAAACAGATTTCATAAGTGTTGCTGTTTTTCTTTCAAAACTTAAAAAAAACAAAATCACAGATTGAGTTTAAGGCCTCTTTGTTTTACTCTCTGATTCTACTGACCGGCTTCCCTCCCCTGAGATAAACTCTACCCTACAGGTATTGTGTATCCTTCCCATCCATGTTTTTAATCTTTGACAACGTAACTAGAAGCCTATAAATAACATATAGCATGGTTTTGTATGTTTTTAAATTTTACATAATAAGTCAGCAAATATTTATTGAGTGCCTACTATGTGCTAGGCACTGTTCCAGACCTTGGGAATATAGTGGTAAATATATAAATTTATGAACATATAAATATATAAATCTATGAATAAATGAAATGAATAAATGAATATGAATAAATGAAATAATTGTACATATCTGTAACTGTGTGAAGATGATGAAACACAATACTGTGGTTCAGATGATTAGAGGTGGGAGAGTGAGGCAGTTGGCAGGGTACGGAGGAGAGGCCTTGCTGAGGATATTGCATTTAAAAAGGAACAAGGCCAGGCTTGCCTGGTGGCGCAGTGAATAGGAATCTGCCTGCTAATGTAGGGGACATAGGTTTGATTCCTGATCTAGGAATATTCCACATACAGTTTTCCAGGGATGAGATCAGTCAGGGACATAGTGATGGCTTCCACTCAGATGAAAAAGCTTGGTATCATCTTAGCTTTCTGCAATTTGCCTTTATGATTCCACATTGTGGTGGGAGATTTACTTATGTTGATACTTTTCAAGTTAATTCATTTAATTAATTCATTTTGCTCTGTATATCCCATTTCATGAGCGTACCAAATTTTATTTATTTATTCATTTTCTTACTAATAAACTTTAAAATATGTCTATTTCTTCTATACGTGGTTCTGCCCAGAACATCCTGACATGTGACTTCTTGTGGGTAGGATACAAGTATTTCTCAGGGGGTATACATTTAGCAATATCTTTGCTGGGGTCTTTAGGTGTGCTCACTGTCAAATTTGTCAGATAGTTTGAAATTGCTGTCCAAAGAGATTGTATCAGTTTATAGTCACTAACTGTGTGTGAGAATTTCCTTTCCCCCACATCCTCAACATTTGGTATTGTGTTTTTAACCACTGCCAATCTAATGGATATCACATGGAAGGTCATTTCCTGACTACTAGCTAGTATGCTTTTTGGCTCTTCGGGTTTCTGTTCTGAGAATTCCTTGTCCTTATCCTATGCCCACTTTCAGTTGGGCTGTTTGATTTGTAAGTTTTCTGCATATTCCTGGGTATTAATCCTTTCTTGAATTTTTTGCATTGAAATATACATTGAAAACACCTTTTTTGGGTTTTATGCATTAAAATAGGACTTTCCTGATAGCTCAGTTGGTAAAGAATCTGCCTGCAATGCAGGAGACCCTGGTTTGATTCCTGGGTCAGGAGGATCCCCTGGAGAAGGGAAAGGCTACCCACTCCAATATTCTTGGGCTTCCCTTGTGGCTCAACTGGTAAAGAATCTGCCCATAGTACAGGAGACCTGGGTTTGATCCCTGGTTTGGGAAGATCTCCTGGAGAAGGGAAATGCTACCCACTCCAGTATTCTAGCCTGGAGAATTCCACGGACTGTATAGTCCATGGGGTCATAAAGAGCGACTTTCACTTTCACTTCATGCATTAAAATATTTTCTAATTTTCAGCTTGTCTTTTCACTTTTTAAAATGATGGTTAACATTAAAAATTTTACCATTGTCAGATTTACCAGTCTTATTCTTTATGTTTTATCTTCCCAAACCCCAAGATCATAAAAAATATTAAAGTATTGTTTTCCACTTTAGCTATTGAGTTGACATTAAAATTAATTTGTGATGGGGGAAGTATGTATTAAAAATTTATTTTTCCATATGGAAAACTAACTTATCCAACGCTATTTATGAAATAGTCTTTATCCTTTCCCTACTGATTTGTATGTTATCTCTGTTATTTATCAAGTTTTCCCATAAGCCTGGATCTGTTTACAGGTTCTGTGTTCTGTTCTGCTATTCTATTTGTCTGTTTCTCCCCCAGTGCCATTCTTCTGAAATTACTCTAGCTTCATAATAAGCTTTCCTATCTAGTGCGGTGAATTATCTTTGCTCTTCTAAGTTATCTTCTTATTTTTTTGTTCTGATATTAACTTATAGATCAACTTGTCAAGTGCCATGGGAAAAATTATGGATTTTAATCATAATTACAATGAGCTTATAGACAGATTTGGGTCTTCCCATTCCATGTGTGAACATGGCATATCCTTTCAACTTACTTAGAATTTTTATGTACCTCAATCAAGCTTTATCCATAAAGATCTTATATTTCCTTTGTTAGACTTTTTTTGTAAGTTCTCCAGGTTTTCCTTGCTGCTGTTAATGGAATCTTATTTTCTGTTGCGATAAGGGATCATTACTTTTTTTTTTTTGAATATTCATTTGTATCCAGCAATCTTTAATTCTTGTGGTTTGTCAAAAGAGTCTTTTGGATTGTTTTTATTTTAGACAGTCACACTGTCTGCAAATTAATGTATTAGTTTTTTCAGTTAACCAGCTTGTGAATAATCTTAAATCCCTTTCATAATCTAGGATCCATGATTTTATTCGGTGCTTTTGTATCTGTGTGTGAGTAAAATTTATGCATGGATACTCACTCTTAATGCATCTTGATACACTGTACAACAATCTTTTTTTATTCTTACCTCCTGTTCCTTTCTTTATAGACTTTACTGAGAAATTTTCACCAAAATTTTGATAACAAAAATAGTTATAATAAAGAAGTCATTAAGATATTAGACATCATTCTTCAGTTGCTGGTGACTGTGATAGCTCTATAGACTCAGACACATGGGGCACATATTATAGATTGCAAGATGAGGTCAAGAAGAAACAAGAAGAAGAAAACTTGTCAACCCTCTATATTTATAGAACACACACACATACACACATACATTCCATACCTGTGGGTGTGTGGGGGTGTGTGTCTGTGTGTGTGTATAGTCAAGTGAGCTATCCAACATGCTGGCATTGAGATCATATTTTCTATAGTTGGAAACATCAAATGCAGGAAATGTGTACAGTTTCCAATTAAGGTTCAAAGGTGTATGGCAGGTCTCTAAGAGACTTTGGGAGGTATTATTTCTTTTTTTTTTTTCATTTATTTTTATTAGTTGGAGGCTAATTACTTTACAATATTGTAGTGGTTTTTGCCATACATTGACATGAATCAGCCATGGATTTACATGTGTTCCCCATCCCAATCCCCCCTCCCGCTTCCCTCCCCATCCCTTCCCTCTGGGTCTTCCCAGTGCACCAGCCCTGAGCACTTGTCTCATGCATCCAACCTGGGCTGGTGATCTGTTTCACCCTTGTTAGTATACTTGTTTCAATGCTGTTCTCTCAGAACATCCCACCCTCTTCTCCACAGAGTCCAAAAGTCTGTTCTGTACATCTGTGTCTCTTTCTGTTTTGCATATAGGGTTATCATTACCATCTTTCTAAATTCCATATATATGTGTTAGTATGCTGTAATTGGTCTTTATCTTTCTGGCTTACTTCACTCTGTATAATGGGCTCCAGTTTCATCCATCTCATTAGAACTGATTCAAATGAATTCTTTTTAATGGCTGAGTAATATTCCATGGTGTATATGTACCACAGCTTCCTTATCCATTCATCTGCTGATGGGCATCTAGGTTGCTTCCATGTCCTGGCTATTATAAACAGTGCTGCGATGAACATGGGGTGCACGTGTCTCTTTCAGATCTGGTTTCCTCAGTGTGTATGCCCAGAAGTGGGATTGCTGGGTCATATGGCAGTTCTATTTCCAGTTTTTTAAGAAATCTCCACACTGTTTTCCATAGCGGCTGTACTAGTTTGCATTCCCACCAACACTGTAAGAGGGTTCCCTTTTCTCCACACCCTCTCCAGCATTTATTGCTTGTAGACTTTTGGATAGCAGCCATCCTGACTGGCATGTAATGGTACCTCATTGTGGTTTTGATTTGCATTTCTCTGATAATGAGTGATGTTGAACATCTTTTCATGTGTTTGTTAGCCATCTGTATGTCTTCTTTGGAGAAATGTCTGTTTAGTTCTTTGGCCCATTTTTTGACTGGGTCATTTATTTTTCTGGAATTGAGCTGCAGATTTTTGAGATTAATCCTTTGTCTGTTGCTTCATTTGCTATTATTTTCTCCCATCTGAGGGCTGTCTTTTCACCTTGCTTATAGTTTCCTTTGTTGTGCAAAAGCTTTTAAGTTTCATTAGGTCCCATTTGTTTATTTTTGCTTTTATTTCCAATATTCTGGGAGGTGGGTCATAGAGGATCCTGCTGTGAAAAAATATGGAACGCTTCACAAATTTGCGTGTCATCCTTGCTCAGGGGCCATGCTAATCTTCTCTGTATTGTTCCAATTTTAGTATATGTGCTGCAGAAGCGAGCACGGGAGGTATTATTTCTGGAGGTGAGTCCCTTGGGACCTCTTTGGTGGGTCCCTTGGACCAGGAGTGGATCAAGTTTGGGTGGCTCCCAACTCTAGGATTATGGAAAAGGCAATGGCAACCACTCTAGTACTCTTGCCTGGACAATCCTATGGACAGAGGAGCCTGGTAGGCTGTGTGGTCCATGGGGTCGCTAAGAGTCGGATATGACTGAGCGTCTTCACTTTCACTTTTCACTTTCATGCGTTGGAGAAGGAGATGGCAACCCACTCCAGTGTTCCTGCCTGGAGAATCCCAGGGACAGGGGAGCCTGGTGGGCTGCCGTCTATGGGGTCGCACAGAGTTGGACATGACTGAAGCGACTTAGCAGCAGCAGCAACTCTAGAATTATGGTCAGAATAGTCCACAGGATGGGTTGTAGCAAAGTCCCCTTCACTGCTCTACTCTTGGGACATAAGGAAGCTCCTTTCTGCATCAGAGCCATGTGTCCTGTGATTCCCTAAGATCCTGGCCCCAACAATACATGGGGTGGTGGTGGTGAGAAAAAGGACCAGGAAGTGCCCTCTGGGCAGTCTCCTGGGTGAAACAGGAAGGATCATACATAGGTCCATTTGTCTTGGGATGCCTCTCAAGGGCCTGGCCTAGAGAGCTTTGCTCGGCCTGCTTTTCTGGGTTGTCCAAACCTCCCTGGATTGAGGTCCAGTCAGGATGTGGTCTGAACTGAGAGGCAGTTGGAAGGCCATTTGCTCCACCACTGAATCTACTTGGTCAGAGACCAAGTCATAGCTGTTCCCCGAAGCTATGAGAGTAAACACTGCCTCCTATTTTTAGTAGTTCATTGCTTGCAAAAATAGCTTGAAATCCAGACCTATGAGTCTCAGCAGCCTTCAGCTTAGCAGGCTACCCTGTGATAACAGCCACTTCAACAACGACAGTTAATAGTTACCACTAACAATTACCCAGAGTTACTGTGTGCAGGTGTGCTGTGTGCTCCATATGCAATATCTTGTTTCATCCTCACACAGGGTAGTCATCATTATTATCCCTGTTTTTCAGATGGGGAAACCAAGATTCAGAAAGGTTGGGCCACCCGTCCCAAGTCACACAGCCCTTCACAAGCAGAGCCTAGTCCCGAGCCCAAGTCAGCCCAGCTAGACGCCATAGTTATCATTTTCGACCACTTCTTATTCCTGCCTCAGTGGTGGGATGTCTGTTACATGGGGTCTGGTCTAGGTTCCTCAATGAACTTTAGCTGATAATAGGATTCAAATTTAAAAAATCAAGCGATTAGGTCCATCTAAGTGGGCAGTATTAAATGTCATTTTTCTTATTGTTTTCTTATTTTGTAAAAGCCATTGGATTTACAAGTTACCTTGTTCTTCTCATCATGTTCTCTTTTTATGGAGAAATCCAAGGTATTTTTCCAACACAGTGTTATTTGGGGTAATTGCTTGACAATTTGAAGGGCGTCCCGCAGTTGTGTAGCCTTAAAATGGCCAATATTACCATCAGAGTATGAGCAAGCTCCAGGGGTGGAACCAGAAATGTGGCTGTGTGTTCCCTGTTGATTGCTTTAGCAGAAAAATCAAGTTCAGGATCTTGTGTTTACTGAAATGACTGGCACACACTATCAGAGTAACTGCACCTGGAAAATTTCTGACTATTGATCTCATGTAAATGGCGTCTGAGAAACAATAAGTGATGGCTTAGTTGCCAAATAAAAGTCCCAGGAACACCCACATGGAGACTATCTACTTGTTTTTAATTTGACAGCTCTCCGAGGGAAAACACCGTGGTGCCGGTCATTTCCTGATGAGTCCTCATTGTGTGTGTGAGTTTATAAAAGCGCCACTGTTTATAAGGCGAGGTGAGGTGGCGGGTGCCTGCGCTGGGAGTCATCAGAGTCTAGGCTCTTTCGCTTGCAAGTAACAGAAACCTTCACAGTAGCTTAAGCAAAAGTAAATGAAGGATAATATTTACAGATATACACATGCATGATATCACATAAATAGGACGGACAAGGGCTTTACTCAAAGGATGCAAGGTTAGCTCATGAAATCCAAGGATGACTAGTGTTGGGGGCTTCAGGGGAGACCAGCATGCCTGTGCTGTGGGGTGACTGTCCTCTCTGGGATCCGTGGCCCCTTATCCCTGCTTCTCCACCCTCCCTCTTGTCTCTTCTCATTGTCTGTGGGCCAGCTCTATCTGCTTTTCTGTGCATGGCCGCTGCTCAGCTCACAATGTCACCCTTCCTTGCTTAGCTTATGTGACCAAAGGACCCTGACTCTGTACCTTAAGTCCAAATTCTGGTCAGACATTGGAACTGACCCCGCCTAGCTCAGATCAGCAAGCCCAGTTGTCAGCTCTGGCTTGGGAGGTGGGGCAAATGGGTTCAGTTTCCAAACACATTCTTTTCTTTCTGTTCTTTTCCTTCCCCTCAGGCATGTTTGTAATGAGTAAAAAAGAATCAGATGAAATGATCATAGGTGTTTGTTGTTTAGTCGCCAAGTCATGTCCAACTCTTTGCCACCCCATGGACTGCAGCATACCAGACTTCCCTGTCCTTCACTATCTCCCGGAGTATCCAGAGGCACATATCATTGAGTTGGTGATGTCAACCAACCATCTCATCCTCTGTTGCCCCCTTCTCCTTCTGCTCTCAATCTTTCTGTCTTATATAAGCCACTCTTCCTTCGAGTCTCTGTTATGGCTTATAAAACAGAGAATTTTACTTGTCACTCACAGAAGAGTCAGGACATGTGGGGTCCACAGCTGATCTGATGGCTCTGGGAAAACCAAAGGTCTGGGTTCCTCCTGTCTTATGGCTCTGCCATTCCTAGGCATTGCCCTCATACCCACAGTTCAGGATGGCACTTGGCTCTCCATCACTTCTTGTTGCTCTTATTTCTTTGACCAGAATTTAGTCACATGAGTACATCTGGCTGTAAAGGAAACTGAGAAATGTTGTCTTTATTCTACACAGCCATGTATTGCGGCTACAAAAATTAGGATTTCTATTCTTATATAGAATAAGAGGAGATGGGTATGGGGGGCCACAAGAAGTCTGTGCCACAAGCAGAGTTTCTTTTCTTAAAATTTTAATTTTGTGGGAGTATAGTTGATTTACAATGTTGTGTTCATTTCATTTGTTCAGCAAAGTGAATCAGTTATACATACACATATATTAATTCTTTTTTTTAAGATTCTTGCCTCCTTTATTGAAGATTAATTGACTGTAGGTATGTGGGTTTACTTCTGAGCTCTCTATTCTGTTCCATTGGCCCGTATGTCTGTTTTTGTCTTAATACCACACTGTTTTGATTACTATAGCTTTGTAGTATTGTCTGAAATCTGGGATGGTTATGTCTCCTACTTTGTTCTTTTTCTTCAGGATTGCTTTGGCAATTCTGGGTCTTTTATGATTCCACATGAATTTTAGGATTATTTGTTTTAGTTCTGTTAAAAAAGTTCTTGGGTAGCTTGATGGAACTGTATTAAATCTATAGATTGCTGTGGGTAGTATGGCAGTTTTAACAATATTAATTCTTCCAATCCAGGAACATAGAATATCTTTCTGTTTCTTTGAATCGTCCTCAGTGTCCTTTTTAAATATTTTATAGTTCTCAGAATATAAGACCTTTACCTCCTTGTTGAGATTTATTCCTAGGTATATTATTTTTGTAGTTCTGATTTAAAAGGTATTCTTTTTCTTACATTTCTTTTCTAATGTTTCATTGTCGGTGTAGAGAAATGCAACCAATTTATGTATGTTCATCTTGTATCCTGCTACCTTGCTAAATTTGTTTATCAGTTCTAGTAGTTTTTGTGTGGAGTCTCTAGGGTTTTCTACATATAGTGTCATATCTGCATGTAATGACAATTTTACCTCTTCCCTTACCATTTGGATACCTTCTATTTCTTTTTCATGTTTGAATTTTGTGGCTAGGACTTCCAATACTTTGTTGAAGGGAAGCTATGGGAGTGGGCATCCTTGTCTTGTTCCAGATTTTAGTGGGAAGACTTTCAACTTTTCACCATTGAGTATTTAATGTATTGGCTTTGAGTTTGTCATAAATAGCTTTTGCTATAGTGGCTATGTCCCCACTATACCCACTTTGCTAAGAGTTTTTGTCATGAATGGATGTTGAATTTTGTCAAATGCTTTTTCTGCATCTATTGAGATAATCATGTGGTTTTTGTCTTTTCTTTTGATTAATTTGTGTATGTTGAACCATCCTTGTGAACTTGGGATGACTCTCACTTGGTCATGGTATGTGATCTTTTTTTATGTGTTATTCGATTCAGCTTGCTAATATTTTGTTGAGAAGAGATATTCTTTTCAATCTTACAACAACACCAACAGTCAAACCTGAATTGGCCCATTGAACATATGAGAAAAAGAGAGATTAAGTTTACTTGCTGAAGGTCACACAGCTAGTACTTCATGGAGCTGGGTGAGGCTTTGGTTTTTATTCCTTTGTGCATTTGCATCCAGTTGGCCAAGAAGTTCTAACACTGGGATCTGGGTTGGGAGTGCTCAGCCTCCTTAGGACCGCTACACCTCATCAGTGCATACTTGATTTCATGGCACCTTTTAAAACAACCATCTGGGAAGGTGCTGTGTGCCCTGTCCTTTAGAGTTGAAAGCAAACACACATTTAATTGTGTTCGAGGAATTTTGTGACATTTCTTTAACAATGGGTAGTACATTTGGATGTAGTCCAATCAGAACTAGGAAGCTAGACCAGGGAAATGTCATTCTTTAGTTTGATTCAGATTGTATCTGCCTTCTTGTTAGTTGAGAAAATGTGCCTCCAAAATCTTAGTAAGAAGGAAATGTTTAAGTAAGTATATGTTCTAACATCTTATTCTGAGCCCAATATTAAGACTGAGGACTATGTCCTGAGTCTATATAAAAAGTGGCAAATTTTCTAAAAATTACTCTAAGGAGAAAAAGGTAGCATTGAAACCAGATGTTGCTTTTTAACACCATCCAACCACCAGCATTTTCTATGCAACAGAACTTGGCAGAAGAATGGCCACTTTCTTCCACTCAGATCACAATTTTCAAGAGATGGCATGTGCTGAAAACAAAATTTCAAAAGGGAAATCCATTTTCCTGAAGTATACATCTGACATTATTCAAGCTTGTGCTGAAACAAAAGGACACACCCCAGGAAAAGGCACACAGTTATATCTGTTATAGATTTCTGCCTTTGGAAATGCTGGAAGTTGAAGTCTCTGCATGATGAACACAGGACTAGGGTCAAGATTAGGGTAAAACAAGTGAGGCACTCACTTCTGGCAGCAAAATTCACAGGGATACTGAAATACTTTTTAATCAAGTAAAATTATATATTAATGCAAAAATTTAAAAATAAATATGAAATCAATTCATAGTGAAAAAAATAACAAAATTTTAAGTGAAGACAGGCTATTGTTGATTGTGTTACTTCTCTGCATTGTTGTGTGATGGGAATAGCCATATCCAGTCAGTCCTGCGTTTCCTGGCTCCAAGGTCCTCAAATTGTTCACCAGCCAGGTTTATATTATAAAGTTTGACAATGTATGCAAAAGATTGGGCAATGCAAGGCTTTATGTGTTGTCTTGTCTTTAAAAAATTTTGTGGTGAATTGGAGGATAATTGCTTTACAATATTGTGTTGGTTTCTGCCATATATCAATGAGTCATGGTTGTTATGTCTTTTGATCATAGAGCTTTTATGAATTTTTTTCACTTGT